>NC_088210.1:11983176-12301343 GCF_037126465.1 Ornithodoros turicata | reverse complement strand
AGCATACGTCTTTTTGTGACAATTAGCGTACCTGCATGTATGTGTCACAAAAAGCCGTTACGCCTTCCGTTTTCAACAGGTCAGGAGCGAGAACCATGTCATTCGTGATGATGCTTGGCTAAGAGCGTGCTATGCGGTGAAGTTCTGTTTTAAGAGTTTGCCCAACTCTGTAAGGCCGACAACGGCGAGCCTTTTCACCACCACCGCCACCATGACCACCACCACCACCATCTAATTTAAAGGCGTTCCCTGGATTTAACACTGTAGACGAGAGAATAGACGGCGTGACCACCACGAGACACTGACGAAACGTTTCACCACTCCTCCTCATCACAGGCTCACCACGAAAACTTCAAACAGAACATCACCACATCCCTACTTCCTTGCTGTTGGGACGTTCGGCTAGTGTTTGGTACGGCGACAGTGGCGCCAGTTCTCTTCCCTGGCGGAGGGCAGAGGAAAAGTTTTCCAGCATATTCTACATGCGTAGATGACGATGTTGGCGATTTCACACGTCACCGCGTGAATTCTGTGTTGTATTTCACCTGCTTCAGTGAATGTGTACAATGCCTGATGACATAGCTGCGGGAAACACTGAAATAAATGCTAGAAAGAACTTATCCTTGCCGACACAGGTGGCGTTGGTGGCAGCGAATGAGGGGGCGCCTCCCGGGCAGCCGAACGAGCCCGTAGCCGGCCCTTAAAATTACATCGTTCACTGTCTTCGTTTGTTCGAAAATGTGAGTCGTATAGGCTTCTGAGTAAACTTCGCATTTATCGTAATCGATATCAAAAAAGAAAAAAAAAAAGGAAACGTACGCGAGCTCGCTCCTCAAATCGAAAGCGATAAGAGAATCATTATGGTCGGCATATGCAACACCTTCTATAGGCATCTGCACTCTTTCAAAAACGTCATGAACCTGATCTGGCTTCAATACATTTTCAATAGACCAGTTTTTCTCTGCTTCGCTAATTCTGTGACGTAACGTCTATTTATCGTGAACAGCCACAGCTGAACGAGAGGCGTGACGTAAATTGACAGAGTGCAGAGGTCTTCCTTATCTAGAATGATATCTCCTTGCATCGCATCGGGTGAATATCGTTCCTTTTGTGCTGAGGTGAAGGGAACAGCAGGTTCATTCCGCTAGAGAAGCTTTTGCATTATAGTGGCTCCTCTTAAGTGGTGAAATCCTGTTGTTCAAGTGTATAATGACGTTCTGTTCTCGTTGCTATGGCTACTTTAGTTCGATCTCTGAGGACAAAAGCCAACGTCAGTTCGCAACCTCTCTTTTCTTTTCACTGCTGTTTGTTAGCACTGTTTTGTTTACGTGCTCCAACCTTTGTTCCAGTGCTGTCCTAATAAAAACAACAAAAGGAACGAAGAAAGAGCAACATAGATTTTGTGAAACTTTGCTAATCCTATTTCGAAGGATAACCGTGTCAGGTGAATTTTCCATCGCTGACGTCGATGAGAAACGCTCGACGAAAACGGCACGATAAAGGGAGTTCAGCAGATCAGAGATCAGGAACATGATGTCAACCAGTTGAAAAGCCATAATGCAATTCTCTTAACATACCTTTGAAACAATGTATTTGATGTATTTACTGTACCAAGATGTATTTACTCGACCAATATTTGGCCAGTATCGCCAATGTCCAACCAATATTGGGCCAATATGTACATTAATCGACCAATATTTTACGAGCATCGCCAATATCCGACGAATATTGTGCCAAGATGTATATTACTCAACCGATCTAGGCCCAGTATTGCCAATATCCAACCGTTATTGAGCTAAGATGTTGCGCTTATTGAATCTTTCCATCATAAGGAAGCATGTCACAGATTTGCTGTTTCGCTTCTCCTTCGTCTTTTTCCTTTTCTCGGGAGTTCGGACAGAAATTTTCAAATCAGCGGCATATATGCATGGGTTACCGAAAAGGCGCCGCACGCACCTGGTATTCGTAGTTTGGCTTCAGATGGTAGTACAGCATTTCCTGGTGGAAGACCGGCGTGAGACTTCCACTCAGAGGAGGAACGATCCAGACCCAATCGGCGGGGCAGCCGCCTCGGAGTCTGTTCTCGTTCTCCATGTGCTTCATGAACTGGTCGGAAGCCGTGTGATGGTCCACAATGGTCACATTCGCTTTCTGCAAAGCGCACAGTATATACAGTCCACTGCACTACGTATTCAATTCCTAATGAGGTGTGTCGATCGCATACTCACTTGATAGCTGTGCATGACTGCCAGCGAGAGCTCGATAGCAGCACGATCCCTCCATAGGTTAGTGTTGGATCTTGTGTCCAAGCCGAGGCGGTTGGCCACTTCCTAGTTAAGTGCACAGGTTTTTCATGTGACAAGTATTTAAAGCAGTAATGAAACAGCAGCAACAACTTTATTTGAATGACGATGAATGAGGAGTCTCATTGCCAGGGGCGATATAATAAAGGAGCAACGAGAAAGCATGCACTTAAAGGAGGTAAGAACTCCTATCTGCAGGTATTTAGTTACGGGTGTAATATGGGTAATATTGTTTTTCTACGCTTCGTAATTCTATTTACAATTACGTGTTCAATATTTCCCCTTCATAACGTGTGCAGCGTAAATACCAAAAAGGCACTTTTTTTCGGGTACGGGCGAGTAGACGTTCCGCCATCGAAATACATCTACCCATTGTTACGTCATCTGAAGAATTGTAGCACCCAATAAGACGCCGACGCGGAAGTACACATAACGTTCTGCTCTACACTCTCAAAAATGAACTTCACCACATAGCACGCTCGTAGCCAACCATCATCCCGAATGATAACGTCCTCGTCCCTGATTTGTTGAAAACGGGAGGCGGAGCCTATTTTGTAGTCATAATGCCGTACATAATGGTTACATAATAGGCTCCGCCTCCCGTTATCAACAAATCAGGGACGAGAACATTGTCATTCGGGATGATGGTTGGCTAGCAGCGTGCTATATGTGGTGAAGATACGGACCTATCAGATTCATCTATACAAAAGGAGTCACAGCCAACTTAATATTGGCGTTTGGAGCGGGTTAGCTTCGTAGAGTTCATAGCCCCTTTAACATTACCGGAAACCCTGCTTCATGGAGCGGCCTATTGGGAGTCACAACGCAAGATCAATGTCACATAAAATTTTAAAGAATGATGATGATGGCACCCTCTTTATGTTTGTTCTTCTTCGGTTCTAAGTTACGTTTGTTTTTACGTTTTATCCGCGTTCTTTTTTTGTTTTTTCTTTCAGTGCTGCGCTCTATGATGTAGACGCACACTCCCTCATGGGCCTATAGAAATAAATTCTTGAAATTCTCGAAAATATTTTCACTGAGCGGTGAACGGTGTCATGTCACTATTTCTACCGAGATAAATTTCTGCACTTTAGTTCCCATCTAACAGCAGTTACAATTTAAAAGAAGAACCTCGCCACATCGCACGATCGTGCCCCACCAGCACTAAGAGCGATATCTTCTGGTCGTCGCAAATGGGAAGCGTACGCCCCCTTCTGTAACACTTCGCACACAAGCAAAGTGCTACAAGGTTGGAGTACGCCCCATCGTCCTCAGCAAATCACGAGACAACGCGACATCATTCTGAATGCTGGTCAGCCTTGATCGTGTTATGCACGGTTCTGTCGCAAAATGGAAATGAAAAAAAAAAAAAGAATGAACAAAAATAACATGAAGACGCACAGGTTCCATAAACATGAATGCCAGTTCGGCTGAGAGCATGCAAATCATGTAAATCTGCATGTAAACCAAATCATCCCGTCAGCAATGGGATGCATCCCCACATTCCAGAATCTTGCGTATTATATGTTTGTTTGCGTGTTTGTTCGCTTGCTTGTATGTGTGCGCGCGCGCGCGCTCTGTTCTGTCTATTTTATCTAAATTTAATTTAATTTCATATTCGCGCCCTTGAGACGCTTCCAAGAAGTCGAGCCGCAGATGGTTGTCACCCGCCTGCATTTTTTAAATAAGTTAGCCGTATGTATTTCAGTTATTTTTGTTTCATTGATTTATTGATTTAATGAATATGGAAGGGGGGGATGTCGAAGTAGCATGCCATTGTTGGCCGCACTCAAGAGGGCATCGTCGCGACCATGGCAAAAAAAAAAGAGAGAGAGAGAGAAAAAGAAATGGGGGAGAAGAGAGTTGACGAGTTCAAAGTGAGGCATAGGCAGGATGAACGACACTGATGGGACGGAGGTGCACTGTAGCTGAGACGTGCACTAGAGTGGTCTAGTGGAGGGGTAGAGTGTAATATGAAAGGAAAATATGGAGAGGTTAGTCCCGACCCGACCCAGTCGGGACCGGCTACTCCAAAATGCGTTTGTGGACGGAACAGTAGAGTCAGAAAAACGAGAAAAAACAAACAAAGAAACAAAAAAGAGGCAGAAGAAAGCATAAAGAAAAAAGTGACATTTCTTTGGCTTCTTTTGTTTGTCTTGTTTGTTTGTTTGTCTTTGTGTGTTTATAGTATTTGTGGCTTCTTCCACTTTTGTGACGTTTTTTAGGAGCTGGTAGTGTCTTTGATATAAATAAGTTTCCTCCTCTGTTTCTGGAGTGCGTCAGGGTGCGCTGCGATGAATTGTCGCCCCGTCTCACCTCAGCCAGGTTGTACCTTTGTACGTCACAGAAGTCGCGGGCCGCAATTTCCGTGACCATGTACCAGCCGTTGAAAGGAGCGGCGGTGAACTCGATGCCACCGACGTCCAGCATCATGCTGGACACGGCGGGTACTGCGTACCACTCCAACTGCATATCGTCGATTCGTTTACAGCTGCGGTAGAACGCACAAGTTGGTTAGTGCCACTTCAACTCGAATACAACAATGAGCACGGATCATGTTATGCAAGAAAACGCGCACAGTGTCGCCGTCACACACACTCTTAAAAATGAACTTCACCGCATAGCACGCTCCCAGCCAACCATAATCTCGAATGATATCGTTATCTTCCCTGATTTGTTGAAAACGGGAGGCGTACGCCTTTTTTGTGACACTTATGTTGTTCATAATTGTCACAAAAAGGCGTACGCCTCCCGTTTTCAGCAAATCAGGGAAGATAACGATATCATTCGAGATTATGGTTGGCTAGGAGCGTGCTATGCGGTGAAGTTCATTTTTAAGAGTGCAGGATGTTTCAGGGTGTTTCACCTAAAGTGATAAAGAATTCTAACTGGCGACGGTGCTTGCCGGAGGATTGTTGTGGGACTTTCGGCAATTACCTTCTGGAAAATTTTGCCGCCGTTGAGGAAGCCTTTGGACAATTTTTAATTGCGGGAAATTTATTTGTGTCAATTGAACTTTGGAAATTTCCAAGCGAACGTCACTTTTTTTTACAGAGATATGAAGTCCACCACGGATAACTGCAGACCCAACCAAAAACTATGCACAGTATTGCAACAGAAATAGTCGAAAATTTGTAAAAATCACGCTTTAGCCCCGCATGCTTGATTTTCGCAAAGAAGCGCGCTCGAAATGTGCGTCTAGAGGAGGAAGTGTCCGCGCCTTCATTTGTTTTGCCGTCTTTGTGATAAGACGGTTGTTTCGTTTTCTTCGTTATAAGACGGTTGCCCCAGCATCAAGGTCAGAGCGGGGGAAAGAAAGGTAAAACAAGAGCCGGGAACACTTCCTCCTCTCCCCGCGTCTCCAGTACGCTCTTCTTTGCGACAATCGAGCAGGCGGGGCTAAAGCGTAATTTTTACTTTTTTTTTCGACTATTTCTGTTGCGATACTGTGCATAGTATTTTGTTGGGTCTGCAGTTATCCGTGGATGACTTCATATTTCTGTAAAAAAAAAAGTGAGATTCGCTTGGCAATTTTCAAAGTACAATTGACAAAAATAAAATTACCGCAATTAAAAATTGTCCAAAGCCTTCCTGAATGGCGGCAAAAGTTTCCAGGAGGTAATTGCCAAGAATGCCACAATCCTCCGGCGAGTATGTCGCCAGTTAGAATTTTTTATCAAGTTAGGTGAAACACCCTGTATGTTGTTACATATGGTTCCGTAATAGCATTCGTCAAGCTTGCAAATCAAAAAGTACGACAGATCGTGTAAAGTATAGCATTTCATCTAGGAATCTTTAGCACAATGCAAACACTAGCGTGGCACTGTTAGGTCAGTCACGAATATTGTGGCTTCTACAGCATTACGATTACCGGTGATGGGCAAAGTAACGTGAAAAATACTAAAGTACTCAGTAAAGTACCAAGTACTTGCATTAATGTGTAAACATGAAAAGTACTAAAGCACTAAGTAAAGTATTAAGTACTTGCATTAATACGTACTCTAGGTACACTAAAAAGTCGTACAGGGGCTAAATACGTTGGGTAAAGTATAAAGTAGTGAGAAATGTACTTGGAGTACTTATTAAGTACCCTCAAGCACAACATGTTTTTTACGCACGCCTTTGAGCTCTTGTAGGCAGACAAACCTTACGTGTAACGTACTTGAAGTACTTCTGCTGAAAGTACAGCAAAATGTACTCCAGGTATAGTAGAAAGTATTACTCAGCAGAACTACTAGAAGTCAAGAAAAAGTCCTCCAAAAATTACTTTGAGTAATTACCGTATTAAGTACTTAAGTACCGAATACGCAAAGTACTGCCCATCCCTGACGATTACTTACCTCGGATGAGTGATCTTCACCCTTAGTACTAAATCATCCGGCAGCTCGAACATTTCCGGATCTTCTCCGTTCGCCGACAAAACCAACGGCAGAAGCTCGAACCGCGTACCTTTTGGTTTCCAACCCAACTTCTTGCATATCTAAATACAGGCATAGGAAGGTGCAATGAGGCCTCGGTCCTCGATCTAAGTTATTTATTGCGATCATTTCAAAATAAGGACACCTAGACGAGTTTCATACCTCTGTGAATTCAACGCTAGCTGGATCTCCAATGATGGACCCGTCAGGTTGCTTGTGGCCAGCGTATTGGATGATCTGCGAATTCCACACCTTGTAGTCGTGCTGACCGTCCGTTCGAGGGGGAAAGATTGTGATAGCGGACCTGCACATGGCAACGTTTCAAACTCATCGTGTGTGAGAGACATTGCCCAGATATATTTCACAAGCAATTTATCGTACATTCGAAGAGAAAAGGTAGAATTTTCTACCCATGCGGGTAGAACGATAGGGAGCCTAGCGGGATAGCGGGAGCCTCCCTTCCTCCAGACCTCTCTCCACTTATCGACCAAGGCCGCAATTGGCATGCGAGGGTACAACGCCGGCCTCGGCAGTTTCTTTCTTTTGAGCGAAAAAAAACACAAAAAAAAAACAGGGAAGGCCTCGGTAGCTCACTTGGTAACGTGTTGACTTGCTGAACTCAAGATCGCAGGTTCAAACCCGGCCAAGGACGATAGCAGTGTGTGTCGGAGATTTCCGGAGCGTCAAAAGAACGCAAGGTAGTCGAAAATATCTGCAATCTTATCCTGCAGCACGTGCAGCCAAACCTCATGTGTAACATAGCAGCATGCCGCATACTTGCCGCTAGGCAGCCCTAGCGGGTGAAGTTGCAATGGATGTCACTTCGGCTTGGACGCCGACAGCCAAATTTCCTCAAACAGTATATATAATTATGTCATAACAGTTGAGCTGGTTTGAGTGCAACTCTTGTACTACCAATTTTTCTTTCTGTCGATAAATGATACCCCGTTTGAACCCTGGCTGTTATACTCATATGAGTACAATTCTGTTTTTTTTTTTTTTTTTTTAGTGTTATCCCGTAAAGAAATATTAATGATGTTCTAATTCTTCTACTGGGCCAGGTGAAGAAGCACAGTTTATGTTCAAAATATCGCCGGCTCTCGTCCTGAGGCAGTTCCCCTAACACACAAAAGCTTGCGCGACTTAGAGATGCTTGTTGGCAGCTCAGGCACCCAGGGCCTGACATCTAGGTCAGGTCCTGGGTCCGATGAAATTTCTACCCTTCTAGGCTTTTGTGTGGTTTCTTAGAGACACCCAAGTTGGTGGATTTTACTGTGACCATGAATGTGATTCCTTGGGTCTCTTTGTCCATTGTTTTTTTTTCCCCTTCTTCTTCTGCTCATTTATTTTTATTCATTTTTTTTCAATTACGTCTCGAGTAGCCGAGTAGCGACGGCAACTCGAGTAGCTGGTCATCCTCAGTAAGCTCATGAAACTTTGTAGCGTTTACACTCTAGAAACAGATGGCGGTGACGTTGGAAGTGCTTGCCGTAGTCAGTCGCGCTCAGGCGGGCAGCGTCACGACTAGGGCACGGTTGGGATCGTACGTCCTGGTCCGACTTCACAGGGAACTGTGCCGACATTTGTCTTAAAGCCCCGTCTGCGGGAAAACGCCCAGACAGCACAGCCGGCGCCCGGATTCGAACCAGGGTCACCTCCCGGTCTCGGCGTGGAATTCATCCATTCATCATTCATGCATTCATTCATCCATCATTCCACGCTGGAAACAGAACCTCACCCCAGACAGTCTCAGAACACAACTTCACCGCATAGCACGTTGAGCGCCAACCACTGCCACGATTAATGAGGTTATCGCTTCTGATTTGAAGAGAGAGAGAGGGGGGCGTACGCCCCCCCCCCCCCATCCCCAGGTTCTTGAATCACAAGCGGTAACACTATCATTCGTGGCAATAGTTGGCGAACAACGTGCTGTGCTGTGAAGTTCGGTTCTGAGAGTGCAGCACGCTCCTAGCAAACCACCATCCTGAATGACATCATTATTCTGGCCCCTGATTTGTTGAGAACGGGGTGAGCACGCCATTTGGTGATACTTATGCAGTTAGGTTAATTGTCACAAAAAGGCGCACGCCGCGCGCTTTACACAAATCCAGAGCGATAGCGATATATCATTCTGTGCAATTCCTGGCCTTCGCCTTCTTATGTGGTGCAGCTCCGTTTTAAGAATGCACGCCAAGAATCATAGGAAAAGCACTAAATAACGCCAAACTGATATACCCAGACTTTGCAAGTGTTGCACAATATTCAATTCAATTCAATTCAATCTCATAATTCAATCAATTAATTGGTTGCGCAATATCGCGGATTTTCGCTCAAATTTTAAACAACCTTTACAGCGACGGCAAATAATTTTTTGTCAGTTCTTCATTGTGTGCTCATGTACCGCCTAGCTTGGACTTTGGTTTTTTGCAATCGCCTCTAAAGCGTTCTAAGGGTGAGTACTGATGCACTGCAAAGGCAGGCCTCTGGTTTCGGAATCCACCCTCCCAACAGAGCCGTTTATAGAGAGAGTTTGGCCATTAGGAGGAGCCTAACTTAAAGCGCGTCATGCGACGTCACGGCTGAACGACCCCCCTCGTCGTGCTCCATTGTTATCCAGTCGTCAACCGGTCGCCGACGCCATATTGATGCTGATCGTTGTTTACAATCCAAGGAGAGAAGGCACTTTCGTACTTCTTGCTTCGAAAGCCTTTCGTCCTCGAACTCTTTCAGTTCGGTAACAAAGCCCCCCTTATCACTGGCGGTAGTCAGTCATAAGCCGGTTATTCCTGTAGATTACATTCAATTGAAGCTGTCGACCAGCTGGCGGACAGCGTCAATATGGCGCGGACTAGATGGCTGATAAGCGGATTCCACTCGGATTCAGGCTTTTTGGGCGGCGACTCTGACGTCAAAATAAGCTCCTCCCATAGGGCGGCAAAAGATCAAAGAATGGCCAAACTCTCCCTATAAATGGCTCTGCCTCCCAAGGAACGCGAGCGCCGCGGCGCGGAAAAGGTTCCCGGAACTTCGGATTTTTTGCCCGACCACAACCATCGCTGAATGAGAAATAAAAAGACAACTGAATCGAATTAGGAATCACACTTCCGAATCGAGTTTGCTCCCATTACTCCCCCTGCGAGCTCGTGACGTGCAGGCAGACTCCCAGCTCTGGAACACTTAGCAAGCTTGTGCGCCATTCCTTCCTGGAGACATTCCTTGCTCGAGATTTCTCTGTGCAGACATAATAAGTGAGGCTGACGAAACTAGCGACGAAGCGAAGATCCATGTTCGGGCAGCACTCAGACGCGTTAAAGTAAGCCATGCTCCCTGAAGCATTATATTGCAAAACGAAAACAAAATGGACAGAAGAGAAAATGGTAGGTGTTGCGTACAGATCTTTAAGTGTGAAAATAGTCTCCGGCAGCCTGACGGGCTGTGCGACAGCTGAATAGGCCTCTACCCGGGAAATGTCATCGTGACGTTGGTAGACAAAATGGAACCGGAACAAATCGGAAGGGGAGGGCTGGGTTCCACGAATGGGCACTTGTTCGATGCCTCCTATTGAAAGAAAAGTAGGACCAAAGTTCGCGTCCCTTTCAGAGACCATCGTAGTCCCCTCAAGACCGTGGCTTTCGGGCGCGACCTTGTTCGCCCCCTAGCTTCGAGCGTAGTTCAACTCTACCAAATTGGTGGCGCTGTCGAACACTATGACGTCAGTTGTTTACAAACAGGGAGAAGTCTATTGAATAAATAGAATAGAAATAGGAGATAAACCTGACGGATCACCCGACGCATTCTGCTACTCCCAGGGTGAACCTATCTTCTCCTAACAAAAAAAAAAAAAAAGCTACAACTCTACCCTTTACGTAGCAGTTCCTCTCTGACCTTTTGTAATTACATGGAAGCGCGATGGCGAAAAGTAAAGAAATAAAAATAAAAAGAGTAGCACAGCAAGGTGAACAGCGACGTACGCAGAAAAATATTTTGGGGAGGGGTGCACTCTTGAAAATGAACTTCAACAGACAGCGTGCTCCCAGCAAATCATCACCCCGAGTAACAACGTCATTTCCCTTGATTTGCTGAAAACGGAGGGCGTACGCCATTTTTGTAGCATTGTGCAGCTCATAATTGCCTCAGAAATGGCGTACGCCTCCAGTTTTCATCAAATCAAGGGAAAGAACGTTCTCATTCGGGATCGAGAGGATAGAGAGGTAGCAAGCCAGCTGGTGGTATAGATCCATAACTTAAAAACCCGAGACTAGGAGACTAGGGGACTAGGGGAGCTGTGTTTGAGACCTTGCCTGTGTTTGTCGTTTTTTTTGTCCCCTAGTCTCGGGTTTTTAAGTTACGGATCATTCGGGATGATCGTTGGCTCGGAGTGTGCTATGGTGTGAAGCTCCGTTTTTTGAGTGTGCTATGGGGAAACAACATGGGAGAGCAGGATCCCTTGTTTCCTTCTCCCAAATGTGCTGTAGCGCAAAAGGAAATAAATGGAAATGAAATGAAATGGAAATGAAATGCACTACCAAAGGTAGGTTCGGAGGGGGGTGAACACCCAGGACCCCCATCCCTCGGACTATGCCAGAGAAGGTGAACGAGAAAATAGTGTATACCTAGGCGAGCTGATGGGTGAAATTCATACTGAGGTAGCCTCAGCTTTGGGCGAATAAACATAAAAGCACGAGACACACGAAACACAAGCAGCCGAAACCAGCAAAAGTTTAACGTTCAAGAGAAGTCACACAGATGTTGGGACCTTTGTCAAGTCCTTTGGGCTTTTTTGTCCCAACTCCCATCCACGAGAGTGGTAAATAAAGGTTATTATATGTGTCCTATACCCAAGTACGGCAAAGAAAAGGAAGACAGGGAAAGGGAGACTAAGACTAAACACAGGACCGATAAACCAGGTGAACTGAATGTAAGAGTTCATAGAAGACGGTCAGGGTGGAAGGAACACTAACAGAAGGAACGCTACCACGCTACCGATACTACGTATACGGTCAAAGTCGCTCTAAGCAAACGCGTTTGCGTGTAACCGCTTCCGTCGCAATGACTGAAGTAACGACTTCACTCATTGCGTTGGTTCAAAATTTAGGCATTACCTAGAGCCAGCAGCTACGAATTGTGCCTGGGACAGGCAAGGAAAATCCCCAAGTTGGTTCCTCCTAGACTCAGTAAATAAGAGTTCAGAGTGGCGACACTGAGCTCCACAGACGAGTAGGGAAGCCATCTTGTTTCCCCTCTACACCAGCGCCATCCCCAGTTGAGGAGCATAGAGACATCTAAAATAACAATGCTCATCGTGGAGGCCTTGCGTTAGTGCGTGTTGCGTCATTAATGTATTGTCCAAGAGACCGTCCCAACGAGTGAGCTCAAGGTTGTCAAGGTATCTATTAACGTGTTCATGTGGGGTATTTGGTACATATTAGATACAAAGTCAAGATGTCAAGGTATCCGCCGTGGTGAGTAGGAACAACATTTCACTGCGCGCTCGATAGATGGCGGTGTGGGCGTCGTTAGGTGACGCTAACAATGCGCGGAAACTAGGGTGCCTGAATACTAGCTCCCTCTGTGTATGGTAGAGCCACCCTTTGTAGAAGCGAATGCCGCCAAGCCGCCATATTGACTCCCACACTCACCATGCATGAATGCTGTGTACCGCTTTCACCAACTTTTTCAAACATCCTCTGCTACGTATTTGCTCAACTCTAAAATGTAGTGTGTCTCTAAGCGTATATACGCGTAGCTGCACTTTTGTGAGCGTATCGCGAGCTGTGCGTGGGAGTCAATATGGCGGAAATTCGTAGCAGACGACGCGGGTTATATTCACCATGATGCAGAAGGAGTTCGTGTTGAGGCACCCTAGCGGAAACAAGACAAACAACCTCTTCTGCTCTCCCTTGGAACTCAGTGTCTTTGTCACCTGATCGAGTCATCAAGAAGGGGAACAAAGCACAAGCGGAATATCTGAACACCAATTACTTCAACGCTTCTAGGAAGCTTATCGATGGTTCTTAATTCATTGAGATTACGTATACTGCTCTCATTTCGCGAAGAAACCACACGTTCGCAGCGATTTTTCAGAAGCTCGAATACCGTCACGGATAATGTGGCAGAAAGTAAAAGACTAATCACGTCCATTTAAAGTACGCACTTCAAAGATCACAGCGCACTGTGTTAGAGAGTTCCGGGAAACTTCGATGCCAAAGTAATACCATTACTTGATGAAAGGAATGAGATAATCTAATGCATTATTTTACAAAACTCTAGTGACTAATGGCAACGCAATACAAAACAAAAGCAATTTCTCCAACTCTGCCTTGCACACGTACCACTGTGCACCAGCCAAACACACTGCCTCCACGGCACAGTTCATTATATAAAGGTTCTGGAGGACCTAAAAGTTGCTTCCAGCACCGTGTGTCAGTCTTCCGACCCACGTTAAAGCACCCCAGGTGGTCGAAATTATCCACAATCCTGCAGCACTGCGGCACGCGAAGCATGTCGCCACACCAATAGGTTGACTCTCCTTACATGTAAATCCTCTAAAAATTATCTCCCAACACTCCCAATTATTCTAAATAGAGCATACAAGTGGCGACACGTCGCGTGAGTATTATCTCGAAGCTGACTGAATAATTCAAACCCCACGAACTGCTCGGAGCATTTCTTGCAGAGGCGTTAAGTATTATCGAACTTGCATGTTGTAAATGTACATCGTACATTTCGATCTGAGATCAGGAAATATGTAAATTGAATCAACTGTTTGTCCTTCAATATGTAATAGCCACATCAACTGCAAAGTTACAACCGAAAATTTATATTATAGGGTATAAAGTATTATAGGTTAATAAAACAGGTAAGCGAAATATAAAAGCGGCTTCATGTGTCATGTACCACACTATGTTTGTCAACAAACTGTGCATGTTTCATGATGACAGTATTCCTTGCAGATGGATGAGTGTGCACGTAAGGCAGGGTTGTGGAATGGGGTCACCCATTCAACTGCAATTCCATTTCGAGGAATGGAGATTTGTGATAATTCCATTCCTTCTAATTCCTCGGAATGAGAAGGTATATATGGACAATTCCCGCTCCTAGAATGGCTTGGCAACCCAATTCCCTTCCTTTAATTCCATGAATAATAGAAAACGTACCGGTAACCGTACTGGCTAGCCCAGCAGTGCTAGAGAAGATTGACATCAAACAACACGAAAAAAGCACGAAGACAACGTTATTTCGCTGTCGTGTGGTGCATATGTACAAAGGGCGCACGGACAGAAACCAGCGCATTGAAACCAAGACTATACCACCGCGCACCCGGTCCATTCCAGTTCTATTCCTGCAAAAAAAAATGCCTAATTCCATTCCATGCTTCTTTCAGCGTCCTGAAATGTCACTCTAAATACCGTTAATCCTACACCGGTGACAAAGTTTAAATTCATTGAACCTCGGAGCATTCCTATACACAACGACGATGTGTCTTTAGGGCTATTGTGGGTTTCCTAACGGGAACAAGCCCACTGGATGATGAAAGATGAAAGTCACTGAAAAGGTTAGCTCTCTTCAGATCAGTTCTCTCATGTTTTACTGGATGAACTACAGGTTTCCATCCCGTAGCATCTGTACGTGTGTGTTACACTTCATTCATCTCCATAGCCCTCACACCAACACGGCAGCGTACAACAGCTGTGAAAAAAACCCATGGCATTGTCATCACATGTTTGTTGTAGCTGTTGTTCTTTCAAATCATTTACGTCGCATACTGCCGGGCTTGAATTTGACAATGACCTGGTGAAGTTTTTCGATCTACCAGAACTTAGATTATCACTAGAAGATATATCAATAGAACATATTTGAAAATTATCAAGACATAAGGGCACTGGGATATTCTAAGATTTTCGTTCTATCCGAGAACCGTACATGACTGGAACAGCATTACGGAGGAAATTGGCACTGTAGAACATATGCCTAGATTTTTGCAGAAACAGGAATACCTGTTACCTAGCCATCTTCCGTAATCATCCGCGATATGGATCAACAGTATTGTAAAAAAAGAACAAAAAAAAAACTCCCTATTAAGTTTAACGTCGTAAGACGACAGAACTAAATGTTACCATGTGATCAACATGTGAGTTCCACACTGTCCACTTAACCTGTCCCATGATAGCATCGAATTTGCCGAACTTCTTAAATTGCTTCCATGCTCACTAAGCTAATCCGTTTCTTTCTGTCCTTTGATCCCCTGTTTCTTGAAATACGTTAGTCCTCTCATTCACACGCAGCAGGCTTTTAATGAGACTTTCTCTGAGAACGGCGTAGACCTTAATGAGCGAATGAATCAGCCAGTGATGAAGAAGCCGGATGAAATCGGCAATTTTCAAGGGCCATTAGTCGACCGATATTGTACTACCCCCTTCTCCTCTCTGCTATCTTTTTTTTTCTTTCTTTTCTTTCGTGGTCTTTCACGGGTATGTGTACCCATAATGCTGCCGGTGCTCAGCAGAGCAGTAACATAAATATGTAAAAAAAACCCTAACGAAATGAACTGCGCCGCTACTTGTTTCTAATAAGAAGATTGAGCAGTACCTGATTTCTTACCTGATGTTTCCTTTGTTAGTACTATACTTTAGATGAGTACAAATCGCCTCGTACATGTCCCTTGATGTGTAACAATGCCGTGCATCAAATATCTGTGAATGCCAAAAAAGAAAAAAAACCACACTGAAATCCACGTAGCTTTCACTTTACAAACGCGTAATCCAATCAAATGAGAGCACATCAAACAGCTGATTTTTCTTTTTTTCTTCTTCTTTGTGACAACACGTACACTCTCAAAACAGAACTTCGCCACATAGCACGCTGAAGGTCGCAGAGAATGATCGCTCCTGTGTCTGTGGAAAGCACGGGGCATACGCTTTTTTGTGACAATTATGAAATTGTGATCATTGTCACAAAGGTGGGTGGGTGGTGGTGATGGTGAAAGGGCCCGCCGTTGTCGGCCTCACAGAGGTGGGCAACGTCACGACTTAGGCCCTGGGGGAATGTCCGTCCTGGGCCGACTTCTAAGGGCCTCCCGTGTCACAAAAAAGGTGTACGACCCTCGTTTCCAACAAATCGGGGAAGGGAACGATGTCATTCGCGATGACTGTTGGCTAGGATCGTGCTATGCGGTGAAGTTCTAATCCGCCGCCGTTTTCCTCAGACGCTTTCAGACAATTAATCAATTGACAAGCTTTCATAATCCATTGTGTTTTCACTGATTTCATTGGGTTCTCCTCAGACGCTTTAAGACAAATGTCGGTACAGTTCCCTGCGAAGTCTGCCCAGGACGCACCCCGCGATAGCCGCGACGTTGCCCGACAAAGGCAAGCCGTTCCATCACCTGTTTTAAGAGTGTACGTCAACTGGAGAAAGAAGCTGTCGTGGTAATAATATACACCACATAATTAGTTGTCGATGCGATACCTGTAACTTGGACCACTGTATTCTTCCTATGCACCTCGGAGAATTCCTCCATGCGAGCTTGGCACCGAACACGAGCTCAGTTTCCGTGAGGTCGTACGTTCCTCGTTGTTGGACTTGCTTCTCCACGTCCGCCCATCGCTTTTCGTGAACCTTAGAATGGAACCTGAAGAAGGAGAATAATCAGAAAAATGCCATGACTAGCAGGAAGACAAGACAAGGAAGTATGTGTGTTCTCTAAACAGAAAAAGAAAGAAAATTCGCAGGATATTTTTTGGTCTTGCGGGGACCAAACTACACTCGTCCCCATAATGCATTATGCATCTCTCGCTGTGCCACGAAAAAATGGACAAAAAAGGGGAGGTTGTGTGTCTGTGTGTGTGTCCCTTTTGTCCCTCGTCTCGGGGTTTTGCTATCACGGATTCGCTATGTCACCGCTGAGCAATTGAACCTCTGTATGCAATAAGGGGATAAGTCGAAAAATCCCAAACCGAGAAAACTTCGAGTGAGTATTTGGTACAATAACTGCAGCTGGGTTTCCTCGAATAACGCAAATACAAAATGCGTAACATGTATGTACCTGTCTACTCTACATGCATGTCCCGCTAGCATCGTTTTCGGGTACGCGACTTTGCAGAAATTGAACAAAATCCAACGCTCTTAGAAATAAACTTCACTGCACAGCACGCTCCTAGCCAACCATAATCTCGAATGATATTGTTATCGGCCTTGAGTTGTTGAAAATTGGAGGCGTACGCCTTTTCTGTGACACTTATGCTGTTCACATTTGTCACAAAAAAGGCGTACGCCTCCCGTTTTCAACAATTCAGGGCAGATAACGATATCATTCGAGATGATGGTTGGCCAGGAGCGTGCTATGCGGTGAAGTTCATTTCTAAGAGTGAAGAGCACGACATATCCCTTTTTTCAATGTAACACCGCACGCACAGGGTTTTCATGCAGCAAAAAATAGTTTTTACGAGTCGGACTTTGATAGTGATGTCGGGGGGTGTATACCTGGAAATAAAGTGATCGAAATCCCCGTTGCAAAATAAACTACTGTAATAAATGTTATCCGGCTATAAAATGCACAGTCGCGCGGGACACTGTCAACAGCCAGCTTAGACTAACCTGGATCAAAACGCAAACACCGAACTTGGACTAACCTAATAATATACTAACCAACGTGCTATTTCGTCCTATCCGTCCTGCGGAGCCTAACGGCCGCTAAGATGTGGCTTTCGTTCGCTAAAGCGACGCGGACAGATATCGAAAACTCGTTTATTTGAGGGGTTAAATAGTGATAGCATTAATAGCATTTAGCAGTTATAGGTAATAGCTTATATCTAATAGGTTATAGTGATATCATTAATAGCATTTAGGAATAGAATTAATAGCTAATTAATAGCATTTGAATAGCAATAACAAAGCGTACAACGCGCAAAACGCATGCCATGTAATCGAGGAGAATGATGCGAACATGTTGACTCTTTTTCCTTTTTGTTTTCTTGTGTGTGTGTGTGTGTGTGTGTGTGTGTGTGTGTGTTAGAGCAACCTTCGGTCAAAGTCATAATGGTCACAGGTACCTTTTAGCATTCCTTTTACGGGTAAATGGTATACTAGGAAGGCTACATAAAAGCCCTATGAGGCATGGGAGTAAGAGAATGCGTCGGATTACGAGTCAATTTCGCCTTATTATTATTTGTCAATCCAATCCAAACGCATTCTCTTACTCCCATGCCTCATAGGGCTTTTTAATAATAATAATAATTTTTAATAATAATAATTTCTTGGGCACTAATAAAAATTATTATTATTAAAAATTATTATTATTATTAAAAAGCCCTATGAGGCATGGGAGTAAGAGAATGCGTCGGATTACGAGTCAATTTCGCCTGATTATTATTTGTCAATCCAATCCAATCCAAGCCCCAAGGACGGATTTTGTCTTCTGGCTGCAAGAAGGATTTCTGGCGTCATCACTATCAGCATCGTCATGACACGTGGTGGTTCCTCTCAACCCCTGCTGCGGTTTCAATAGAGACACGTCTCTGAATTTGGCAGAGGCTACGAGGCAGCGAGACGAAGAGAGTAACTGCTCAGAGAGGAACGCGAAGAGAGGAGGTGTTCAAGCCACGTCCTCACTGCTGTCATGGCGGTGGTGATGCCGCAGACTTGTGCGTAACGCGTTACTAGTAATTGCGTTACTTGTAATCAATTACTTTTTGAGTAATTTTTCGAGTAATCAGTTACTTTAAAGTCAAAGTAATTTTTCGAGAAATCAATTACTTTTCTGAGTAATCGATTACTCAGTAATTGATTACTTTCCCGGCAGAGACTAACTCATCTTTTAGATGTTCTGCCCCAAGTCAAGACCTTCGTGCCGTCACCTTTGTTCTGGAATTTCAGGGTCTCTCCCCCTAATCTGTTCCTACACCAGTGTGGTGGTACCTTTGTGGTAGCTTTGGAGGTTTAGTGAGTCATGGGGAAGTTCCACGCATGATCTTCCACAATCGGGTCAACGTCTTCCCGGGCGATAACTACAGTAGACGTACATATTTTTGGGCTATTTCAGCTGTTCCACTGTTGAACTTTCCTTTTTTCTTCTTTTTTTTTTTTTTTTGCTGAGGCACACAAAGACGGGTATAATTTGCGTGAATGCAGAATAACGACCGGAGTAACGCGTTACTTTTCTACCCGTTACTCAATTACATTTGAAGTCCTGTAATTGGTAACGGTAATCAATTACTTTTTTCGAGTAACGGGCACAAGTCTGTGGTGGTGGTATGATGATCTAAAGAGGCGTGAGGTCTGCCTGCTCAGACAAAGTGGCAAGTTTCACTCGTTTGTGAAGGGGAAAGGCGAAGGGAAGAGGATTGCATTCATAGATATTTTCGTCCCGTACAGACGTTTTGTACTTCATCCGACCTCTGACTCTCTTGACTCGAAAGCGAGAAAGAAGAAAATATGGGAAGAAAATCAGCATGAAGGAAAAAAAAAACATTCGCCCGTAATCTTCTACGGCGTCAGGGGGATTAGGGAAAGTAAGACTAAAAGTAGAAAATGGGTTTTCAGCGCCTGCTTAGCTTAACTTCGGATTTAAAGATTATAGGCACCGAGAGACAGCTTCGCTCCTTTTGCGATCCTCAGTGAACTCTAGAGTGATGGAAAATCTGCACCGTTCGCACGTAGTCGAGACATGGTTCCATGCGCATGAACGGACTGGTGGATATTTCAGACCTGCTTTGATTTCCGTGCTTGAACTCATTTGCACTCAGTTAACGACCCATGAATGCGTAACAGTATACACTCAGCAGCACAAATCAGGAGACAAAACGATATCATTCTGAATGGCTATTGGCTCCGTGCGGGTTGTCATGTGGCGAAGTTCTGCTTTAACAGTGTACGCACAACTTCATCGTAAACAGGCTCATGGACAAACAGCACTGGAATGATATCCTGGGAAAGGTAACAGAAACGGAAACGGTATTATACCGGAAATATAGCAGGTAACGGTAACAGAAACAGAAACGTATCTCGCACACTTAGAATACCTGAAACAGAAACGGGAACGAGAATGATTCACGGTAATGATTCGGGTACTGCAGGACCCGAATTATTGCAATTCTTTACCGTATCATGTAGATAAATTGATTCCCAATGAAGCAAACGAAAATTAACTGAAGAAGTAAAACTAAAATGGGCTATCAAAACTGGAGCATATAAGTGAGTAGTCATACAGTAAACAGAAGAAGCATAGTTCTTATACGCTTATGATGACTTGTAAGTTGTAAGCTTGAGTAACATTCCTGAAAACCACGTTCCTAATAGTAGCTGTTCACAGAAATCACGTATGTATGTAAAAATGGCTAGGAAGCAAGCGAGCTGGTGAAGATGATGCATAATGTAAAAAACCCCGAGACTAGGGAACACGAAGGGACAGACACAGAGACTTCGTGTTGTGTCTGTCCCTTCGTGTTCCCCAGTCTCGGGGTTTTTTACATTATGCACGAATGTATATTTTGAATAAACGTTGTCTCCTGTGTGCATGTATCCCCGGAGTCCTCAAAATAGACTTCACAACGTACAGGGATTAAGTTTACAGGATTAAGTTAAGTCGCGGTCTCAAACCATCTAAAAAAAAGGAAAGAAAAGAATGAAGAACAAAACGCGGGGGGGGGGGCGGTACCAAAAACCGAAACGTTAACGTAAGCAACAATGGTGCTAACCGAAACTGAAACAGAAACAAATAAGCGCCAGTAACGGAGATGGTAACGGAAACGAAAAAGATTCCGTTCCCGTCCCTGATGATATCGCTATGTCCTGTGATTGCTCAAGTCGGTTGGCGGACGCCTTGCCCGTAACACTTTACACATATGCCCAAAGCGCTACAAAAGTAGCGGACGCATTTTGTCCTACGTAAATCAGGAGACCGAGCGCTGGTTTGCTCAGCGAGTGTTATGCATTGAACTTAACCACTTAGTCAGCTTTGCTATCGCGCTGCACCAGTGGATAACTCACACAGGGGAGTGCCGGTAAATGAAGCTGTTGGCCGCCTCGAAAGGGATGCCTCTCACACCACGTCGCTACTCAGATCTCCGCTGTTACAGATGCCGACAGGCCATACGGACTCATATCTAGAATTTCCACTCAGACAAACAGACAGCGGACGGCATAGCACCCCCCCCCCCCCCCCATCTCCACGTCCATCATACTGCCTACATGAAAGAGGACGCCTCGCTCTTAATGCGTCTTCGCACTGCTTGGGCTAAGACCCGAGCCCTGCAGTACAAATATGGCCGCGCATAAAGGACCCCAGGTGCTTCGTTTGAAATGTGAGAGTGACGCACATGTTCATACACTGTGGCGGCTACTCGCAAGAGCGCCATGCACAGCACAATACATTTCAATCTCCGGAGATCAACGTACCCCCACCGGACCTTCCTCAACCAACATTATCTGTCCCATGGGCAACTCACATCATAAAAGATATCGTTCAGCAAAACTCCTCGCCTATGTGCGAGACACAGGGCTGGACTTTACAACTTTGGCGTGATCTGCATGTACTGTACCACTTCTACGGACGTTTCCTAACCGGGGATCTGTGTTTCCATATTCATCGTGCTCCGCTACTGCAAGTGCTAAGGACCCCTCCGTTACTGCACCCTTGACTGGTACCCCGAAAGGCGGAGGACATACACGTTAAGTAGTGTAGCAAACGCCCACGATTTCCCCCCCCCCCTTCTGTCAGTTGAGCAACTTGCCGCCGATAGGTTAGTCACGTATAGGTTAGTCACGCTCAGTATCAACTTCACTTCACCATACGGTACATCTGCTTCTAGAGTGTGTACTATCTATACGCCACGGCAGAAGTAGGAAAGGAAGAGGGCGCTTGCTGTACATCCCCTTGCAGAAGACGAGGCTAAAGCCTGGGCACGTCACTGGCCTTATTCGAAAGCAACTCAAACAAGGAAGTCAAACACGTCGTGGTCTTTTAGATACTTGGGTCTATTGGATTAACCGCGTAGCGCCACGGGACGTATAATAAAACAGAGAGAAAGAGTGATGCAGTGTGGACCAGCTGGGCTTTCCCGGATTGCGAAGGCATCCAATAAGGCGACAACATTCACCGACGGGGACAAAAGGAATCTTGAGGGATGCCCAGACGGCTGACCAACCAGCGAAGTGTATATACGAAACTGGATGAGGTGGCCGGCCGAGAGTGCTGAGTAAACACTGACTTCGAACGGACAACCGCGAGTACAACGATGACGTCATGGCTTTCCTGACCAGATACACCAAACATTTTATTTCCCTCAAAGGGACCACGAAGAGATTTCCCCAAAAGTTTGAGTTCTCGATTGTGATTCGTTGTCAGGGATGACTTTTTGTCCGGAACATATGCCGTAGACCTGTTTCTGCGAGCCAGGTGGCGCGACAGAGCAGCAACATCAGCGCCCCCAAATATGCAACACGCGGGAGTTTAGCAGACGACGCGGCACTTTGAAATAGTGATGTGTCGTTCGTGGACGAACCCTTCAAACTGAACTAGTCATTCGGGTGAACTGAACGAACTAGTTCAACAACGACCACACTGACCGACGACGGCCCCTTGCATATTGATCTGTGCAATACTTTTCTCGTTAAAAATATACGTAGAAAATTAAAGCAAAATAAAAAAGCGACCTAAAAGATTACGTTTGCTATGTTGATGTTCTCGAACCTTTGGAAAACTGAATTGCAAGATCATTTTGTTGTATCTCTCTTGGTCGAGCCACTTTAAAGTTTGGGACTATATTACTTGATTGTGTTTAATTGCGAACAGGTGAACGAACGAACTATTCTTTTAGACAGTTCAGTGGAGTGAACTGAACTAAATGAATTAGTTCACAAAAATGAACTGACTTGCCCATCACTACTTTGAAATACATGATCCTGCATTCCAAGCACTTGGCAAGATGCATCGCTTGTTCTTTCCTACGGGTTTTCTAGCTTTCTTTTGCGTTATGCCGCTTGAAACACCACGCAGAACTCGCTGATAAAACTCGCTACTGTTTGGAGTGAAATGGCGCAGTGCAAACTTCGCTGCAGCAGTCCTACTCTTCCTTTGGGAAGCTCGCCTGCTTCTGACGTCACATCTAGTTTACCCGTCGCGCCGACAGCAATAGGGCCGCACCAGCAGACTTATTAGGCCGCGGTTTTTGATGAATATCTTCATTATTCTAAGCAATGTTCGGTCCGTAAGCAATTTTCGGTCCGCGCCCCGTAATGCATAAGAGATGCGCACAGAGGTTTTCAGGAGCTGCTTCTTTAAGATGAATCAACATTCCCATTATCCGACATTATTAGGTACTTTACGCACGCGATCTATAGGCTTCGAGCAGTCCACAGCGATAAGTATAAGTAAATTTAAAGAAAAAAATATGGCGTAATTGAATTCGGCCCCCAAGAAAACAGCAAAAAATAAGATATAAAAAATAGAAAGAACAGAAACGCGTCGTAACTCACGCGCCCACAAAAATGTAGTGTCGCGGCCACAATTATATACAAAGCCATAACATATGCGCAACATCAACGACAGCGCAATAGCAACCACAAATATACGGTACAGCGATAACAATCACATCACACACTGACACTGCACAGAACTAATAAACGGATTCCAAAGAACAATGTACAATATAATTCACAAGCGCACTCAGAGCTGCATCCCTCTTGCTGGGGGGCCGAACACCTAGCGCCTTTGCAATGTCCAAAGGTAGTCAGTACCTTCACAAAATTGGGAGGGCCAACTCCGCTAACTGCTTATAACGTGCGCCGTTGCGGAGGACACAGCACACATTCTTATTCATTGTAATACGAAATGCCACCCAAGACCCAATGTTCCATCGTTGAATGCCTCTCTCGACCGACTGGACAGCGAATCTTGCACTTAGTTGATTTCTTCGAGCCTACATTACGGTTGAAGGATGTAGAGGGTTGGGTTAAAAGACCCACTTGGCAAAAGTAACAACAAAAATATAAAACACTGAAGCTTTCCCTTTAATGGATACAAGCTTTCATGCAGTGGGCCGCATTTCGTCAGGTACAGCTCTGCCAACTCTAATCATAACACTCGAAAAAAAAAATGTGATCTCGTTCCCGAGCGTGATTACAGCAACCCTTGGGGTCACGACGAGATCTTAATTGAACGCAAAATTATTCCGTTAGTTCAACTCAAGGATTTTGCTCAATTAACATTCGCCCAGTCCTCACAGGGTGGCTGTTATCACGCTCGGAAATGAGACAGAACTTTTTTCAGTGTTATTATTAAGGTTGACGGGAGCTGTACAAAAACAACAGCATTGGAGTTGCAAATATATATAGACACTCAGATGGCATACACGTGAGCATACAAAAAGGGAGAGGGCAAAGGATACCAATTAACAGAGAGATGACAAATACCACGTGGCTGGAAAAGGGTGGTCACAAACCCGCGGGCACAGTAGAAGCGGCTAATGGAAGGAATGCAGAAACCGGACACGATTTAAAGAGAAAAAAAAAAAAAAACGTGAAACCGATTTAAGATGGCGGCAAAGGTGGCACACGGGAAGCGGCATATTATAAGTGCCAAAGGATATAAGGATATTAGGCCAAAGGATATAAGGATTATAAGATCCCAATCCCTTTCCCACGTTTTTCTCTTTGAATCATGTCCGGTTTCTGCATTCCTTCCATTATCCCTCCTACTGTGCCCGCGGGTTTGTGATCACCCCTTTCCAGCCACGTGGTATTTGTCATCCCTCTGTTAATTTGTATCCTTTACCTTGTCCCTTTTCGTATGTTCACGTGTGTGCCATCCGAGTGTGTATATATACAGGGTGTCCACGCTAAGTGTGAACAGATTGTTTAAAAATATATCAATCACTTTTTTCGAGATGAAATCAATTGCAATATAGCATATGCTGAAGGGCACTCCCTAGGGGGGCATTAACAGACTCCTAAGGCGATAGTGTGCTCTTTCATTCTCTCGTATTGGGGGCGAAGGAAAGACGCGTCTCTAGAGATGCGCAATGAATAAAATAAAGAAAAAAATGGCGTTCCTTCACGAATTTTTTGCGGAAGATCTATCGAACGGATTTTTGTTCTGAAAACGGCTTTGGTATCTGGTGACCGAAGAGATCAGATGTTCTCATTGGAGCAACTTCGTAGCTTTTATAATTAAAAAGTTAATTATTGAAAGTTAATTAAGACATTGCCTTAGGAGTCTGTTAAGGCCCCCCTAGGGAGTGCCCTTCAGCATATGCTATATTGCAATTGATTTCATCTCTGAAAAAGTCATTGATATATTTTTAAAAAATCTGTTCACACTTAGCGTGGACACCCTGTATATTTGTAACGCCAATGATGTTGTTTTTGTACCTGACGTAATGCAGTCCACTGCATGAAAGCTTGCTTCCATTACAGGAAAGCTTCGGTGTTTTATATATTTTTTGTTACTGTAGCCTATATTATGGTAAGGCAGGGACTCTAGACCACCGGGTATTCTCCCCGCCTAGGGGAGTTTGCGAATGTGACATGGGAAATGACACCCGGTACCAGTTGACCCTATACACGCACTCTGCGTAGTAGGCATATCATTCACAGGACGGTTAATATGGGGGAACAACGCCCTGATGATCGGCTAAGGGGTGCATGGAGCAAAAATGGGTTGAGGACAACTGCGGTGAGGGATTAAAGGGCTTGAGAAACCACATGCAACGCTCTAAATGTATGGCTCCGAATTATAGGTTGTAGTACATGGATTCGAGACGCTAGGTCCCAGGTTCTCAACGGTCCACGGTCTTCGGTGCCGGGTCCACGGTCTTCCACGTTCAGTTTTTTTTTAACTGTCCGGTTCTTAAAACAGCGTTCTTTTGTTTTCGTTTTTTTTCTTTCTTTTTTTTTTTTGAGCTACCGTTGACGGTGCGCTCCGAGGCGTCAGCAGACAGACGGGAAGTGACGTTTTAGCTGTGCACGGTTCCGGAAATACCCGAAGGTCACCATAACGACGGCCGTTCTCCGGTTGGCCGGCTCCCTTAGCAGCCGCCTGCGTCGTCAGGGAAACAGAAAAGTATGCACTTCCTTTCTCCACTCTGAAACGTCATTCCCAAAACGGGTGATGATTGGAAGAGTTGAGAGCGACGGAGGAGGAGGAGGGCGCCCAGCGCACGACATGCGGTGTGCTATAGCTTTGCAGCGGGGGATCGTAGAAACTGTGGGGCATGCTATCTCCGGCTCTTTGTGTACTATGGTCATTTGTGGTGGCATTGGGACGCCACCGGTTCTTTTTGGAGGTGTGGCCTCCGGCTAACTGTTCATAAAAGCGGGAGGGGGGACCTTTTTGCCGCGGCTTTCGGCCGTGGGGGCTCGGGAAGAGCTGTTGGTACGGCATTTGGATGTACTAAACCTGTGCTCTCTTCCGGTAAGCTGGGATTTGTTAGGTGTCTCCCTCGTAAACTGCCTTCGCCCCGAGTGTGGGTTTGTAGGCATTTTCCCACAGCTGGAGCCCAACGTGGGGCCTGCACGTCTGTCTGGTTGCGTGGGAGACCCAGTTTGTTAAAAAAAGAATTTAAGAAAGTATTTGTGATTATCCCCCACAAAACAGCGTTTGGACGTGCATATTTAGGAGGCATAAATCAATATTTACAATGTTTGTACTTCAAAAGTTTGGAAGTGATTTCACAATACCGTTAAGTTCTTAGAGACTTTTAGATGCTGCGTACGCAAATAAATCGCTTCTTAGTAATGCACACGAGTTAAAAGCAGAGCAACGTTCGGCGCATGCGGAGAGTGCACCCGTGCATTTCTTTGTGCAGGCAAAGAACTTCTACGAGCACGTCTTCGGGTACGCATAGTAAAACTGATGCTAAAACTACTACTGATGCGCCAGTGCGGTAACCTAATTAAATAGATATCGTTGATTGATGAACCTACGCGCTATGTTATTAATTCGCATGCATCTCTCTTGCTTTTTGCCATCTCACGCAACTTCTACACCCACTTCCTCATTGTGTCAACACCGTCCGTCCACTACAATCACGGGCACGTTCACGACCCAGCACAACAACGACAACATATACAGTAATGATGATGAATGGGGAAATTCGCCACATGGGGTGCAGCCAACTACCCCAAGCAACAATGCACACAGCCCAGAGGGACGTCACAGGTTGTTTTCTGGCCAAAAACTGGTGTAGGAGAATCGTTATGTAAGAATACTATAATAATACTAGTAATTACACGAATGCGGAATGCTCAATGAGCGGAAGTCATCCCCATATCATCGTCATCATGTATTTCTCCCTCGCTCTACACCGATGCACGCTTTATCTTTGCGTTCGCTTTGTAGGACATGACTCAAAACGCTTCGAACTGGTAGCCTTCGACACACACCCCAAGTGACCAGATGCCACGTCAATTTCCTTTCCTGCGTGACTCACGTCCCTTCCCTGCAACGTCCGCGCGAACAGATAAAGTCGTTTAGAAATGTGTCTGACGCGTGTCACATGAAATTCAGAGTGAAACCTATCGCGGCACTCTATTTCTGTCAATGGCCACGTCTGTGAAATGGTCCACACCTTACGTCCAATACCGTATTTTTTTCACTGCCATTTAGTCTCAAAATGGAAAGACAAGATGACCTTCTGAAGCAGAAGAAAGTGTCAGGCAGTACCTCTTGATCCCGATTAGACTCGCTTTCAGCACCGCCACCGCTAGCTGGTTTGCGCTGATATTCAGCAGTTTCATCATTGAAACCGGTGAAAGACGCCTAGCGACTGCCTGCACAGCAACTTGCGAAGTAGCTGCAGTTTTATGTACTTCGCTATAGTTTTCTGTGTTTTTGTTTGTCCGTGTTTTTGGGAATAGCAAGCCTCTATAGTATGGCTAACCTTTCCCGTTTTGTTTGTTTTCTCCATTAAAATACCCCCCCCCCCCCTTGCTGCGAAAATTTGATGTGCTGTCTTAAGAACGAAGTAACTGACGACGATTGGAAACCCTACACTGTTAAAACAGAACTTCACCACATAGCACGCTCCTAGCCAACCATCATTCGATGATTTCACTATGTGTTCTGATTTGTTGAAAATGGGAGGACGCGCCTTTCTGGGAAACACTGGGCATGTCCCAGATAGACGCCCCTCCCTGTTTTGAACAAATCAGCACCCAGAATGATATCATTCGGAATGGTGGCTGGCTAGGAGCCTGCTATGTGGTGAAGTTAGCCGGGTTTGAATCCCGGTGCCGGCTGTGCTGTCTGGGGTTTTTCCTGGGTTTTCCTCAGACGCTTTCAGTCGGCGCAGTTCCCGCAGAAGTTGGCCCGGGACGCACATTCCCCAACAGCGTTAGTCGCGACGTTGCCCACCTCTGTGAGGCCGGACAACGGCGAGCCCTTTCACCATCACCACCCCCACCATCCCGCACCACCTGCTGTTTTAACAATGTAGCAGAGACATTAATGGGAAACTAAAGTGCAACAAAATTTTTCTTTGTGAAATTACCTTGACACCCACACAAACGGAACGAGATTCATCGTTTGCGTCGTTCGTAATCTACAAAAAAGAAAAAAGAAAAAGAAAGAAAATAAAAAAGAAAACGCAACTAACGCTTTCCCTCTGCCTCTCCAACCCTTAGTCTTACTCTCTCCTTCGCATGAAGCGCGACAACGCGGAGAGCTTTCAAACTGGTTTCTTCAAACGATCCCCTGCCATGATTGGACGAATCGTTTGAGGCGACAAATGAGAGCCCGCTCCGCATTTCGTGCGCACTGTCGAGAAAGAGGGAAAGCGTAAATTGCTTTTTTTCCCCTGTAGATCACAAGTCACGAACGACGCAATGGACGAGTCCCGTTCCTTTTATATTGGTATCAAGGTAACAACGTCTTTGATTCCGCGTCGAGAAAATTTGCAGTTTAATGCCCCGACGTGCGTTTTTTTTTCTGACCATTAACATCATTGCAGGGTGTAACAAAAGGGGCGTACGCCTGCCGTTTTCGGTAAATCGTGAGAGCGCACTATATCGTCGGACATGATCTTCGCATGCGCACATCTTCGTTCATTACCTGTCGCCAACTGCTATTAATTAACAGTTGCTGGTTAATTGCTCAGTAAGTGTGATTACTTGTAGCTAAATTACTACGGACCACTGGTGGCATAACACGTTCTGCGAAACCCATTACGCTGAATGACGCAGCTATCGGGGCTTAAGAGGGCATACCAGTCTAGGCTTAGAGGATAATCCCTTTACGAGCAGCTAAGCAACCTTTTGTACTGGTCTCCAATGCCACGCTCAAAGTCAGTGAGCCATGAAAGTGAAGAGAGAGAGAGAGGATGCAGGAACCAACCGCCTCCAACCTCCTCGCTTGCTCGTCATATGGATACCGTCAAAATGTTCCGCGGGGTTTTTACTGCGTGACAGCAGATGGCGACACACAGTAACATTATTTTACTGGGCTTTCAGTTGGTGTGTATGTCTACTTATATTTCATATTTTGTATAAAAACGAAAATTGGTAGACATATAAATTTGGTGTCCCTCGATCCTTGAAATATTTCTACAAAAAATAACAGAAATATTTTCACAACGGCTATAGAAATTTAATACAAACCTGTTCAAAGAGGGGACGGGAAAAAATGTGCATTTTTTTTTTCACATTCGTGACGTCGCCCTAAAATACATACGACATGTTTCAGGATTGTTGCTGCGTTATGTAATTCATCTCGTCTTTCTCTTTACAATGAAACCACCCGCATTAAAGTCTGCGAGGTGGTTACCGAGAAAAAGCATGATATATGTTCCATAGGAGATACATTGGGAGGAAGATCTATAGTATGCTCTCTTAATCGAGTGCTCGTCTAACGAGCTAACGAGGGGCGGGGTATTCGTTAAGATGGGCACGTGACACAGTGCGCGTGACGTATGGTGCGTCCTTCACGCATCGTGCGAAAGGTACCGTGCACGTTCGGTATCACGTGTCCTCCTAGACGACTGCCCCGCCCCTCGTTAGATCGTTAGACGCAGACGCGCGCGTCCGAGCTAATTGGGCTTAATCGGGCCTTAATTCTAACGAGGGGCTGGGCACTCCTCAAGGAGGACACATGATACCACACGTGCACGGTGCCCTTCGCGCGATGTTTGAACGGCGCATCATACCTCCTGCGTAGTGTTCCACGTGCCCATCTTAACGAAAAACCCCTCCCCTCGTTAGCCCGTTCGAGGTGCACTCGATTAAGCACCGGTAGCTTAACCGCTTAATAGGTTAATAGCTTAATCGCGTCCACGTCTAACGATCTAACGTTACGTCCAGGCCTCGTTAGAGCGGTGCGTATGTCAGAAAAACGCGTATACGCCTCCCATTTTTCACAAAGCGGGAACATAAAAGATATCTGCCTTCTGCCTTTAGTTCTACTGGAAGGAGTTCCATCACCGCCATAACCTGTTAACGTCGCCCCTAAATCCGAACAAAAGCGGGAAAGGGATGGGGTCGGATAAATCACCTTTCTTCGCCTTACCTTTTGATACTTGTGTAATATTGATCGAGGAACTCCTTGGCATGTTGTAGCACCTCCTCCTTCGGTCTGGGTTCTCGGCAATGCCTCCGTATGGGACCTCCCATCAAAGAGCCTTGACAGATGGTGTTCGAACAAGGTAGAGGCTGGAATCGAAACAGAAACACGTGTATAGGCAACCACATGACTACGCGCTAAAGTATGCAAATGAGAAATAAATCCAATCGGTGTCGCTTAACCTATAGTAGAAGAATAATACCCTTGCCACATGGTCAGGATCCAATGGTCATTGAAACTGACAGTCATTGAACATGCGCGTAGCGCCACCACGCGCGAAACTTAGCAACCTCTTAGGCGGCATTGGATCTGTGCTCTTTGAGAAGCTAACACGTTGCACGCTCGGTGGCGTTAGGAGCATGTTCAATTACCATTGGTTTCAACGATTAATAAAGATTGCCAGTGTGACAGGGGCATAAGCATTGGAAATGGACATGTTCAAGGAGCACGGAACTGAAGGAAGCGACATTTTATTGCTGGAAAGCGTTCTTTCTTCCTCAACGACTCAATCAGGAGGAACCTGCAATTTTGCTGTAGATCTAAATATATATATATATAAATATTTTCGTAGTCCTGTCACTGCGCAGTACAAATTTACAAAAGAAACAAACCACGAGCGGTGCGGTATCACCTAGGAGGGAGGTCCAGCTAGATCTCTTGGCGTGACGTATTATGTGACGTAGTATCGCATTGGCAAGCAGCACAGTGGTCACATTTCCTACTGTTACGGACACGGCGCGGCGCTATCTGCGAAGTATACTGTCCACAACATGGAATGACGACGCTTCTGTGCTCTCTGAAGAAGGGGATGGGTTTGTAAGGGTGCGCAAATCAAGAACTATACTCCCGATCGCCAGGTCAGCTACGACCATCATTCTTGAATAAGAGCGCATGTTCTTCCATTGTTGTACGACACGCCGTAGCCAAAAACGAAAAAAAAAAAATTCTGGAGGGAGGAGACCTTCAGTGTTTTTCTTAATCGGAAGCTGAACATGCCAAAAGGTGCTCGAAATATCAGTGGCGCTTGTGCTGAGGTGACCGGTGTGGTTCAAGAAACCCAACGGAAGATGTTAGGTAGTGGATTTTCCTTTCTGAGAATTGCTGCACAATTAACTGCACCATTCCAAAGAAATCGTACGACTGTGTGCTTTTGAAAGGAGCAATCTGGAACCGTCGACTTTAGTTTCAATATCTGAGTTTTGTTCTGCTGTAACATAACAAGAGCGTGATACGAGTTTTTCTCGTCTTTCTTTGACGCAAGAGATGTTCCTGAACACGAGATAATTGAAACCAAGTACTGATGTTATACATAGCTGATACACTTTGGCGGAGGTGGCAAGCGGAGAAACTTGATCCTACGACGGCTGTGCCCGATTACATCACCGACGACGTCACCGCTCACTGAAGGGGTCTATGTGATTGCCCGACACTCCTTTGTGCACTCTAAATCTTTTCACACCTTTAAAGGTGTAATAGCATGCATGGCGCACACCTTTTTACGTGTAATTTGGTAACATCATAATGGAGCACGGTTTCGCACAAATTTTCTTTACTCGAGTGTTGTTTGTCCTCCAAAAATTCAGTCTTGCAACATCTCAACATTGTTCAACAGTATTGTAGACACTTGCGCGTGCTCGATTATCGAAAGCGATGCATATATGCATTAGCTCGTACCTACGATATCCAAGACATAATGAAAGCAAGATTTGCACTGACACTTGATCTTTAGTAATGCTTTCCGAATTTTGTTAAATATCATCCTGGAGATGAAATGTTACGCAACCAGGTTGAATGTGCATAGCGCACACCTTTAAAGGTGTGAAAAACTTTACAGTGTGCGAGCCATGTGCGAACCATAGTAAGAGGAGGCACAAGGAACACGCGTGTAGTTCGAAAGAAGCGAGTGGAGGACTTCACACGAGAGAAGGAGGGACACGGAGGGGAGGTCCGGAGCTGATTTCAAGCGGACGTGCTTATAGAAAACGGTACACTTTATCAGGGGAAAAAAATCCGGTTCGCGAGTTTCTCGAGAGGAACCAATTCAAAAGGAACGTCAGCAGTTTGTTGAATCGTTCGTGATTTACGAGCGAAAGAAACCGCAATTCACGCTTTCGCTCTTTCTCCTCTCCTTGTCAAGAAGGCGGAGCGGCATCCCATTGGTTCCCCCCAAATGATTCGTCCAATCATTTCACATGTCACAGCCAACAAGTTAAACTCCCCGTTGGGAGCCGACACAGTCGGCGGGCTAGCTTGGAGGAGTTCATTGCTCCTTTAAAGATGATGTCATATACAAAACTTCGTTAATCTTTCCTTGCTTTTATTTTTCAATCCAATTTGATATTTCCACAATCCTCGTAGTTTTCAAATAAAGATGAACGAACAACCACACGTGCACATCCGGTTTCGGTAGCATAATGAGGTAATAATAGGCCATTTTGAGCAAGCACGCCACGTGGGCATGCAATCTAAAAAATAGGACAAAAGGCTGTCTGATATATGATAAAATTATAATAAGCTTTGTACGGAATCGGTAGGTTCATTGCGAAGCAGAGCAAAAGGCTGTTCAAAGCAGATCAAAAGGAAGATGTTCGCAGCGGCGTTTCGACAGCCAGGAAACAAGCTGCAAAAATTCAACGAGAAATCGTCGGATGAGAATATACATAAAACACGTGGTCTGAGCAGAGAGTACCCAAACTTGACTTAAATGTTATATTTAGAAACTATAAATACCATCGAATACAGTCCCTTTCCGAAGCCTCCCCAGACCTGACCGGAAATAGATAAGATTTGCCTCATCACATCCGCTTGTATCCTCGGGACATCCTGAAATATTTTGCCTTTAAACTGAACTTTGATTTGTTTACCATTTTTCTGCCACTGGGGGCAGCTTCCGTCCGTAACATTTTGCTCTTTAGGAGAAATCAAAAATGCATTTGAAAGGAGAAGGTTTCAGAACGCTCCGGGCACCGAACGAACGTGAGAAGGCAGCTCTTTGCCATTTTCAAAGAAGTCTTTAAAAATGTTTCGATGGTGAATATAGGTCTCAAACCTATAACTGTTCTATGTTCTAAAACACAAATCGAGTCTGGATACGTTTTGATCAGTTCTCGTATATGTCGCGACTACTCTGAGAGTTATGACGAAGCGTGCGAGAGCTTTTTCTAACTTTTGTTGAGGTCCATTGCTGTACTTTGGTCTTCGCATTTTTGAGCTATTGTCTCATTAACTGAACTTATTCATTAGTTGGCCCCTACTTTCTCTTTTATTTATGTGTACTGGAGTCGTCTGTCCCGAATTACCAATCAATCAATCAATCAATCAATCAATCAACTTTGGTGTGTGTCCGGACCGTTGTTCTTCAATGGGTGAAAGCAGTTGTGGCGCTTTGATATGCATGCTTCACTACATAATGTACACATTGTACTGAAGAAAAAAGAATGTCTGACTTGGCGATATGCTGAGGCGTAGACCTTTTTCACACTCGCGTCATATCGTAGCGGCTGTCCAGCGAAACACGATTGGAGCGCGGCAAAGCGCAGCCGCCGCCATATTGTCGCCATCTATCGAGTATGTAGGGAACCCCTAAAAAGCGCTAAAACCTGAACAAGGTCGCAATACGGACGGCACACACAGAGCGCTACTGTCAACAATTTTCGTCACTTTTACATCAGCACAAAAGGAACGACTGCCATCAGTTGCGTTCTTCGTGATTTATAAGCGAACAAAATTGCAAATTACGCGCTATCGCTTTTCCTATCTATCTCAAGATGGGTGACGACGCTGAGAGGCCTCCGACTGATCTCCTCAACCCAACCGTTCAGCAGGAGTGCACTCACAAGGTCACTAAATCAGCTGGGCTCTCGCTCTCTCACAATGATGAAATTCCTCGGTCCATGGTCAAATCCCACGACAAATGCATCAAATGCACCTCTCCTACGCCCTGCGCAAAAAAGCAAGGACTGCTCGTCTTTCTCGACACTGTATAACGCTCCTGACCATGCGTATTGTGACGAAATTATCGCGAGCAACGGGGTATCATCGCCCGTCGTGACGAAGAAGGCCCAATCGTCACCATTGAAAATAAACCGTTTTCTTTTTCTTATTTTTCATTTTCTTTTCTTTTTGGTCCTTCGATTTCTTCTTCCTTCTGTTTTCTTCTGCGTTCTCTTATCTTCCCTTCTTCTTTTTCTTCTAATTTTCTTTCTCTTATTCTTCTCTTTCTACTTGCTTCTCTTTCGGCCTTCTTCTATTTATTTCTGCTTCCTTTTCCTGTTGCGCCTTTTCCTTTTTTTGGCTTCCTTTTCTGTTTATTTCACTACTTCTACCACTGAAGAGGTGCAGGTGAGACGACCCGGCATATTCCGCGGGGTTTAAAGGTGCTTTCTCCACGTCAGCTTTCGTCCTGGGAATTTCAGACGAAAGTTGTTGCAAACGAGGCCCTGTATCTCTATCGGCGAACAAGGCATTACTGGCGAAGAATATCCCATGCGGGACACAGACAACGTATTACGGTCGCCTTAAGGGGGGATCCCAAGATCGAAAGCTCTACCGTAGAGGGGTCGACGGAGAACAAAGTAGCTTCTTTTTGCCACGAAATAAATGCCGGCGGCACCTCAGAAGCGGATTAAGAGGCGTAGCATTTGCGTACCCGTAGATTCGGCAAATTTCGAGAATTTCGGGAAATGTATCCTCCACACGACAGAAATGTTCAGGACAGGACAAAGGAAAATAGCCCCTCTATGACTTTCGTTACAACTATATTTTCTTCACCTTATGTCAGTGTGCGTGTAACCCGTATAACTTTTCTGAACAGGAAGTAGTCGTGCCTATGCAGCAATCTAACTACCCCCAGTTACCTGCAGGAAAATTAACTAAGCAACTGCACCCGTCTAGGCAACTAAACTTGTTCTAAAGTACAAAAATTCCTCTTCCCGGAATAAAGGATACCGTTAGCTCGGCGAGAACACAAAATGAATGGAATTCATCTGTTGAATGGTTCGTACTTTTTATGCTACGGCCGCCGAAAGCCGGGCCGGGATTGGCGGACTCTTAACCGTTGCGTCACGTCGACGTAACGGGCCGGGGCGTGACCAGTGACGCGGATTCGAATCTGGGCGCCGACTGAGTATTTTCATTGGGTTTTCCTAAGAACGCTTTAAGAGAAATGTCGTCACAATTGCCAGTGAAGTCGGACCAGGACGCACGATACCCCCACCCCCCATCCAATAGTCGTGACATAGTCCGCCTGAGGAAATTGGCGCGTGCACAACTGGCTGTCCAATCGATGATTTCAAAATCGGTTTCATGCTATTCGAGAGTCTAGAGTTTCGCGGAGGTCCCCGGCGCTTTAACCGTCATGATAGTCAAGGGTGAACTGTAGCATGGAGCGCAGAACTGAATTTCTTGAAGAACATTAACATGCGGTTTAATTAATGAATCACCCATCTGATGATCACCTTGTATGCTTTATGACATTTTGTTTGAATTAAGCGCGCGTGTGTGTCCGCCTGTGTGTGCCCGCGTGTGTCTGTGTGTGTGTCCACTTCCGCTGTTTTCGTCTGTCGTCCAAAGTTCTCCGCGCAAGGTGCGCAAAGTCGTACAAGAATGAAAACCAAGAACCCCCTCCCCCATGTAAAGCTTCAATAGAATGACTTCCACACTCTTTTATCCTTCTCCCAAATACACCACCAAATGTTCGATTTGTTTTTTGTTTTTCTTTTGGGGGAAGTGAGCTCCTGAACCCCGTTATATATCACTCTTAACCTTTTATTGTAACATTTAACGGCGTGTAACCTCTACATAGACGTAGATTTTGGAATGTCGTAGAGGTTACACGTCCGATACTTCTATTTAGAGGCTAAAAACGACTTGTAACCTGACATTGTAGGAGCAAGAGAAGTTACTCCAGAGTATAACCCAAAATCCAGTCGTCGTAACTTATAAATGTACCCTTTATAGGTGCGCCGTAACTTGTAAACGAAATCGATGCCTGCTTTTTATTCTTTCGCTTTTCTTCTTCCTTTGCAAAGTAACCTCTATAAAAGGTACAACTCAAAAGTTAATGTGTTCTCGTTCTAACCACACATTCAACACGAAAGTTTCGGATCAGCGCGCACTCACATATATGCGTGTCTGCTTGTGCTTGAATTGCAGATCGTGTTAAGAATTGTGAAGGAAGCACAATATTAGACTAATTGAACTTTATCCTGGTCATTGTACTGAATGTTCACTACAAAATTTCCATAGTTTCGTTTTCGCTGGGCATTCTAGCAGTCTAGCCACACTGATCGCAGGGACTGTTCAAGTTCAATGCGGTTCAGCGCATTCGGCGTTGTTCGGTTACGTCCCTTCTTTGCTTAATCCGTTGTCATCCTTGTGTTTTACTTCTTCATGTACCTCTGGATTACCATAGTGCTGTCACTGACGTGTCATTGTCAGGTGTCGCAGAGGGTTATGAACGTTTACGGCGTATACTGAGAGGCAGGTGCAACAATATGAGGAGAGTAAGGAGTCTCTCGTTGAAACTGAATGAAACTGAATGAACTGACAGGTGAAACGAGACGGTCCGCAATCCCTAGTGGTTTATGAAACAATTTCCACTTTGAACCACTTTGTATGCAAGTGGTTTAAAGTGGAAATTGTTTCATAAACCACTTGGGATTGCAGACCCTCTCCACCAGGCAGCGCAAGTGTCTGTATTGTGACGTCCTCATGCTCGTCTCTGCTGCAGTGCCAGGTTTGTAAATTAAAGAATAAATATTTTCCCCCAATTGTGATTATTTCTTCCTTTCATTTGTTGTGCATATGTGAAGCTCTGCATGTAGTGCTGATTTCCAACATATTTGATTGTTTAGCGTCTGTGATGAGGCAGGCGTCTAAGAGGCAGCCATGACTGACCAAATTGTAACCTTTACGTCTGTGTGGCGGATAGGAGACCGGAACCTCTATGTACAGGTGTCCTAGTAACCGTTATAAAAGGTACTGCTCAAAAGTTACTTGGTAACATCTGAAATAGACGGTAAAATATTGCGATTTTTTACCCTTTACTAAAGGTTACCAGATTAAGAGCCAGCGCCACGGCGCGAAGACCAAGAACTAAAAAGTGCGTGTTACGTAGCGAGTAACTTGAAAGTAACCCGTTATATCTCCAAAGTAACTTTCGAGCTTCAAGTTTGCTTTCATCTTCGTTATGTTGTTTAATTTTTCGTAACTTTACTCGTGATGACTTCATTCTGTTGAGTATAGCTACTTCATCCCTGCTTGAGGCTGTTATTCGGTGAAGTTCTTTTTACCGTGCACGGTGAAAGCAGCTTTCGCAGGAGCGCAATTTGCTTAATGTAAAAACAATGTTTGAGATTTCGTGTTTGTGTCTCTCCCTTCGTGTTCCCTAGTCTCGCGTTTTTTACATTAGGCACTTTGCTTGTTTTTGGTCCTCATGATCCAAGACGCAAAAGGGGACTTACATACTCTGCTTTCTTTTTTTATTCCCAAGTTTATTGCAAGACAATCAGTGATAACTGATGAGTCAACGCTACCGTATCTCACGGACGCAAAACGAATTATAGCCACGTGGCCCCTCGACTAGTTGTGCCCTCCTTTCTTATACCTTACAACTTTCCTACTTCATTCGATCGGGGAAACTTCAAAGCTTCGGAGTTGGCGGAAATGAAATACTGGCCAAGGGTAGCGACTACCTCTCGACACCGAACAAAGTGAAAAACGATGTACACACGTTCTTTCTCACATCTATATTGTCGGTACGGATTTTCACGCTTTTTGTACCCGCAACTCTGCAGAGTAGGGATATATCTGCTGGCTTGGAGCATTTGCCAGGGGGAAGCTTTATGCAGCGTGGGGCCCTGCACTTTAAGTAGTCGTGTAGCGTATTGTGCGTTAACAATTATTAATGATTTCCGGGACAATTCCGCCTGAATACGTATCAGACATTGCAGGAAGAATGAAGTCCAGAAGAATGAAGTCACTGAAAAGGTTAGCCAGCTGCAGGACTCGAACTCGCATCTTCTGGAATGCGGGTCCAGGGCTCAATTTCCGCAACGTGTTCAGACATTGTAGGTTTAACCGTGCGAATTTTACGTGTACGGGAGGCGTACGCCTTTTTTGTGACAATTATGAACAGCATAAGTGTCACAAAAAGGCGTACGCCTCCCGTTTTCAACAAATCAGGGTAGATAACGATATCATTCGAGATTATGGTTGGCTAGGAGCGTGCTATGCGGTGAAGTTCATTTTTAAGAGTGTGGGCAAATATTTTTTCGTAAGGGCGTGCGGAGAGAGTGTGCCTCCGCAACCTAGACAAACGCAGCGGACATTTGGCCCCCAGTCCGTGAACGGGATTACACACTTTAGGAAGGCCTTGCGCAGGTGCAGTGGCTTCCTTTATCCCTCAACCTGCCGGGTAGAGTCACTTGAAAACCTGGATCCTCAATGTCGAACCGGGTGGCCATGACCAATATCGAATGCCGATCCAGACAGCGTGGTGCAGTGCGAACGGGGTATTAATATTGTGCGTCAGAGTTATGTTCCTAAAATGCAATGCGACGAATAAAGATGTGCAACTTGTGTCAAAAGGATCTTCGGGCAACGCCCCTTTCCTGTAACCCTTGATTACCTATACGCAAAGCGTTACAAAAGTAGCGAACGCCTCTCTCATCAGTAAATAAAGTAATAAAGCCATATAATTGCGAATGTCTAGCGTCTGGCATTGTGTGTATTATGTAGTGAAGTTCTGTTTGTCGAAGGTAGGATCGAACGAGCGAATAGGTGCAGCCCCCTCCCCCCTCTTTGCATTGTCGCCCCAGGAACTTTTGTTCCATTCTTTTCCCCCTAAATCAATGCATACACATTGATTTCGTCCATATATGTATATGACAAACGTGTTCGGTTGTCACACGGTCCATGTGTCGTGAGTGAAATAGGTAGAACAGATACCTTGACCACGACAACAGTCAACGTCTTTAGAGAGATGTCTAGCGCATCGACAACAGAAACGCCACTTCCGACTCCTAGCGCGTATTATTGCTGGAATTCGTATTGTAAACGAGAAAGTTATTATCTGAAGAGACTCGAGTGAACTGGTGCGTATCTCTCAAGATACCGTGGGCGACGTCACTCAGGAGAATATGCGTTTCCTGTGGCGCGTTCATTGATTAGAAAACTGTCGTTCCCTTGGCATTCCAACGGTTCAGTTTTGTAGCCGGCACCACTTTCGTACGAACGCCAGAATATAACGCCCCAACGTGTTACGGCATGAAAGACTAAATAAGCTTGGCTTCAGAGTATCGGCAGTGAGTTCCAAAAGCGAGAATGCGTCATCTTGTTTCCGCGCCACGGTAGCCACGCGCACGCGCACTTTAGCGCACGATGCCATCTATCGTGCGCGGGTGAAATGTTCCTTCCTGTTGCAAGCAGCTCATCAAGACTGACGGCCTTTCAGCTCGCCTTGACATCCTCAAGACGCTCTGGCGGACAATACATGGGTTATCGCACAACAATCATACACGCTTCTCAATCCCACAGCAAGCATTATGTCAGCTGGCTTTGATCCTCAACTGGGGATGGTACCGCTTAGTGTCACTAAATAAGCTACGCTTCAAAGTATCGACACTGAGTTCCAAGAGCGAGCATGCGCCATCTTGTTTCCACACCATCCTACCCACGCGCACTTCAGAGCACTTTAGCGAATGACGCCATCTATCGTACGCGGGTGAAATGTTCCTTTCGTTGGCAAGCCGGTCATCAAAGCTGGCCTTGATCTCACCCTGATTACATGGAGACGCTCAGGTCGACAATACATGGATTATCGCACAACAATCATACACGCTTCTCTCTCCCACAGGGAGCATTATGTTAGCCGTTCTTGATCGTCAACTGGAGATGGTACCGCGGTGCGGTGCGGAAACAAGATGGCGCTCCTGCTCTCACTTGGACCTCAGTGTCGATACTCTGAAGCGAAGCTTATCTAGTGACTCTACATCTTAGAACAGAACTTCACCGCACTCGAATGGTATCGTTATCTGCCCTGAATGGTCGAAAGCCGGAGGCGTACGCCTTTTTTGTGACACTTATGCTGTTCATAATTGTCACAAAAAGGCGTACGCCTCTCGTTTTCAACAAATCAGGGCAGATAACGATATCATTCGAGAGGATGGTTGGCTAGGAGCGTGCTATGCGGTGAAGTTCATTTTTAAGAGTGTAGTACTTACACGATCGTAATCAAATGACTGAATGAGTTGTGAGCCATATGCACCGTGCACAACGTCGAACCTATACTGAGCAGGTTGTGCTACAGGGGAGCTGTATGTACCAGATTCAATCAGTGGGCATGTTACTGACAATGGTCTAAGGTAATCTTGTAGCTTGGGGTTTAGTAACCAACAGTGAAGGGAAACTGGTGCACTTGTAGCTATGGTACCCAACAAACTACTATGTCGTAAGAGTAAGTTAACCAGAGAATTTTGTTTTAAAGGAGTTCTCAAACATGGTTCGGGCGTGTACTCCATGAGGGCGCGTTTGCTCCGCCAAGGGAACCGTACCGAGCCTTCACAAGATCACAGTAACTGTTTCAGTGAACGAAGCGCTTCATATGCAGATCTGCGCTGCGGCACACCGAACTATAGATCACTAAAGAAAAAGATGCCTCTAACGAAAATACCTCTCTTGAAAAGTCAGTTGTGTACATAGCATGAGAAAATGTAATTTTGTCCAAGTCGTGTGCAGCTGCCACGAAGCATAAATCGACTCTATACAAGAGAAAAAAGGAGATAACGAAAAATAGAACGAAATGATGAATCACGCATCATCTTTTTTTTTCTCTCTCTCTTACGAAGTAGAGGTACACGCATTTTGCGAACAACAATCCGTTCTTTGTACTCAGACAACCCAGAGTTCGGGATGCGCACAGAATCGAATTTTTTGCGTACATCCGTGTCGTTCGCAGTGTTGTTCACAATCATCAAAAAGCAGTATGACCTCGGCAGGCGGTTCAAGCTGATTCGTATACTCTTGCTTTGACTCGTATGTTAGCTATTTCGTGCAGAAAGAAACACGCAGGGTTGAGAAGAAGATGTAAAACGAAGAGGCAATGAGGCGTATGGGACAAGAAAACGAAATGTACAAAACGAAAACGCGGTGGTTGATGGCTCCCCTTACGAGCGATTTGTTTCCTTTTCGATTCTTTTTGTTTGTTTGTTTGTTTGTTTCGCCGATTCCTTGCTTTCATATAATTGTCATATTTCACGTTTAAAGCAGGCGCACCCAGCATATCTGGCTGATGCTCTCCACGGCGACTGTGTGACACCTATTGTTTATATTTCTTGTTCCTTTTCTTTTCTTACGTTTGTTTAGGGAATAGCAAGCCGGCGTGATGCATGGCTGACCTTTTCCCCTTTCTTTTTTTTTCTTTTTCTTTTTTCCAACAATAACCCCCCCCCCCCCGCCCCTTCCTCAGACTATGCGACTTCGAAGAATCTACGCGAAACGAAGATCAGTATCAACAAATTTGATATGACACTCACATGAGGTTTTTTAGAACACCTCGTGTGTGCGTGCGAAATTATTGCGCCTATTCCGTGTATGCAATATAGTGAACACGCTTCACAATTTTCTTTTCTTTTTTTTTTTTTGCCTAACACAAAGCTGCAACTGATAACTATACATACAGAGGCACAAATACCAGAGCACCTCCTGCCTTTCAGGACAATAGTCTCCGAGAGTCTCCGAGAGGTCTTTGCTAGAGTCACTAAATAAGCTACGCTTCAGAGTATCGACACTGAGTTCCAAGAGCGAGCATGCTCCATCTTGTTTCCGCGCCACGCTGCCCATGCGCACGCGCACAGCGCACGTTAGCGCAGGATGCCATCTATCGTGCGCGGGTGAAATGTTCCTTTCGTTTACGAGCAGCAGTTGACGGTCTTGAGCTCACCTCGACATGTTCTGGGCGCTCTCGCGGACAATACATGGATTATTGCACAACAATCATACACGCTTCTCTATCCCACAGGGAGCATTATGTTAGTCGTCTTTGATTCTCAAATGGGGATGATACCGGTGTGGTGAGGAAACAAGATGGCGTCCTGCTCTCCCTGGGACCTCAGTGTCGATACCCTGAAGCGTAGCTTATTTAGTGACTCTAGTCTCCACGTTTCGTATTCCCTGAGGGCCCCGAAAGGGCCCTGATGTTCTCGGAGTGTCGGACCCGTTTCCCTTAACAAAATCGTAGCAGGTGGCAGAGTTTTTGGCCACCCTCGGTGATGTCCAATTGCAGTTTTGTTCGTTTGATGTAGAAGACATACTATACCCCTTTGTCTCGGTGTAGGGTTTATTCACGTGACGTCATCCGCAGGAAAGCAGCACTAGAGCCCTGCACGGGCCCGGGCCCCCGACCCGGCCCGGGCCCGAGCCGGCCCGCGGGCCGAGCCGGGCTTGTTATTGGCTGTGTGCTCCGGGCCGGGCCGAGCCCAGGTCGACAAAATACGCTAGCACCGCGGGCCGGGCCGGGCCCGGGCCGTTAAAATACGCCACCACCGCGGGCCGGGCCGTGCCCGGGCCGACAATTATGTTTCCGAGAGTCAGGCCCGGCCGGGCCACGCAGCTAATTCCACACAATGGAGATGCATTAGTTGATATCATCATGCGCTTGCGTCATTCCTGTGCATATTTTGCAAAGACAAGCCAGGGATACTGCATTAGGCATATGATTCAACCCTCTAGAACATTCTGAAAGCCACTTTACATTGCTCGTCACTCCTCACGTATTTCACAATCACTTGGCAAAGCTTGGTGAGAGGGGTATGGACTGGGAGAAGGAGTTTGTCGACAGCATCCTCTACCTCCGCAAAATATTGACAGTGTAACGATAACACCCATGCTCGCGTACGTTCTGGATTTAATTTGGTCTGGTGCGGTTATGGTGTTAAACCGCCATCAGTCGTATGTTTGTCTTCTGAATTTACTGATAAATTTGTTTGATAATCGCCAGAAATGCGTACGTCGCGGCTGGAAATACTATGCCGGGATCTACTCGCCGGGTCGCCGGGCCGGGCCGGGCCGGGCTCTATTTGCTTAGGTTCCGGGCCGGGCCGGGCTCTAGTCACTCGGTCACCGGGCCAGGCCGGGTCGGGCCGCATAAAAATATGAAGGTCCGGGCCCGGGTCGGGCCAAGCCATATTTCGATGCGCCCGGGCCGGGTCGGGCCCGGAAAAGTCGGCCCGTGCAGGGCTCTAAGCAGCACTGTCGCTAGTACATTTGCCGCCAAAATGTATGAGCTGTTTCTGCGAACCAGGTGGCGCGAGCGAGCAGCAGCATCAGCGCCGCAATATATGCAACACGCGGGAGTTTAACAGACGAAGCGGCACTTCCAAATACGTGGTCTCGAGTTGTTCGCACTTGGCAAGATGCACCGCTTTTTCTGTGGGTATCCTACAGGTTTTGTATCCCACCACGCAGAACCCGCTGATGAAAATATACCTACACTTGGATCCGTGACCGCTTGGGGCCGAAATGGCGCTTTGAAAACTTCCAGCAACAGCCCTCAAGACTACAGGTTTTGATCATCCAGGCCTTTATCCACATCGCATTCGCCATCCAGTTCGTGTTTCGAAGTCATTGTACTGTGTGAATATCATTTCTACCATATTCCAAGTAATGTCCATGTTTTCAACGTTAATAGTCCAATGGCACCACCACCACCTGCGCCACCGACTTGTGGACTGCCCTGACTACCAGCGGGAGCCCGAGATCTTGCAGCACGGAATGCATGCAATCAACCACCACCGCCCTTTTCATAAGCAAAGTCCTGGGCCCATGGTCCAATAGCGTTCATATGCCTGGGTTTTCCTCAGACGCTTTCAGACATATGTCGGCACAGTTCCCTTAGAAGTCGGCCCCGGGCGCACATTCCTGTCATCACTTCCTGTCATCGACTTCCTGTCATCACCAGACATCTCCACCCTGCTTTGGTCACCTGAACCCTCATCTCCATCATCATCTCTCACTATCTACAAATGGCACTGGGCCAGCGCCCAGCGCGCCATCTCATCATCGTTTTCTTATGTGTGTGTGTGTGTGTGTGGTCCAGTGGCAAATGTCAGCGAACGAAAACCAGAACTAAACTTCGAAGGACCTACATCATGGCGGCGATTTCGCCTTTCCGAAGCTAGTGCCCTCTGGAGGTGTGACGTCAGCGAAGAAATTCAAAAGTTATAAGCCTCAGTATAACAGAACGCTACATGACGGAACGACACACGCTTGCGTGTCAAATAGAAGCCGCCGATATCACCCCGCTCAATATATTCAACCAAGATTCTTGGAGACATTGGCGCCATCCCGTACGCAAACACTGGGCTTTTCGATCGCCTACGACTTTTCTAACAGCCACAGGACGACTGGACGAAGACAAAGCCGTTGCCATGCGAACTTCGCGTGCGCGTCATGCCGACTTGCAGCGAGCCATATAAACACGGAAACATCCCGTGGCATCATCATTCATAATTTAATTGTTGTTGTCGCTTGTATGTACCGGCATGACATCCGATGGCATCATCATCATATATCATATTAGGTGTTGTTGATGTTGCATGTGCCACCGAACGCAGTTGGTATAACGCCAAAAAACAAACATTAAAATGTGTGTGTGGGGGGGATATGTTTATTACATAAAAAGATAGGAAAGTGAGTGTTCTGAGGCTGGAACACACATTATTGCCGTTTCGACGAGTGCCATATTTCTATTTAAACTTTAAAGGGGCTGTGAACTCTACCCAGCTAGCCCGCCGACTGTGTCGGATCGGAACGGCGATTTAACTTGTTGGCTGTGACAACTTTTGTATAGATGAATCTGATAGGTTCGTATCTTCACCACATACAGCACGCTGCTAGCCAACCATCATCCCCAATGGCAACGTACTCGCTCCTGATTTGTTGATAACGGGAGGCGGAGCCTATTATGTACTGTATTATGGCTACAAAATAGGCTCCGCCTCCCGTTTTCAACAAATAAGGGACGAGAACGTTGTCATTCGGGATGATGGTTGGCTAATAGCGTGCAATGTGGTGAAGTACATTTTTAAGTGTGTAAAGCAGAACGTTATGTGTACCTCCGCGTTGGCGTCTGATTGGGTGCTACAATTCTTCAGATGTACGCAACAATGGATAGAGGTATCTGGATGGCGTTGCGTCTACTCGCGCGTATCCGAAAAAAAAATAGTGCATTTTTGTATTAACTCTGCACACTCTATGAAGGAGGAATATTGAACAATAAATTGTAAATAGAATTACAAAGCGTAGAAGAACAATATTACACTTATTACACCCGTAAATAAACATATGCAGATACACTCTTAAAAATGAACTTCACCTCATAGCACGCTCCTAGCCAACCATCATCTCGAATGATATCGTTATCTGCCCTGATTTGTTGAAAACGGGAGGCGTACGCCTTTTTGTGACACTTATGCTGTTCATAATTGTCACAGAAAAGGCGTACGCCTCCAGTTTTCAACAAATCAGGGCAGATAACGATATCACTCGAGATGATGGTTGGCTAGGAGCGTGCTATGAGGTGAAGTTCATTTTTAAGAGTGTAGGAGTTCTTACCTCCTTTAAAAGGTTAGAGGGAGAGAGAGAGAGATAATTGTGCTTACATTTCGTGCATTCCTGTGCAGAGTATCGACGAGAACCTTGCCCGATTCCACGTTCCGAACCATGAGGTGCCTCTTGGTTGAATTCTCCGTCTCATGCCTGGAAAATAAGAAGAGCCAGAAAATTAGGCTTGAAGCAGAAACACAATAAATTGTCACAAGTCTCGCCTGCTATATAGGCAAGCACAGCACGTGACAGGTTGAACTGCCACGCTGAAAGAGCTTAAAGGAGCAGTGGGCGGATTGTCTTCAAACGTCCCATTGTTTTCCCATACTGTATCGAATCTAATCTCGGTATGCGCGGATTAAAATAAAGCACGTAGTAACACCAGGCTGTACCGTTTCAACAATGTGGTGGTACACTCTAGGAATACAACTTCGAGGCCAAAAATTGTAACACGAGGGAGTTTTAGGAAATCGCAAACGCCCTCCGACTCCATATCGCTCGTCAGTCAATCAGATATCAGCAACGTCTGACAGCCACTGCAAGGGAATCAGACGATTGGCTTATCATGTGTTCGGAAACGTTATCGTGAAACCTCTACGTTTTCCTAAAACTTCCTTAAATAGGTCTGTTTCACAAAAACGTTCTTCTCGTCCGTGTGACGGAGCCAAAACGGACCCATTGGAGCCTACACTCTTAAAAATGTACTTCACCGCATAGCATGCTCATAGCCAACCATAATCTCGAATGATATCGTTATCTGTCCTGATTTGTTGAAAACAGGAGGCGTACGCCTTTTTTGTGACAATTACGAACAGCATAAGTGTCACAGAAAAGGCGTACGTCTCCTGTTTTCAACGAATCAGGGCAGGTAACGATATCATTCGAGATTATGATTGGCGCAGAGCATGCTATGCGGTGAAGTTCATTTTTAAGAGTGTATACGGGGCTCGAATGCCCTTAGCTTCTATCTTTGAAGCAAACGGACGACAAACACCGTCGTGTGAAACAGGCCTTAGAGAGTTTTAGGAAAACGTAGAAGTTCAACGATAATTTTCCTAAAACATTATAAGCCAGTCGCCCGATTCCTGGTTCCTCTAAAATACCTTATTAGGAGTTAAGGGGAAACCGCGTGACACACCCTCAGATTCCATTTCCGGTATCGCTGTCAGCCAATCAGCGACTGCTACGCTGATAGCTGATTGACTGATAGCGTTACGAAAAAGGAATCGAAGTGCGCTCACGGTTTCCTAAAACTCCATATTCACTCTTTCAAAAGAAGGCTGTACCGTAACTCCTTTTTGGGGAAGTACACCCTTGCCACATACAGGGTGTCCCAGAAAACGTGTCATTGAATTATAATAAAAAAACTACACCACCTAGAATCATGTGGTCAACGGCATTTGTTCTTACTAGGTTTTTGCCACCTCCTGACGTGAATGTCGTGTAACGTAAATTTAATTATGTAAATTTTTGCCAGCTTAAGTCGGAAATTTCCCAATTTAGTCAAATTAATGTTAACTGACAGGGATATTCAGGAGCTATCCCATCGGAAAAAATAGCCGAACATCATGCTCTGCGGAAGTCGCGCAGAATAGCGCACGATGAATTTTTCAGCGCAATCTTTGCCAGTCCGACGAAAGGAGGTTGGAAACCCAGCCCTCCCCGACATCGCAGAAAGAGGTAAAACAGGAACGGCTTATCACGTCCGACTTTCGCTGGGATAATGCTTTCCCCCTCCCAATTTTAGGAACCGTTACTTTTTCGACTATCAGTCTGTGGGCTGGCTTCGGAACCTCCTTTCGTCGGACTGCGAGCGATTGCGCTCAGAAAGACATCGCGCGTTATGCGCCGGTGCTCCGAAAAGCATGATATTCGGCTATTTTTTCCGATGGGATAGCTCGTGAATATCACTGTCAATTATCATGAATTTGAGTTAATTCGGCACGCTCTTCATATTGGTGGGGTAAAAAAGTTACCTTCCCTTGGCACATTTCTGAGTTCAGTTCGCAAATATTTGCATAATTAAACTTGGGGTACATGACATTAACTTTACAAGGTGGCAAAAACCTAATAAGAACAAATGCCATTGACCGCATGATTCTAGGTGGCGTAGTTTTTTTTATTATAATTCAATGACACGTTTTCTGGGACACCCTGTATGTGGCAATGGTTACTCCCAAAAAGGAGTTAAAACACACCTTTTTTAAAAAGTGTTGTTGCGTTACGTATACGTTGCGTCCTGTTGTTGTGCCCAGACCTCAAGCTTTGTCGTTCTGGGTCATGTAACATTGCATTGCACGGAATGATTGAACATAATGCAGACGGGACGGGACGGGACGTAATAACAACAACAACAACAATAAATGAAGAAGTGATGATAAAATGGGATGTTTCCCCGTGGTAGCCACAGGACCCTACCCCACTTCACAGTGGTGACACCAGTAATAACACTACACTGCAAAGAATGATAAAATCATCATTTGAGGAGAGAGCAGGGTACGTGTTTCAGTGACATTAGCGCACATCCAAAGTACCTCAAAGAGGGAGAATGATATACTGTGAAAAGAAGTTTTACCGACAATGTTGGTAAAAAAAGGTGATTGCGATGGCAGCACCTTGTTATCACGGCTGTCGGGGTTCGATGTAGACCTTCGCACGTGATATCCGTGATTACTGAAGTCATCTTGACCAGTTTTGTGTATATAGCTGTCACGCAGGAAGTAGAAGACCTTGGTGACGTAATGTCGTTGTTAGCGCATGCTTCGTTCTTTCTGCGTCTATAAGCTTCTTACACTCTTCGGAGTCCGCTTTTTCATGGGGGGCACGTTTTCTGTGATTTCGACCTTTTTGTGATCTCATATACATATATGTAGGGCGTTTCGTTTTATCTGCAAAGCAATTTTAATAAAAATGGGAGCTGCCTTAGGACGCTTTTACTTTTGTCATCGGATTACTCGACGGGACTGTTACTACGAAACCGTATTTTTTCCTCAGTTAGGGGACTAATTCACAGAGATATTTTAATCAACTCTTTTAATTTTTGACTTTAGGGAGCACATCGCCATTGCGCACAAAAGCACAAAGCACGAAAGTAGTCACAGCGCTCGCTACGGACCAAAGTATTTGACCGCTGTCGCCTACTGTAAACCGCAAGTGGTCGGCAAAATACCGTGAGCGACGTTGACATCTCCAGCCTCACTTGACGTCACAGAAAAAACCCATACGCGATGTAGGGAACCCTTATCGCGCGATATGTCTCAGATCTTTGTTTTGTATTTCTTTTTTGCTTTATTTTCTTCCTTCATGTGTTCGGAGTCGCTCGCCGTATCACTCATTTCATTCTGCTGTGCACGGCTCTCACCCCTCCCCGGTACGATAAACGCTGATATGTAGCGGTGATGCACAAAGCTCCTTGCAAGCAAGAAATAAAACAAGGAAACAAAGATCGGGAAACATACCGCGAAAAAGGTTTGCCTGAATTGCGTCTGACGTCTTTCTGTGACGTTAAGTGATTACCGGTACAGGGCTCTAATCGTTACAATCCCCATTACAATCGCTCGTTACAATCCCCTTTTTTTTTTCAATCATCATCATCATCGACGTTAAGTGAGGGCGGATATATCGACGTCACTGTCGCTCCTTTGCCGATCGCTTGCTGTTCACAGCAGACGACGGAAGTAAAATACTTTGGTCTGTAGCGCGTGCTGTGATTATTTTTGTGCTTCATTAGTGGTTCGAGCGCATCATGTGGAGACCAGGCTTTAATATCGCAATTGCAACGCGCTCACTAGAATCAGTAATTATAAAGTTGATTAAAATATATCGGTTAATTAGTCGTTTCATTGAGAAAAAAATACGGTTTCCTAGTAGCAGCCCCGTCGACTAATCCAATGGCAAAAGTAAAAGCGTCCTAAGGCAACTCCCCTTTTTTAATGAAAATTTGTTGCAGCTAAAAAGAAACACCCTGTATATGATGAGGGAAGGGAGTTGCCTCAGGACAGAAGCCGCCGATATTTCGAACAGAGACTGTTCTTCTTCTGGGCACCGTCCTCATCATTGGCATGGTATTTAAGGGTTTAGATCCACACGTGACAGACGTGATAGGGAGTCTTATCTCATATACAAGTTCAACGCTCTTCACCCGTCCGGTATCAACAAATCACAAGGCACCCTAGAAACACTTCACAAATAAAATATGCTTTTCCCTTCTACCTCCATTATCATCTGTTATGTTCTGCATGGCCACTGCTTTCTACTTTCTTTATTGCATGCCACAACTTTGCATTACAAATATTTTTAAAAAAAACTTTGCTGGTTCTGGAATTTTCCCCACGTAACCACTAACCTCCTTATCTTTCGCTATGCTTGCCAATTCTTGCCTGTTGTCCCGTTTCGCCCACGTGTTCGTGAACCTTCCATTTTTCTGTAACCGGTCTGTAGCCTAGATCACTACGTTCACATAATCCCCTCCACACTCTAACAGAGCAGCCATTCACTCCGGCCGTAAAAGCCCGTACGGAACCTTTCTTCCCTCCGGGCTGTTGACCCACAATTCGCATGAACCTTTAAACACGTCACACCTAGCCCTTTAAATACCATGCCAATGATGACGACGGTGCCCAGAAGAAGAACAGTCTCTGTTCGAAATATCGGCGGCTTCTGTCCTGAGGCAACTTCCTTCCTACATTCTACCGGTTCGCTGGATTTCTACCCATCTACCTGTATATGATGAGGATGACAGTGTCTCAGAATTCACACTTCGGCACACTATTTCGTGTATAACTTTAACATGCGAAATTTTCGTTCGTTATATAGTACACGTACGGTTAGAGCTCGTCAACGTGAATCATTTGACACCTCATTTGTTTCGCTGCGACACACAGTACGTGCGCCATTGTTGGGCGACTGACGACATGCGCGGTCTCAATTTCCTGCCCTCATCACATCCCCCTCCCCCGCATCATAGCCGCAGAATTACACAGCATTATCGCACGAAACTTTTCATCTGTTATCTATACAGAGCCACCTCACTCGTCGCGATGCGCCTGAATAGTTTCGAAATGATGAGCGTTTTCAATTATTTCCAATTTGATGATACGGACACGCCGGTCGTGACATCTTCGCAGTTCTACGCCCAAAGTTAAGACACGCTGTTCCGCATTCGTGGGTTGTTAGCTGTTACCAAGTGAACCAGCTGCTACAAAAATTACCGCATTTTAAGGTGTATAACGCGCACCCCCAAAAACGGGCCGAATTTTAAAAAAATTCCGATGTATAACGCGCACCGGTGCAACATTGCGATGCGCGTTATACATCGAACTTTTTTCCAATTCGGCCCGTTTTTAGGGGTGCGCGTTATACACCGAAAAATGCGGTAATACCCCATGTCACACGGGCTAATTTAGTGTCATTTTCGTGACTTGCACTCCAACGAAGCCAATGTCACTTTCACTACGTGCTTGCTACACGGCTTAAGTAAGTGTCACTTAAGCGGTGCTGGTAATTACGATAGATAAGAATAAACAACAACAAGAAACATGGCCAAACAAAAGATGGCGCAACAAAAATGGCCGCCGCCGGACCGGCGAGACCACGAAGTTCTCACAGGCTGTTATCGATAGTAATTACATGTTTGTTTTTTCTTTGTTTTTTTTTCGGCACAATGTCACACTGTACTAAAATAAAATAAACACCCTGTTGAAAATGCTTGTTTGAAAATATTGTGGTGTCGGGGCCCTTCGCTTTTTCCCACTATTCTTACCCGTACCATCCCACGCCTGCCGTCGAGGCTACACACTAGGTCAGCCGAAGACAAGTGAAGTGAGCTTGGGGAACCTACTAAATCGTTAGTGCGCTTTTTGCCGAGTGTCACTAAAAGATGTCGTGGGACGGCACACGAATGACACTAAATGTAAGTGTCACTCCTTGAAAGCGACTCTAAATTATAGTCCGTCTGACAGGGGTATAACACAGGGGCGTCCAGTCGGTGCGACACAACCAAATGCCCCTGCATTGACGTATCAATCAACCAATCAATCAGTCAAGTCTTTATTTTTATCTAAGGTGCCTATTAACAGCATGTAGCCTGGCAAATATTGTAATAGTGACATGATTGTGAACGGTTAAAGGCAAAAGGCTTACAACGTCTCCTATTTTGATCAGTTACGAGTGAGAACCAGGGCCGGCGGGAGGAGGGGTCAGCTAGGGAAGGAGTCCCGGGGCCAGCCCGACCCAAGGCAGGACGGTTGCTAACACCCGGGACAAAGCCGATACATGCAGTTGATACATACCCTGACACTGTGACGAGAAATACTTAAACTCTGCTATGGAGACGTGAGGAAGGGCGCCCGGGCAGGACTCGATCCCGGGGCCCGCAATTTCTCTCTCCGGCCCTGGAACGTTATGCATAACGTTCCAGGGCCGGCGAGAGAAATTAAGAGGCCGAATCATGATTCGGAATGGTAGTCTTGGGGTGGGGGGGGGGGGAGGGGGAGGGGGGGTATCTATTTATTTTGACAGCAAAAGTCAGCCAGAAAGGACGGCTTGCTATTCCTTGTTAAATAATTCCTTAGTGGGTATTCCTGGGGTGGTCGACTAGCTACTACTGTCGACCTTCACCATTTCGTCATCCTACATCATACCCATTTATCTCATCCTCGCTATACAGTCATGACGCTGCCCACGCGAGTGAGACCAACAACGCAAGCTAGAACCCTCACCGCTACCACCGCCACCACAGCTTTTTTGAAGAAAGGTGGGGCCAACTTCGGCAGGCGAACGCATCACCATCACCACCGCTACCACCACTGCTTTTTCGAATGCTTCGATAAATCTACCGAGCTGAAAATAGTGCGTTTTAGTGCACCGTACGCTATAGCCTTTGCGTACGTAACGGATAACGGCGGTAGTTCTGCGCACGCGCAAAACATAAAGAGAGCCTCGCGCATTGCGCAGAACAACCACGTTATCCCTTACGCACGCAAAGGCGATAGGGTACAGCGACCTAAAACTCTATAGTAACACTTCGCCGAGACTTGGGACATAAGCACAACGTTCATCCGCGGACGAGAGTTACTCAGCGGAATATATATATTCTTACGTCAAGAAGAAAACGGACAACGCGACAGCCCTTGACTCGGCATCCGTCCACGTCTTAGAGATAATCCAAGAGTGACATCTCTATAGCGTCGTAGTGGATTGAGGGCAATTAAACACTTTGTTCAGCTTCCATCATTCGAACTAAATCTCTATCGCTCGAAATCTGACTTGGGAGAACACTCAAGGACTATATAGCGACACTGATGAGATTCTGGGGAACATCGTAATGATAAAAGGGAGCTGCATAAAAGAGGGGTTGCAGTCGGATGGCTGGAAGAGCCAGTGACAGAGCGATAATCCCATAGTAGACAGTTGGAGTACGTGACGCCTCCCCCCCCCCCTCACCCATCTCCCCATGGCTCATGCCAATTGCTGCCTGTATACGGTGCACAGCGGTGAAGGCCAGAGGATTACAAGCCTCCGTCCGTTGAAACTCTATTGTAATTGGGACACGCCGCTCAGATACCTGAGCGTGATAGACTCAGTGGAATCGTGGAATCCCCCGTTTTATTTGCATCTCTACTAACAAGTGCCCCTATAACTGTCGTCGATGTAGGTTGGGGAAAGAAGGAATAGAACAAACAGACATGGAAATATCGTGGCAGTACACTTTCAAATATATGTGTACTTAGGCCCGATGAAGGCCTCAGGCACCTGATGAAGTGCAGGCTCTGCACGAAAGCCTCGTTCATATTAATCGTAATAAAGTGTTCCTACCCGTTTTACCTTCCCTCAGTGTAATCACAGTTAATTGGACTTTGGTGTTGCTTTTTACTTTGTATTGTATTGTTATAGACGCCAGATTCCTATAGGCCCGTTTGATCTTCAGTTTCCTAGCAGATGCCAGAAGCAAGCAAAATCATTCCAAGTCTGACCCCCATACGCTCTTGAAACCGAACCTCGCTGCCATGATCACTCCTGATTTGTGTAAAGTGCGGGGAGCACGCCTTTTTGTGACAATTAACGCAATTTCACAGCTGTCACAAAAAGGCGTACTCCTCCCGTTTTTAAAAAAAAATTAGAGGAGAGAACGATGACATTTGGGAAGATGGATGACTAGAAGCGTGTTATGCGGTGAAGTTCTGCTTTACGCGTGTGTACACACAAACGAGCGCTCGCGCTCGCACCTAGACTCTTAAAAATGAACTTCACCGTATAGCACGTTCCTAGTCAACCATCATCACGAACGACATCGTTCTTTCCCCTGATTTGTTGAAAACGGGAGGCGTACGCCCTTTTTGTGACACTTATGCAGTTCATAATTGGCAGAAAAATGGCGTACGCCTACCGTTTCCAGCAAATCAGGGGAGAGAACGATGTCATTCGAGATTATGCTTGGCTTGGAGCGTGTTATGCGGTGAAGTTCTGTTTTAAGGGCGTATACGTATACATGGAATGCTCATGTGATGGATCATTCATAGCCAACAATGTCATTAACACGCGTGTAATTCTTAAATTCTAGTGGTCATCACCCCGAATGACAACATTCTCGCCCAAGATTTGTTGAAAACGGGAGGAGGAGACTAGTTTGTCCCCATTATGCACGGCACAAAATAGGCTCCTCCTCCCGTTTTCAACAAATCAGGGGCGAGAACGTTGTCATTCGGGATGGTGGTTGGCTAGGAGCGTGCTATGTGGTGAAGTTCATTTTTAAGAGTGTGGCTATGGTTGCACACGGCGTGCTATGTGGTTGAAGTTGTGCTTTGGGAGCATGGGTAGTGCTTTATAAGTGGTATCACTTAAGCACTGTATGGCTCATTACACAATATATTATGTAGCGGAAACTCATTCACTGTTCATCCGTTGCTTCCCCCTCCCCCCAAGTATATCTTCGGTGTCCTTTTTCCGTGGTTTCCCTTTCTACACGGCTTGACGGTTTAACCCTCAGTTGTTCGAGCGCCCCGTCGGAACTCTGGTACACAATCACTATGAACGCACGAGGGGTTTGTCGCTGCCAGGAGCATTCCTTTCAGGATCTTTTATTTACTCGGTAAGAAGATTAAAACACGGAGTACGCTGTCGAGTAAGGATTTGCGGACGCGATTTGAATACGAGAACTTAGAAGTTCCTTATCCGATGCCCCCCGTGTTCAACGGCTGGTAATGAGTTGCAGACGCCTATTTCGCATTCGGCTTATAGTTATACAGGGTGTTTCAGTTCAATCTCCGTGCTAAATAATCCGCGAGTAGGCGCACCAATCGAATAACTTTCTTTGTTGCAAGTATCTCTCCGATACTACCTACAGGGTTGCGCACCGTTTGAATGAGTGGGAGGCGCTCATTATTTAAATAAGAATGCAAACGAGTTTCGAGTAAAAAAAACATAGCTTAAAAGCTTCTCCGTCGGCATTAAAGCGGGCACTGCCCCTTTGGGACCTTCAGTGGACAACGTTTAGAGAAAAATCTGCCACGGAAGCCGGTCATTTGTTGCAGTAATTAGTTGGTTTCGGTTTACACATTTTTTGTCCCGGCACACTCTTAAAAATGAACTTCACCTCATAGCACGCTCCTAACCAACCATCATCTCGAATGATATCGTTATCTGCCCTGATTTGTTGAAAACGGGAGGCGTACGCCTTTTTGTGACACTTATGCTGTTCATAATTGTCACAGAAAAGGCGTACGCCTCCCGTTTTCAACAAATCAGGGCAGATAACGATATCATTCGAGATGATGGTTGGCTAGGAGCGTGCTATGAGGTGAAGTTCATTTTTAAGAGTGCAGGTCGCTGTGAAGCGCAAAAGGACGAATTCATTGGTGTAAGGACGTAATTCATTGGTGGATAAGGGAATGAAAATGTGTTCTTTTGCGCTTCACAGCGACCAGCTGCGACAAAAATATATAAACCGAAATCAATTAATTACTGCTACAAGCGGCCCGCATCGGTGGCAGATTTTTCTCTGACAGGTGTTCACAAATGATCCTAGAATGGGTGGTGCCCATTTTAATGCCGACGGCTCCCTGCTTTATAAGTTCCGTTTTTTCACGAAACACGTTTTAATTGCTGTTTAAATAATGAGCGCCTCCCACTCATTCACACGGTGCGCAGCTTGTAGACGTTATCTGACAGATACTTTTAAAAAAGAAAGTCTTCGATTGGCGCACCGGTTCAAAATTATTTAACCCGGGGATATAACAGAAACACCCTGAATAGAACATGCTAACAGATTAACAGAATTGCACCCCTATACCAGCAAACATTGAAAAACGCCCTCGATGAGCTAGACAATCGACCCTTCAGCGTTGACAACACATTGCCCAAGCAGCACAATATTAGAGTCACTAAATAAGTTTCGCTTCAGAGTATCGACACTGAGTTCCAAGAGCGAGCACGCGCCATCTTGTTTCCGCGCCGCGGTAGCCACGCGCATGCGCACTTCAAGCGCATTTTTGCGGACGATGCCATCTATATCGTGCGAAGGTGAAACGTTCCTTTCTCTTGCAAGCGGCTCATCAAGGCTGACGACCTTGAGCTCACCTTAACATCCTCGGGACGCTCTGCTGGACAATACATGGATCGCAACAACAATCATACACGCTTCTCTATCCCACAGCGAGCATTATGTTAGCTGTCTTTGATCCTCGAATGGGGATGCTATCGGTGTGGTGGTGCGGAAACACGATGGCGCTCCTGCTCTCCATTGTCGATACTCTAACGCGAAGTTTATTTTAGTGACTCTAGGGGCACAGAGTATCGCATCCCTTTTCCGCCTCGGCCGCCGTTCGCTGTCCGCGATTGGGCCAAACGTGTCACGTGGTTTCTCCCTCCAAGAACTCGCCGTCCATGTTGAGTCACCTCCATGCAAAGCCAGTTTCCTGGGTTGCGAGCTGGCTCGACTGCGCGTTGTTCGCCACCGGAGAAGGGGGAGGGGCGTCCCATTGCTAGGTGACGCCGCCGCGCGCCTGACACAAGATGGCAGGCTCGCTCACCGCCGCGACTCAGTGTCGCCACTCTGCTCCTTATTTAGTGACTCTAAGCCACACTTGCTTCACGGCGCTAACACGGAAATTAGAAAAAGAAAAAAAAAAAGATATCGCCGATATCATTGTCCTCTAAAGAGCATTGTCTCTATATAGTGCTGCTTACCATCCGATTCAGAAGTCACCAAATAATGGGGCTCTCTAGCAATCGCTTACGCTCGTATGCCCCTTCCCGTTGGCCTTGGTGGCGCCGAGGAACATTGCGTCCACTTGGCTAACAGATGGCGCTTTATGCCGGCTATTCATTTGCAGTATACGCGTCCCTGCGAATATGATGCGCAGACTCGCTGAGCCAGGAAACACACGACGTAACGGAAGTTCGTCCAGACTGGTTTTGTGGTTGAGATGCGCAGGGGGGGGGGGGGGGAGGATATGTTTATTAGACGAAAAGGAAAAAAAAAACGGGGAAAGGTCAGCCAAACGGGACGTCGGCTTGCTATTCCAGAAATAAGAAATAATAATAAATAAGTAAAAAGAAAAGATAAGAATCAGAGAAAGAAAGAAACAGGAAGGAATAAGAAATAAATAAATGAAGAAAATTAAGAAATAAGAAATAAGAAATAAAGAAAAAGAAAAAGGGATTTGGTTTTTGCTCGCGGCGATAAGTACAGTTCACTGAACAGCAGCTACGCTGTGACAACATTTGTCCGTCGCGCGGAACACGAGTAAATCAATGACCTAACCTAACCCAACCTAACCTAACCTAACCTAACCTAAACCTCCGTGCAAGACCATAGCCGCACGTGGTGGCAGAATGAGCGTGATGGGGTATATAGGGATGTCAAAAATAGAGTTCATGCTTTTCTGCGAAGCACGCTCGTATTTCACGAGGTCGGCACTGTACTTTCACTTCTACCGTGGTAAGGCTGGCTCCTGTGCGACAAAGACAGACGCGGCCAGTGGGCCACTCTGGCAACGACGAGAAAAGTACCCAGTCGATTTTTGGTACAAGGGGCACGCCGTTGTAGAATAGCACAGCAGTTTATTTATTTATTTGTTGATACCCTCAAGGCAAAGTACTATACAGAAGGGAGTGGTGGTTGGTTAGGATGCGATGGAGCATTTCAGCATTTGTGCAGAACAATGACGATGGAAGGTTAACGCGCACACGTCTTATATAACGGTGTGTTTATTAATATTTTTTTTTACCTACACCTGTTATTTTAAGTAGTCTCATATATTTTCATTATTGTATTTTTTTATGCACGAAACCCATTTAGAGCTTATGTGTACACAGTGCTTACAGTGCACACCGTTGTACCCTTGTGTCGTCCCTGTCCCGCCTGGATAATCGGCCATACTCCACCGAAAAGGTTCTTGGGTGCTGGCCAGCAAATCAGCTCATACCTGCCATGCGCGCCCTTGTGCAATTTCTCGTCTCGACGGACCTCTCTGACAGATTGTGACGCTCTTTGTTTTTGTGCATTGAGATTTCGCTTTTGGTGCCAAGCTAGGTGGTGATGTTCTCATTTATTCTGTTTCCATTCCGTTGCAAAGCGTCGAGTTTTGTGTAATTTCCCTTTCTTTTCTTAATAACGCGTCCTGGAGTAGCCAGTCCCGAGTGGCTCGAGACTAACATCTCCACTTTTTTTCTTTTAAAAATCAATTAATCAGCTTATGTGTTGTTGATGATGCAGCCTGCGGATTCTTCTACTTCTTTATTTTTTTAATTCTTTGTTTGGTACACATTTTATTCTTAGTTACACTATTTGTGCAGTTTAAAAATACATTTGCTGGAACAACATTTTACGCCATAACGTCAAGCGCTACATTGTGTCAAGCAAACCCTAAGAAATCCCTGGAAACTATTTCTTTCGCTTTGTTGGTCCGGCGTGAGCTACTTACCATAAAGTAACAGCACACGGACTGGAAAATGCTGCGAAGGTTAAGTTTGGAAATCTGTTGTGCTCTGTGAAGTGATTCGAACATAAAAAAAATATAAAAATCAAAATCTGATTTCTCTAAGCGAACGTACGTCAGCGCGCACTTACGCCCACGACTGCGACACTATTTCTAATGTTGCGGGGCACTCAGAGAACTAAACTTCCTACCACATTTTAAGGTAAAAGCGAAATCGCATTGCACGCAAACGCAAGAACCGTCGTGCTTCATTTCCTTCAGCGCTGTGGACTGCCGTCAATTCCTTTGGTATATTTGCTTTGCTTTCCCGTCGCTACTGTTGTTATCTCTTAGTGAGCACTTGTACCAGGGGAAAATAAAATACGAGCTCTGGAACGCGTTACAGTATTGCAGGACACACGTTCTATAGTATATCACTGTCTGTACGTTCAATGCAGCTCGACACCGGCCTCACCATCAGAGCAGCAGACTATCTATTAGGATCCATCACTTGAAAACCCGAGACGAGGTAGGACGATAACAGACAAACACAACAGACCATGTTTGTGTTTGTCTGTTATCGTCCCTACCTCGTCTCGGGTTTTCAAATCATGGATCGTCACCACCAGCTCACTTGCTACCTAACTTTCCTTTCGTTATCTATTAGGGTTCATTATGAGAGTAGTATAGAATTCTTCGGGTTACGAATTCAAATTCTTTTTCTATTGCCATCGAAACGAATGAAACCCAGAACAGCCTCCTTTCCTAAAGGCCCCTACACCTCTCGTCTCTCTTTCCCGACGAAAATACACGTCATTTTGCGGCAGGAGCAATATTGTCACGATTTCCTCAATACGCATATACATATAGAGTGTCCGAGAAAACGTGTCATTGAATTACAATAAAAAAAAAAAAACTTACACACCTAGAATCATGCGATCGACAGCATTTGCTTTTACTAGGTTTTTGCCACCTCCTGATGTACATCGCATGCAACGTAAGTTTAATTATGTAAATTTTTGCGAACTGAACTCGGAAATTTGCCAAGTAAAGGTCACTTTTTAACACCACCAGCGTGCAGAGCGCCTGCACTACAGGCGCCTGCAGCTTCATGTCAGTTGGTTTAGATTCTGTATCAGAGACGCAACGAAGGTGTTAAAAGCGGCAGTGTATGCCGCTATCTTTTAGGAAGGCGCAGTGTGTCTTCAGAGCTTTAACTTTTTGGTCCTGTGTAAGCCATCTCCACATCACTTTACAACAGGAGAAAGGCCTTTGGTCGCGGGCTTGGAGGGATTGCTTCAGTCTTGCTCTTGCTGGCTCGTACTCTGGGCACTGCATTACAACGTGAAGCGTCTCCATCTGGCACCTTACATCTGCTGCAGAGGGTCGAGGCCACAAAGCCTAATCTGGTGGTGGTGGTGGTGGTGGTGATAGGGCTTGCCGTTGTCGGCCTCACGTATGTGGGCAACGTCACGACTCACGACTCACGACTCACGCCCTGGGGGAATGTGCGTCCTGGGCCGACTTCTAAGGGAACTGTGCCGACATATGTCTGAAAGCGTCTGAGGAAAACCCAGGAAAAACCGACAGCCGGCAGCCGGGATTCGAACCCGGGTACCTAATCTGTGCTTCGTCGTCGCGGTGTATAAAGCACCCAGACGGATCCCATGAACAGCTGTCTCGAGGCTTCGGCCGATGTAGTGTGGGATGACTGTTTGTAAGTCGGTGTCTATGTGGGTCATATAATCGGACTCTCGCTGGACTTGCTTCCGTGCACTGTTTGATCTTTCGCTTGTGGATTTTCTGATTGATCTCTTGATTGATTGATTTTTAAAAGAAAAAAATGGAGATGTTAGTCTCGAGCCACTCGGGACTGGCTCTTCTAGAGATTTATTCATCTTTAGCGCGATGGTGCGGACAGGTGAGACTTGCGAAGGGTTCTTTTTGAGGCTCTTCACTATTCTCCACAGCTTGTCTGGGTTGGTTGACGGTGACAGGGAGCTGCAAGTTTCCTCCCAAACGTGAGCAGCCAATATCTGAAGGTGTCCTTTTATCTTTTGCTTTCTGGACCTGGCTTGAAGGAGATGCGTGACGTCCCCGGATCGTCGGTTGCGGCGCCCATCACGGCGTCGGGTTGCTCGCAAATGTTCAAATTCCACATCAATTTTGGTGTAGGCAATGGGTATCCTGATGAGCTGGCTTGATGACTTGAGGTTCTGGTTTATTGTCTGCACGAATTCGTCTGGGATGACCTTTTCGCTGAGTGATGCGGTGTTTCGATGTGGGAATACTTGCCAGTTATATACAGTGGGCATTCTTTTTGGAGATGTTTGCTTGTATCCTGTGTGGGAAATGAAGATTGGCAGGTGATCACTTCCTCTCGTATCTGCATCTACGGTCCAGTTGAGCAGTTTGCGCAATGTCTGAGGTGCATACTGTAACATCTATGCGAGAGCTGTATAATGCACCTTTGGGATAGGCTGGCGATCCATCATTAAGGACACAAAGGTCATATCTGCTGATGGCTCTTTCTAAAAGCCGTCCTCTAGTGTTCATTTTGTGACTTCCCCACAATGGAGAATGGGCATTGAGGTCTCCGCACACTATCACAGGCTTGGAAACATGGAGGAAGGAAACACAAGGAGCGGCTCTTCCCTCCAGACTAGCGTAGCCACCCTCTAGCGGTCGCTCGGGTCAAAATCGCCATTGCTTCCTGCCCACCACGTGATCCCCTCTAAAGTTTCGGTTTGCAAGGCTTTGTTTCTCGCGCTGCTGTCCGTATGATTTTGCTTCTTGGAAGTAATTTATTGTGAAAATGTGAGCACCGTCGTAGAAACGACGTATGGTAATGTGTTCTTGTCCCGGCTGCGGCTCTCGTTGAACTGAAATCAGCTCTGTCACGGGAACGCGTTTTGTTCGTAAGTACACGGTAACTTGCTTGAGTCGAACGTGTGTCTTCGAGTCATCTTGAATTGTTCATATGGGACCTCAAACTCTGCCGCAGATTCATTTCATATCTTCAGTTGTTGTACAAATCTGATTAATGGAACGGCATTCTTAACCACTTAGTCAAGAAAAGTACATACGTTGGAAGTAACCGTTGCCACACGTGATGTTTCCGGTCCCGCGTACTCCTTTTGCGTTCTGCACACTGTGACTGATCTTCTAATAGAACAGTAAACATTCGTAACACACAGAAATAAAGTGCAAGCACGCGTTCAACATAATACTGCCATCTGAACTGCAACACAACTACAGCTCGCGTCGTCTGCTTTGCAGGAGCCATGCTGTCTGGAGGGTCACGTGAGCGGTCTCGTGGTAGACAGGAGCATCCAAGAATGCAATGCGAGGCCGGCTACGCTCGTCCCGATAGAAAACTGTCGGAGGGACCGCTCCTTGTGTTTCCTTCCTCCATGCTTGGAAACATTCCTTATCATGTATTGAATGGCCAGCTGCGTCGCTAGCAGATGCGCGAGGCGCTATATATAAGCACTGACTACCGTAATGGAGGTTTCATGGACCCTAACCTTGAGTGCGATGTATTCAATGGGGCTGGTCGATATATACTGGAGAGAAGAGGTCATGTCTTTACGGACGGCTAAGGGTACCGATGTGGGCAAGGATTGCGTCTCCTGCCATCGTACAGTCTAAGCAAACTGTATACAGACAAACTCCTTTACAACGAAACTCAGGGGACAGCAAAAAAAAATTTGCAGTAAAGGTATTTTCGTTAAAAAGGATGTCCATTATTGGACCTATAGGGCTCCAGCGGGACCGCAAAAAAAATTGCTGTAATGGTATTTTCGTTAAAAAGGTGTTCGCTATGAAGGAGTTTGACAGTAGTACGGTGCTGGTATGGCGACGTTTGAGTCTTAAACACACGTACAGCTCGAAGCAAAGTTAACTGGAACGCTGCGTCGACCAGCGGAGCAAGGGGGGAGCCACCCTGGCGGCGTCTAGTAGAAATAAAGGGCGAGGAGGTTTTGACATTTCCATTCTAGTCAGAGGGGTGTTCGCTGTGGCGTGCCGAAGAGTGCGCAATCAGGCTGGCGTTATCAACGCTGCGCTCGTTTGAGGGAACGCGAGGGATTGCGAATGCGAAGGGATACGAACTGAGGGATTGCGAATAATCGATGATATCCCGATGGCGCGCGACAGGTTAGCATGTGCGAACCAGTCGTCTCTCACCTCTCCCAAACTTCCAAAATTAAAATTAAGGTGAAGTGATCCAGATGAGGAAAATTTTCAGAAAAAGGATTGATGTGTGGCAAAAAAAGAAAAAAAAAAGAAATCAAATCAAAGAAATCAAGCGATTTACGAATGGTGGGAGAGGCAAATTTGGGGAACATGCAGTCGAGGTAGGGGGGCGAACCTCTGCTGACGAAAATTGAAGTGAGGACAAAGGTCATGGTGAACTTGTCTAGCTCTGATCATCATTCACTACACCAATAATAGAAAACCTTCACGGTGACGCCCTGCACTGCGTGCCAGCATGCACACAAAAAATTTTTGTGTGTACTAATTGGGTGTTCTTCCGAGAAACTCCCGAGAAACGCGATATGCTGCACCATGAAAGCATTGTTTTGTTATTATTTAAAAACTCATTACGATGGTTTCGCGATTACCATCGTTAGTTATTTCAAGCCTCTTCGCATCCTCTATTCTGAGCACAGTAAATTTTCCGGAAGAGACAAGTTGTTATTCATTTCATTCGATCACACAATGAGCGTTTCGGATGACGCGTGCCCATGCGCCAACCTGTTTCCAGTCACGTGCCATGACATCGATTCTCCGCATTATCTGAGACACGATCGCCAAAACACAAACAGGCGCAGGGTTGATAACGCCAGCTTGATTGGGCACTGTGCTGCACACCACAGCGAACACCCCTCCGACTGGAATGGAAATGTCGAAACGCCCTCTCCCTTTATTTCTCCTAAAGGCCGCCAGGGTGGCTCCCCTCTTGCTCCGCCGGTCGAAGCGGCGTTCCAGTTAACTCTGCTTCGAGCTGTACATGAAGGCTATTATAAGCTGTCTCAACGAACCAACTGTAACTAATAATATTTATTTTTAAATCTGTGTTAGCGCCGCGAAGCAACAGTGGCTATGAGCGGCGTACAGTCGTGGACAGATGGAGAGAGGACAGAAGGCAGGATTGGGAGAGAGGGGAGGAGGGTTGGTATGAATCCTGGGCCGACTTCACTGTATGGGAACTGTGCCGACATTTGTCCGAAGAGTATGTCGAAAAACCCAGGGAAAACCTCAGGCGGCAGCCGGAATTGGAACCCGGGTCACTTCCCAGTTTCGCTACTGCGCCACGCGAGCCGGTAAAATAGTAATTGGGAGGTAAAATAATAATTTTAATATAAATAATAAAATAATAATAATTAAGGTGAGTCAGCCTGTATACTTGTGTAGCGACATGCTGCCTATATCTGTGTGGCGACGTCACGCACGTGCCTGTGGACGATTTTTGACAACGTGCGACTTTTCATTGACGGTGCCATTGAGTTACTTTTTGTGTATCAAACCACGAATCAGAAGATAATTCGCCACATCGAAACAAACTGTACCGAGGATAACTAACCGCAGCGCCGTAATAGTTCCGTACTAGTTCAGAACTATTTGCTATCGTTTATTACGATACAAGTGAACGGTGGCTCAATAAAGCGCGCGCATGCGTCACGAGGTGCTGAACTGAAGTGGAAGAACCCTGAAAACGCTGATCAGTGGCTCGATGTAAGCTTCACCTATACTTTAAGGGACGCCACAAGGATTCTAAACGGATAATTTAAGGGCGCGATGCTAAGTTCGATGCAAGTCAAGTCGTCCGCAAGCAATTAGGCGTCGAGAGAAACATTGTTCTCAATTAAATTCACTCCAACTCGAATTTGTAGCAGATGTAACGTGTTGCGATGCCACCCGACTGCCTCTAAAGTGTCTTTGGTCGTTAGTTCGCGTCACCATTTAGCTTCCATGAGGCACTAATGATTCATTTGCCGGAGGCAACGGTGTAAGGCGTCGTTAGGATCGTAAACTATTCGTGTAAAGTATTTAAGAATTGACATTATCGCTATATAGACACTAGAAAGCTCCCGGGAAGTTTTGAAAGTTTTCGAGTCTTTCGTTCTTCGTATACCATGTATTCACACGAGGGCCATTTCCCAGAATACTCCAGCGGACGCTGCGACAAACGTTATCGCTTTCTGCTGTCACGTGAACGCAACCGCTCAACGTCGTGTCTTCACGTGCACTGCTAACCGTGGGGAATATCCTGCGACATAGCCACAATATATTCCGTTGCAGACGACAGGAAGAGACGCTGACTGTGTCGTCTGCTAAGTGTCGTCTGCCAAGTGCGCAGTACCCACGTCACCTGGATACAGAAGGCTTGCTTATTGCCTCCTCTCCCTCCTTCGCTACGTGGACATATAAAGTCAGAATCCGTCTGTTACTCCTGCCATTCGCCGTTCTGCGAACTCAAGAACTCGCATATCATTGCACCTAACATTGAACCTGCAGAGTTAGATCTGTAGACAAAAAGCGCAACACGCTTTTCAGAAAGATATGGGAGCGTTTTACGCTTTATTTTAAAGTTTTTCCCATTTAGTACACGGGGCCGTTCCATCACTACTCGCAGACGACGGCGGTTCGTCTCCATGGCTACGACTGCTGAAAGCAAGTTCGTGATTGGTTACGGCAATTGAAAACACGATCCTGGTTGGCTGACTCTTAGTTGTTACGTCAAGTTGACGAGTGAGCAGTCTTCCTCTATTTGGGTGGTGTTGGCACTGCCAACCGTGGGGAATATCCTGCGACATAGCCACGAGATATTTCGTAGCAGACGACAGGAAAAGACGCTGACGGTGTCGTCTGCTAAAGTGTCGTCTGCTAAGTGCGCAGTACTCCATTCCCTATATTCCGGCACCGTGTGCATGCTCAGCATAACACGAGGTGGAACCTCGGCTCCGTGAGCAGTGTTTTGGTTTTTCTTCCATTAGAATCTTCCGGGGAGGATGTCGCTCGTGTGAACACACGGTTAAAAGGGCACTAAAATGCAAAAAATTATCGTCGCGAAATGAGAGATTCTGATACAATGGCACCAACAAAAAAAGGAAAGAAAGTCATTCGTTCGTTCGTTCGTAATTTATACGGGGAGAGAAACCACATATTACCCTTTCCTTCTGCCTCTCTTTCACAAGAAGGCAGACGATGTAACTGGTGTATATGCGAAGCTTTCCAGGTCGTTCCATAAATCGTAACCATGTAGCTGAAATGAAATACCACTAGAACAAAATATACTTCTGTGAGAACTTCGAGTAGGAATACAGAAACCATTTTCAGATAAGTTTTGTCGCATAGGATCAGCGTTGACAACAGAGTGCCGTGTTGGAGGGTAATAAATGATTTTGACAAATCCATCAGAACCAGGAGTGGAGCTAGCGACTGGAGCAGCGACTTTCCAATGGCAGTTCCGCAACTTGCATATACGCTCTTTATTTTTTCATCACTTCATTTTTCTTTTCCCTTTCTGTGGGGTTCATCCATCTACGGGTTATTTATGGGAGTAGCGGAATTCGTCAGGTTACGAATTCAAGTTCTTTCCTTCTTTTTTAACAGTCAAACTCAACTCAAACTCAAAAAGCGAACATTGAAACTTCAGCGAGCGAAACTTCAAAAAGAACAAAAATAGATTACTAGTGAAAGGACATTGAACTGAATTGTGCGCAAAAAGGGATAAATTAAACGGGGCCTCAGACGAATTCTGCTAATCCCAGCCTGAATCCCCATCCCACACCTCCCATCTTCCAGACAAGAAAAACTGCAGACCTTCCCCCCAACACTGTCCACCCACACACACAGGCACGACTCTTTGAACTGTTGCAAGTGCAAGGAAACGCGTTGACGTAAAGCGAAATATGAAGTAAAATATGAAAAGCAGAACAAGGATTTCGATAACACCTTGAATGCCCACCTTGCGCACGATCTTAATACCAGTGATGGGCAGTAGTGAACTACATGTAGTTAAACTACTAGTTAAACTGCCTGATTGTAGTGAAAAAGTAGTTATCAACTACTTGCAGTGGCCACTACTAGTTAAACTACTATTTTAAGTAGTTAACTACAGTAGTTAGGTTACTGAAGACGCCAACTACTTCCGATTTTGCCGCAAGCTTCACGGCACGATTGTGCTTCCGACCTTTACCTTGAGCTACTTGTTTGATGAGAACGGAGGTGCAGTAGCAATTGTGTCGTGCATGTGTGCTAAATCTTCACTTTTAATGCTTGTCTAGTGAAGCCTCATTTGCTGTGAAATAATTCTGCAACTTAGTTTATCGCGTAGGCACAGAAAGAATCCCGCCGCAAGCTCTGTATTTGACTATCGTAGCAATGGCTTTAGCCAAAGTTTATTATTGCTTGTGATTCATATTTAGGTGTCCACGAACACTACAAGGGATTGGTGTTGGCGGACAACGTTAAGTAGTTATAGATGTAGTTAAACTACATTGCAGTAGTTAAAAAAGTAGTTTTAACTACTCCCCTGAAACGTAGTTGAACTACTAGTTAAACTACTCAATCACAAAGTAGTTAGTAGTTGTAGTTAAACTACTGTAGAAGTAGTTAGTGGCCATCACTGCTTAATACACTGTCTCCACAACTCACTATAAAGTTCGCGAGCGCCGAAAACACTGTGCATCTCATTCTTGGATTCCCAAGCGCGGCTACCACATTCACGATATCGAAATTTCTTTTGTTATAAAGGTCGAGGGCAGATTTAATTTCGGGACTAACCCCGTTGGGACTAACATATCTCTATATATCTTTCATTTTCATTTTAATAAAGTCTAATCAATTCAGCCTTTTGTGGTGCGTATCTTGTTCAGTGAGTTGAGGATGTGTTCAGTGTTCTCTACCGTCGCACACACACTGAACAGTTTGCAGGGTCAGCCCTCGTGCTCCCTGCCATATATGGCACCTACAAGAGTGTCTCATTAGGTATACCGGTATGCCAGAAGGAACGCTGCGCCGTGATCTGGGGTAGCCGGCCCTCGTGATGAGGGCTACAATCCCCATTTTTTTCTTTCTTTCAATCAATCAATCAATCAACGCTGAATTATTTCAGTTCTATAGATTAATCTTGTGTGGCAGGGTCGTTGGATGTCACGACAAGAGGCATAAAAGTCCGTTGACAGCGGGGGGTCTCAAAAAAAAGAAGAAGAAAAAAAAAAGAAAAAGAGAAGAATACGGAAACAGTTTCTGTTGACATACTGACAGCCTGCCACTTCGGAGTTTGTCCGCACAAAACTAAGCTCTTCCGTGTTCTTACTCGGTCTTTCTCAGAAATATGAGCAAGACAGGCTGTGCCATCGTCCCCGCCTCTTGGGAAATCAGCACGCTGAGCTGCGGGTAGTGTCCCAGTATGAATATCTGTAATCTGAGTCAGTGTAATTCGCACGAAAAAAAAAAAAAAAAGAAAGACGGAAATTGTCTTTTGCTGCCGTGGTTTCCTTTTTACCTGACGAATTGCGCAATTTACTTGCGAGCAGGGAGTATGTTTAATGGTAGCAGTCGTAAAGATGAAAGGTATGACTGGCGATGACGCAAGCAGCTGGCACCCAGAAAAATGCAAATCCAGTTTCCGCAGAGACAGGGAGTTAAGCCTTATCGTGTCGGGAATCCCGAGCCAGTTTTTCAGTCTCCTGATTACGGGAGCTCTCCCGACGAATTGTGTCCAGATTTCGTTTTTTTTTGTTTTTTTTTGAACGAAAAGGTAAAGTGGGGACCGTGCACTTTAACACGGTAGCAGTTGTGCACAGTAACTACACTCATGTACAATAGTAACGTTAACACATCTACCACTAAATGTGTTACTCGACTAGCTGTAACTGTACCTTAGTTATTATTATTATTATTATTATTATTAGTACTAGAAGAAGAAGGAGTAACAAACGCATGACTGACACACAGAGTACGAGGTCTTCACGTTTCGACTTCATTACGTTTCAACCTATTCACTTCAAACATTTCGAACTATAGGTATGGACACCCACCACACCAAGTACGTTGGAGCAGACGGCACGACGTAGAGTTGGGCTAACCTCTCCATATTTTTCATCTATTTTCCAAATCAGGTGAACAATTTCCTACATCTCGGGTGACACCGAATTCCAAGGGCGTTGTCAGTCTTCACGGGGACGGGCTCATATTTAAGCACCGTACTGCTCTACGTATTTCACGCGTGCGCAGAAAGGAACGAAAGCACGAACGAACGCAAAACCCAACTTTGTGGGTCGATACTTGTGAAACCAGCGCACGAGCCGCAAAACTCTCAGCCAATATTTAAGCAGGCCAAAAATAAAGAACGTAATAACTTAAAATGCAATACTTTCATTCGTTGTAACAAGATTTGCGTCCCAAGGGCACGAAACTTTCACCGGGTGCTACAAACCATTCCCAAAGGGCGTGCCAATCAAAATTTCGCACAACGTCCATGTAGAAGGGTTCTCCTTTTTGTTTCTCCGCGTTGCGCATTTGAATAACACGCCTCCTTGCGTATTGCAATCTCACGACTCGCACGCTATAGCAACGATTCATTGTTTCCACAGTTATTTCATAGCCGACACCTCTTCCGTTGACAGGTCCTTGTGTATCCCCCATGTACCTAAAACATTGCATTGAATTTGTAATTCAAATCTCTTTCGACCCAGGACTTTTTTGTCGGCAGTGACGAGGGGTCTCTGCATTCCAAGTATGTTGGTTTACCAAGTTCAAAAAAAAAAAAAAAAAGATAAGTAAAGAACCGATGCTGCATTTAAAGCGCTTTTCCCGAACGTATGCTTTCCGCATGCACTAAAGTGTGAAGAGGGATTGAAAACAAAATGGGGCATCCAAAGCAGGTATTATTTTTGGTCCCACGAAGAAGGCATATATGTACGCAAAGAAAAAAAAAAGAAGAAGACAAACAAATGGAAAGAGTCAACAGATGGCCGTGTTGGTTGGCTCTATCTCCTCCGTGAGACTTTTCTTCTCTGCCACTATCTATCTCGTGTTTGTTTGTTTTTCTTGTCCTCTGTGGAACACTTAAGAGATTCTTTGGAATCTTGCAGTTTCTCGCGCTCGGAATGCAAATGGCGCGAAGCTCTGTTTGCTCGTACAGTCTCGTGCACATATTTTTTTAGCCTCTTTTGTTTCTGGTCTTTCCCGCATATCACTTCGTGCCATGCACAAACACTAGACGTGTTTTCCGTCCCTGAATACCTCAACGTCGCCCTCGGGTTTCATTCCATGTATATTTTTACACTGTTCCTCGATCTTTTTTTTGGCGTGATTATATAGCGAAGCAGCAGAAGTAACGCCGGTTCCACTTGGGTGGAATGCACTGTTGCCATTTTAGCACCAGGGGAGGTAAATATGTTTACCTCCCTGAGGACGATGTGTAGTATTTCTTGTCGCACAGGTTAAACTAAGCAGTAGAACGTGCTTTCCTGTGCAGTTTTGTATATACTGTTACGCAATATTAAATAGAGTGCCTACGCTGTTTGCTCCGTTTTTAAGCATATTAAGCCCAGCAGCACAACAACTTGGCCCAATGTTGGCCAAATATCGGCCATACTGGGCAAAATCTGTTGTGCTGGATCGGAAGTAACACCTCAGACATTATTAATGTGCATAACGGTGTTGTATAAATAATTTTATCTACCCTTAAGCATGCTCGAATAATGGATAAGAGTGCCAACGCTCCGTACGCACAAACGTGACCATACTAACTGCACTTTTATCTTAAACGAGAGCTTGACAGGTTCGCAGGACTTAACCGTCATTCAGAATGATATATTTCTCCTTACTGATTTATTGGGAGTGGGAGTCGTACGTCTTTTTGTGACGAGCTGCATCCAACGTCAATACCACCATTGTGGTAATTCGAACGTATGCTAATTTCCACAAAAAGGCGTATGCTCCGTTACCTCCTTAAACTGGAAACGTACGGACCATTCTTATCATTCGACGTAAACTTCACCTCAGAGCACGCTCCTAGCCAACCATCATCTCGAACGATATCGTTATCTGGATAGACTTTTTGAAAACGGAAGCCGTACGCCTTTTTGTGACAATTGTGAAGAGCATAAGTGTCATAACATTCGATAAGTCGATAACATTCGAAATGATGGTTAGCTAAGGGCGTGTTATGCGGTGAAGTTCATTTCTAAGAGCGTAGTAGCTGGTGCAGAGCATGCGTTGCAGTGAAGTTCTTTTGAATATGTCACTCAAGGACGTCTATTTGACTATTGACTATTCGACTATGACTCAACGTCTATTTGTTCCCTGGACCTTTCACAATTACTAGCAGTGACTGGTCTGTTTCTTAACTTTCGGCCGTCCTCATTTCGCCATCTCATATCATATCATATCTCATCTCATCCTGGCTATCACTCTAAAAACAGAGCTTCACCGCATAGCTCGCTCCTAGCCAACCATGATCCCGAATGACTACGTTTCCCCCTTGATTTGATGCAAACCGGGGGGGGGGGGCGTACGCCATTTTTGTGGGAACTATGAACGGCATAATTGCCACGAAAATAGCATACGCCTCACGTTTTCAGCAAATCAGGGAGAAGAACGTTGTCATTCGAGATGATGGTTGGCTAGGAGCGTGCTATACGGTGAAGCTCATTTTTAAGAGTGTAGAGCAGAACGTTATGTGTACCTCCGCGTTAGCGCCTGATTGGGTGTTACAATTCTTCACATGACGTAGCAATAGATAGAGGTATCTGGATGGCGGTACATGTACTCCTCCGTATCCGAACAAAAGTGCGTTTTTGTATTAACGCTGCACATATTATGAAGGAGAAGTATTGAACAATAAGTTGTAAATAGAATTACGAAGCGTAGAAGAGCAATGTTACATACAGGGTGTCCCAGAAAACGTGTCATTGAATTATAATAAAAAAACTACTCCACGTAGAATCATGCGGTCAACAGCATTTGTTCTTATTAGGTTTTTGCCACCCCCTAATGTGAATGTCATGTACTCCAAGTTTAATTATGTAAATATTTGCGAACTGAACTCGGAAATTTGCCAAGTAAAGGTCACTTTTTTACCCCACCATTATGAAGAGCGTGCCCTATTCACTCAAATTCATGATAATTCACAATGATATTCACGAGCTATCCCATCGGAAAAAATAGCCGAATATCATGCTTTTCGGAGCTCGGGACCATAGCGCGCGATGACTTTTTGAGCGCAATCGCTCTCAGTGCGACGAAAGGAGGTTCCGAAGCCAGTCCACAGAGTGATGGTAGAAAAAGTAACAGTTCCTAAAATTGGGAGAGGGAAAGCATTATCCCAACGAAAGTCGGACGTGATAAGCCGTGCCTGTTTTATCTCTTTCTGCGATGTCGGGGAGGGCTGGGTTTCCAACCTCCTTTCGTCGGACTGACAAAGATTGCGCTGAAAAATTCATCGTGCGCTATTCTGTGCGACCTCCGTAGAGCATGATGTTCGGCTATTTTTTCCGATGGGATAGCTCCTGAATATCCCTGTCAATTATCATTAATTTGACTAAATTAGACACGCTCTTCACATTGGTGGGGTAAAAAAGTGACCTTTACTAGGCAAATTTCCGACTTAAGCTCGCAAAAATTTACATAATTAAACTTACGTTACACGACATTCACATGAGGAGGTGGCAAAAACCCAGTAAGAACAAATGCTGTTGACCGCATGACTCTAGGCGGTGTAGATTTTTAAATATAATTCAATGACACGTTTTCTGGGACACCCTGTATATTGCACCCGAAACTAAATACATGCAGATAGGAGTTCTTGCCTCCCTTAAAGGAGTGCAACTCTATGCCCTCTTAAAGGAGCACTAAAATGTAAAAACAAGATGTTCTCAGATAAAAGTTGAGTTTCAACAATCACTACGTAACCGAAATTATTTTACTTGCTACCGTTTGATCACGAAAACGCTGTCGAAGCAGGTCGTGTGAAGCAGGTCGTGCACTCTTAAAAATGAACTTCACCGCATAGCACGCTCTGCGCCAATCATTGCACCGAATGATATCGTTATCTGCCCTGATTTGTTGAAAACGGGAGGCGTACGCCTTTTTTGTGACAGTTGCTCCTAGTTGGCTAGGAGCGTGCTATGCGGTGAAGTTCATTTTTAAGAGTGTGGTGGTGGTGATGATGAAAGGGCTCACCGTTGTTGGAATCACAGAGGTGGGCAACGTCACGACTAACGCGCCGGCGGATGTGCGTCCTGGGCTGACTTCTAAGGGAACTGTGCCGATATGTGTCTAAAAGCCCCATCTATGAGGAAAACTCAGGAAAAATTCCAGACAGCACAGCTGGCACCGGGATTCAAACCCGGGTATCTCCCAGTCTCGACGTGACATGTCCAGTACGCTAATCACTTACCCTCGTGAACTGGCATCTACGAAAAACGCCGTCGGCGGCGGCCAATCGGGTTCTCACAGCGCAGAAACGACGGCAGCCAATCGAGCAACAGAACCTGCGCTCGCGACCCTGTCGTTTATCCGCGTGCCTCGAACGTAGTCCGTCCGTAGGTCTTGTGCAAGTGCGCCGCTTAATGCGGATCGCGACGTTTAGCTTTTTGTAACGTTTAGCTTAACTGGCAATGCTTGCATTAATAAGAAGTGTTCCGATACTGCGAGTTATCCGTGAATCTCAGCAGCAGGTGCCAGAGATTGACAGTTTTTCGTTTCTCCGGTCGTACTATTTCTTTAAAGGGAGGCTCCGCACCAGAAACGTTTTGAGGTAACAGTGCGACATCAATCCGTACCGTATTATATTTCGGTGATCAGGACCTCAGATCAGGGACCTGCCGCGTACCTCACAGGACAGCTGCCATCTTAGTTCCTTCTCGCAGAGCTCATGTTATTTGCTGCGCAACGTGCCGCAGCCACAAACGAAAGAAAATGAAATATGAAGGCACATTTCATTGGTCCTTTAACAGGAAATGGGAGGAACTATATGGAAGCCCTTGCGCGGATGCGCTCCCGCCTCCTGTAATTGACACGCATTACAGGCACCCATTCATTGAGGTTTCTCGCGATAGCACTCCGCAGTAAAACGCGCAATCATCAACAGGAACACTTGCCACGCTCTTACATTCGAGAAGTGCATTCTTTGTACTACGTACACCGGCATTAATGAGTATACCGCAGTTATACTGTCATACTGGCTTCCACGGCTTCCATCCCCTATTCGCGCTACTGCACCACGTCGAATATGTTCAGTCCTACATCATTTATTCTATGGACAGCATAATGTTCCCAGCATTCCTCGCCTGCGCAATCCTGTTAATATCCCTCTTGCCGAAACACAGCCGCGGACAGACAGACGCAATGACACCCCCCTTCTTTTCTGTGAGCATTCAACTTGGTTCCCCTCCGCATTCTTTCGCCCTTTCAGTCACGTGATCACGTGCTTGCTCGCTATTTTTTTTTCTTCTTTCTTCCTTTTTCTTCTTCCGGGCGGCCTGCTAAGTAATTCACTGCACTATTTGCCTCCTGCCAGCCCGGTAACGCACACAGCTTTCATGCCCAACGGCTTGCCCCAACACGTGCCTAACAAAGCATAGGAGAAATAGGAAGTTTGCTCACGGGTTGTCCCTCTAGACCCCGTCTAAGAAAACAGTGGTGTCCCTGGCGCCCTCAAACTCGAAGCACCGTCTTTTCTGTCTCTCTCTCTCTCTCTTTCATTTTGTGTGCCTTCTTTTGTCTAGAGCAGCACCCTTGTTACGGCGTAAAGGATTTCTTTTGCCCATAAGGACCGTGGCAGTACAGACCTCCGGCACGCAGGTGTAACTATAAGTCGATAGTCGTCGATATGGTTTCTTGCGAGAAATAAATTTCGTAGTTCACAAGGGCGCGCTGCAGAGTTTGCTAGATTGTTTCTGTTTTTTTGTTTGTTTGTTTTTTGCTTCACGCGCCTCCATCCCTATGCCGGTCAGCTCATTCTCATTTCTTTTAATTTCTGACCCTCTATCCTTTCTCTTTTACTTCCCCTTCTTTTTCCCTTTCCCTTTCACAAAGGAGTGAAACTTGCCGCTTTGTCTGAGCAGGCAGACCCCACTCCTGTTCCTTAGAACATCATACCACCATCATCATCATCACCACCACCACCACCAGTGAACAGACTTCTGCTCACCGTGCACCTGGTACACCGCTAATCTCATCCCCTAATCTGGCCCGTGTGGCGGCGGAACAACGTCAACGGGGCTCGAAATCTTCGATGGCCGTTCCCTTCAATTATCCTTCAAATACCCCAGTGACAGCTGCGTTATAATGCCTGTCGCGATGAAACACGCGTTCATCATGATCAAACTAAGAAGTCCTTGGAGTGGACACGCGAAAAAAAAAAAAAATTATTCAGCGCGTTAAATGAATTCTCACTCGATTTCTTTTGTACGCAAAAGCGTTCCGTTAACTTTCGCGTGGTCTGAGTAACTGAACCCAAAAGTTATTTTTTGTGGTTTTCATTCAGTAAACCTCACGAGAAGCCAGTACTGCTGTAGTATGTGCGCTTAACAAAACATATACTGCTTGGATTGCATACAAAATACAGGGTGTTCAAAATTAAGCTTTCACGAGCGCTACGCAAACACAGCGATGACAGGAAACCGGACGATAACTTTACTCCACTTGTGTGAGAAACAGGTCCTGCTAATTATGTGGCACCTGTTTCTTACTCAAGAAACAGAAAAATAGCAGCCAGTTTTCTTTTGTTCGCCTATTTATAAAGTGCTAGTGACGGCTTAATTTTGAACACCCTGTATATCTTATTGCTCGAACGACTCGTACAGATAAGTGATTAACGAGTTCAAGTGTAAAGTCCCAGTTATACATGCATACAGGGTTTTCCAGTTAAATCCCCAGGCTAAAGCATTCGAGAACGGGTCCAATCGAAGAACTTTCTTTTTTACAAGTATCTGTTCGATACCACCTACAAGCTGCGCACCGTGTGAATGAGTGGAAGGCGCTCATCGTTTAAATAAAAATTCAAATGAGTTTCGTGAAAAAACATAACTTCTAAAGCAGGGCGCCGTCGCCATTAAAATGGGAACTAGCCTTTTTGGGACCTTCAGTGAACACCTTTTAGAGAAAAATCTGCTACCGATGCGGGTCACTTGTTGCAGTAATTAATCTGTTTCGGTTTACATATTTTTGTCGCGACTGGTCGCGGCGAAGCGGAAGAGGACGTAATTCATTGGTGTAAGGACATAATTCATTGGTGGATAAGGGAGTGGAATAACGTCCCTTTGCGCTTCAAGGACGTCATTCATTGGTGGATAAGGGAGTGGAATAGCGTCCCTTTGCGCTTCACCGCGACCAGCCGCTACAAAACTGTACAGAGGTCGTCAGGAGTCATCCCAAACCTTGGCGCCGTACTTTAGCAGTTGTCACCCTCTGCCTGGGGTATGTGGTAGCCCCTCCCTGGGCCTACTCTGCGGTTCACATGACGCAGTCACAATAATGAGACCCTACTCGTGACCAAAAATGCCGGTCATAGTCCGATAAGCGGATTGTCATACTAACGAGGGGAATTTATGTGCCTGTGAAACGGTTCCCAAGAAAAACAGTCATAAAGCGAGTATGTCAGATTACCGGGAGTCATATTAACTAGTGTTCACCGTATTTAGCCAGGGATTTAACTGAAACATCCTGTATAAGCACTTATGAGGCAACGGTATTTCATATGGTAAACTTATTACTACCTACTTTCCTTTTAATTATTATTCTGGAACTTGACGGGACTGGGACGGAGGCCCTGTCAATATCTCAGCAAAGGTGCAGCAATGCACATTTCAACAATACACCTTGCGATAACACACACAGAATATCCTGCACTCTAAGAAAAAAAGGAGTACTTTTACTCCTTTTGGGGAGTAATTGCATTGTCACAAAAAATAGTCCCTTTCGGGAGTAAATGCACAGGAGTAAATGAATGTCACAGAGTGAAGACCGCATTTCACGCGCTGTTGTAAGAGTCCCAGGTACATAATTGGTGCGCATGCATGAAAATACTTTGAAGCAAACCGTCAACGGTGATATATCGAGTGATATAAAATCTTGCGCCATACTAGGGCACAATTTGCGAAGAAAGATGCGCCAACTGTTTCTTACTCTGTGTGGCTGGAAAATTGCTACGTTGTCTGAGTTATACAGCCTTATGTCGTTCAAATTGACCAAGGGCACATATTTACGTAGACTGTTGCATTCAGGAGACCATTCGCGAAGTTTAGTGACAATTTGCAGTCCTGGGGAGTAAATGTCGGGACTAAATGTTGGGTTAGGGGACTAAAATGGGGAGAAATTGCAGACTAGGGGAGTAGAAGCTGCAATTACTCCCCGTTTTACTCCTTTTTTTTTTCTTAGAGTGTGTATGTACACGTATTACATGCTCGTTCTACATATACATCTACAAGGACAACTCATGCCAAAGAAGGATTGTTTTCGCAACACCTCCAAGAACAGCTTATGGATTTTCTCAGTTTCTGACTAAGCGTTTCGAGTTCTCTAAACATGGAGTCTGAGGACTTGCTACGAAGCTTAAGCAAAGTACTCCGTTTCCAAGCCGAGTCAAAGACAGGTGACACGGCTTAAATTTTCCAAACTGGCGGTGCAGGTGGTCTTTCTCAGCATAAGCGTTTCCACTTCATTCTCAACTTTCCCGTATTAGTGCTACGGTTAATTAGCCAACTGCTCTCATCGTCAATTACAGAGGACGTCGGTCGGGGGATATTGGAAGTTCCGAATGCGAGAAGCTCAGTGCAGGTTGCCTGCCTCGGACATGTATGCGTGAGGTTGGATATGTCACGGAAATCGTGGCTAATGCGCAATAAGAAACGACACATGAGCATCTGTTATATGTTTCAGAGTTGGTAGATTGGTTGGTTTTAAGAAAAAATAAAATGGAGATTTTGGCTACACTAGAGTGAGGCCCGCAACTCCACATCACTTGCAGCAGCTACTTTGGTGGAAAAGTCTTGTAATGATGATGCCAAAGAAGAGGAGGATGAGGAGGAGGATGCTGACGCCGATGATTGTGATGATTAGTGGTGGTGGTGTTTCCGACAGAACACAATTGCACACACACACTGAAATGTCACAGAACGCCCAAACACGCAACACGCCGAACAGTCGAACAGCAAAACACGCATATAGGCTCAAAACTTGTTGCCTGCATCAATGACCCGGAAAGATTTCACTACTGCGGAGAACGCCCTGTGTCTGGCGCTGTGAACGCTGGCCGGACGGCCGTCCATTCTGCCCGCTCCGACTGTCAGAGACTGTGTTTCAGCATCAACGTGTTGGCACCTTCCCTTGAAAACGGGCTAAATCCGCAATGGAATTCTCGCGAGTTGGAGCTGAACCGCAAGACATATTTTCGTCCTGTTACACTTTCTTTCTCATAATGTTCATTGATAATTATTACTGTTATTATTATTATAAAATATTGTTTCTACGCTCTAGAAACAGAACTTCACCGCATGGCACGCTGTGCGCCGACCATTGCCATGAATGAGAGGATTATCGCTTCCGAGTCGGAGGAAGAGGGCGCCGTACTCTTTTTTGTGTCAATTTGGATATAGGATAATTCACACAAAAAGGCGCCCACCTCTCCCTTCGAATCAGAAGCGATAACAGCGATAACACGTACTATCATTCGTAGCAGTACACTCTTAAAAATGAACTTCACCACATAGCACGCTCCTAGCCAACCACCATCCCGAATGACAACGTTCTCGCCCTGATTTGTTGAAAACGGGAGGGGGAGCCTATTTTGTGCCGTGCATAATGGCACAAAATAGGCTCCTCCTCCCGTTTTCAACAAATCAGGGGCGAGAACGTTGTCATTCGGGGTGATGGTTGGCTAGGAGCGTGCTATGTGGTGAAGTTCGTTTTTAAGAGTGTAGTTGGCACACAGCGTGCTATGCGGCGAAGTTCCGTTTTTAGAGTGCAATACTGTTTTGTGTTCACTTTGGTGATTTCCCAAGAGGTGTGTAGAGAAAAGTGCAATGCCATTTTTTTACGAGGTGGTCCAACGCCACTTGCAGAGGCATTTGTCGTGTACCACGCAGAAACAGTGTCGTCTGCGAAACGAAGCCACGTTCCACTGTACACACCTGCACCACAGACATCTAAGAATGAAACTAGATGGAAAGGAATGCAGGAACTGTGCGCGGTTTCCCTCACACTCGATGGCCCCGTGGAGAGGCCATTGCAGCTGCTGGAGGTATATACATTATTAATCCAACGGAAGCACACTTGGTATCCAATCTGTTCCGGTCTCGAGATGGACATGCTCGCGTTTTTACCAGAAAACCAGATCGCATGTAGCAATTGTAAGCATTGTATAAGCAATGAAATCCGATTCGAAATGATTTCAATTTGCATTCGAATAATCCGAAACATGCGGACTGATCTCATTTTCAACGAATCGAGAGAGAGAGAGAGATAGAACCATGATAATTCGGTATGATCGTTGGCTAGGAGAGTGTTATGTGGTAGATATCTGCTACTGTTACCATCTGTTACTGTTATGTGGCGAAGTTCTGTTACTATCTGTTACTGCTATGCTTTGAGTTCTGTGTTACTGTTATGGTTCAAGCTCTATGCTGTGCTGCTAACACAGTACCATAATAGGAATGCTATTTCCCTATCAGTGCTTAAAAAACTGGTGTGTGGCCAACAACAGCAGGCCGATAACGCTCTGAGAAAAAAAAAGGGTGTGGAAAGGTGGTAACTTCCGTAGTTACCACTTAGGTCAACATAGCGTCTGATCCAAGGGTGTAAAAGGGTAGTAAAAGCAGTCATCACATATCCAAATTGCTACAAAATAGGCGTACGCCCCCTCGCTCACCGAATCGGAAGCGGTAACTCTACACTCTTAGAAATGAACTTCACCGCATAGCACGCTCCTAGCCAACCATCATCTCGAATGATATCGTTATCTGACCTGATTTGTTGAAAACGGGAGGCGCGCGCCTTTTTTGTGACAATTATGAACAGCATAAGTGTCACAAAAAAGGCGTACGCCCCCCGTTTTCAACAAATCAGGTCAGATAACGATATCATTCGAGATGATGGTTGGCCAGGAGCGTGCTATGCGGTGAAGTTCATTTTTAAGAGTGTATCATTTGTGGGAAATGGTTGACGGACAACGTGCTATGCAGTGAAGTTCTGTTTTGAGAGTGAGGTATAGCAGGTAGAACTTTGCAACCTTTTAGGCACAACATATGCGACAACTATTACTTCCTAAAAGGTGTAATTGCTCCACCATTTTTCTATTCTCCCCCCCCCCCTCCTCCCCATCGCCTCCCTCTGTTGTAGCGGCGTGTGACGAGAGCGTGTTGCTGCGTACTCGCCAGGTGGCGGGATGAAAAGAAGTCAGACCGAGGTGAGGAGGAAGATGAAGAAAGGGACATGGGACAGTCTGGAGCCAGCTCTGAACCGTTTCCGTGGTCTCAATACACTATCCGGAACTTTTTTTTTTTTTTTTGCTCCACCAGGGCGTAGCAAGCCGACATAGGTCTGGCTGACCTCTCCTTGCGTGGACGCCACCTCCTGTTTATTAAACTTATATATACCCCACCCCCCCCCGGAACTTTGACTAAATTACGCAGTGTTTTGAGCAACCGCTGCGAGTGCCTAATGAACAGTGGTTTATCATTACAAACGTACGGTGCCAGTTGATCCGCAATGGGATAAAGCGGGGAAGTTGGTAATAATTCTTGGTTAGTTCTAGTTCCCTGCAGTCCCGTCTCTGTGCCGCAGTTACGATATGACGCTGGTAGAAACAGCGATGGGTCCGATTTAATGCATAGAATGCTTTCCTGAATTAACAATGCCTAGCGAGCTTCTTGACCTTTGGGTCTGTTCGACTTCGCAGTGGTTGACCATCGAAGACCTTCGACGTTTCCTTATGGCATGTCGTCTCTAATCGCGTCATATCATGTGAATGCTGGTGCGGTGCGTTTGAGTGTATCGCATATGGTGGACTCCCCCGTTTTCATTTTTGGGTAGCGTCTGGCTCATTCGCTAACAAGCTAACAACCCATGAATGCAGAGCAGCTGGTCCACCTTTTTTTTTTTTTGTGACCAACCTTTCTGCGTAATGATTTTTACATACTTTGCACGCAGTGAAGGCCGAGCACGATCACAACACGAGCAATATAGGCTGTATGCACACAAAGAGCGATTAATGCACAACGCGCCCTGTGTTATATATTCGTATACTGCGCTCTGTCGGCAGCTGTTTCTAATAATCTTCAGTCTACGTGACATTTACGTGCCGTAGATGATGACGAAGGACCACGGCAGACGCAACTTAACTGTTACGGTGGTGTTGTGGCACGACACGCGGACAACACCGACGTAGCCACCGCCATAAGCTTTGTGCCGTAGCTCCGGCGAGCTCCGTCATTTTCGATACGCCATATACTGTTTAGTAGGCTCATACGTTTTTATATTTATGTTTTGCTTCAAACTTTACGTTCCTCGGGTGGCTGGATCATTCACTTTTTATGCTGCAATAAGGGCCGCCACGCATTATGGTCAACAACGTAACCAAGCATAATTCGGAAGCAGTTAGCATGAAGGCTTCTCATTTTTGCTGCACCCTTCAACGATGAACCTTCTGCGAGATTACAAAAGAAGAAGAAGAAAAGAACGTTATTCCCATTGATGGCCAGTAGTTAAACTACTAGTTAAACTACCTGATTGTAGTTAAAAAGTAGTTATCAACTACTTGCAGAAATGTAGTGTGCAAATACTAGTTAAACTACTATTTCGAGTAGTTAACTACAGTAGTTAGGTTACTGCAGGCACCAACTACTACCCATTTTGCCGCAAGCTTTACGGCACGATTGTGCTTCCGACTTTTACCTCGAGCTACTTGTTTGATGAGAACGGAGGTGCAGAGCAATCGTGCCGTGCACATGTACTACATCTTCACTTTTATGAGTGCTTGTGATTCATATTTAGGTGTCCAAGAGCACTATAGAAGGGGATTGGTGTTGATGGACAACGTTAAGTAGTTAGAGATGTAGTTAAAAGACTACTTAAAGAAGTAGTTTTAACTATCTCCCCTGAAAAGTAGTTGATCTACTAGTTAAACTACTCTATCGCGAAGTAGTTAGTAGTTATAGTTAAACTACTGTAGAAGTAGTTAGTGACCATCACTGGTTATTCCTAACCTAAGGGGTAGGGTTCGCAATCCCGGGCCATTTTCAAAATCTCGGGATTTTCGAATTTCTAAATGTGAATTCCGGGATCTCAAGACGGGATCGGGATTTCTTTGCAGCTATTCCCAGGATGCCGTATAGCAATGTATCTACCTGCACATCCATCGTACTATCACAAACTGCGATACAGTGCGCGCTCCCTGTCGTCACGCTTTCCGCATTTTTTTTTTTTTCTCTCCCAGTTCTCCCTGTGAAGCAGACGACGTTTCCTAAACCAGTCAGCGGGCTGTACCGTGTTGACGTCAAAGCGTCCCGGGAGGCCTGTTGCGGGCATTGCCACCGTTGCGCAAGGTCCTATAATGTTTAAAATCGAATTCTGCTATATTTATGCATTTGTCGAATGAATCATTTCGTCTGGTGCCTTCTGCGCGTTTTTAAGCCACATTTTGACAAAGCGATATACAAATATCAACCCGAGTGAACGGCAGTGATAAAAAAAAGTTCAAAGCGAAAGCGAGTAAATAACTCAAAAGCGAACCTACGTCCCCCTAAAAGAGGAAGACAGATGAAGTGAGAGCAGCGAAGGTTTAACGGACATATTCTGCTCGTTCCAGGGCAAAGCGAAACAGTCGGCGGTAGAGCGAAGAGCACGGATGGAACGAAACAAGAAGTAAAATGAAAAAGGAAAAAACAGAAAGCAGACGACGCGAATCGGCCATTTTGTTTCCCCTCACGTCGTTCGAGTGAAGAGAATAATGAGCTCCTATATGCTTAGATTTTCTCCAAAGGAGGACATACCGAAGCAACTAGACTGTTAAATCTAGCATGAAGTGTTTCTCGGTGAATAATGAGAGTTGTTGGTGAAAAGGATGTACAAGATAAACACTTCAAGACGAAGGACAAAGGAACGTCCGTGTTCAGGAGATCAGAGCAAGAGGTCGTCTGCTGCTTAACGATCGCCGACGACCCACACTACACTCGCACGTTCTAAGAAATAAAAAGTAAGAGTATTTGAAGTGACCAAGTAGTCAGGTACTGCTTTAAGTACATTTCTGAGTACTTTTACTTTACTTTAAGTACTTTTGTTCGGTACTTTTACATCAAGTACTCAAGATGTACCTATAGTTGGTAATTCAAAATACAAAAGTGTGGCATATCAGTAAATAACTTTTCTGTCTGTTAGGGCCATTTTAATATGAAAATGTGGTGTTGATCAGTCAAACATCAAAATAAACATGAAGTGAGATTGAAGTGGAAAATGAAAATGATATGCACAGCTGCGATAGACGGCACGGTAGTATATGTTTCAATCTGTCCTGTGTTCATATACAGGGTGTCTCAGTTAAATCCCCGGGCTAAATAATTCGCGAACGGGTGCACCAAACGAAGAACTTTCTTTTTTACAGGTATCTTTCCGATACCACCTACAAACCGCGCAACGTGTGAATGAGTGCGAGGGGCTCATTTTTTAAATAAAAATTCAAATGAGCTTCCTGAAAAACATGACTTCTAAAGCAGGGCGCCGTCGGCATTAAAATGAGTCCCAAGCAGCACAATGTACTGAAAGTCAAGTGCCGTAGGGGTGGACGGGTAGGTGGAAGACCTTGAACAGACTCTTGAAACTAAGGAACACTGATAAGACACATACCGTCCACCCCTATTGCACTCGACTTTCAGTACATTGTGCTGCTTGGGGTACTAACCCTTTTGGGACCTTCGGTGGACACCTTGTAAAGAAAAAACTGCCCCCGAAGCGGGTCATTTGTTGCAGTAATTAATTGACTTCGGTTTATATATTTTTGTAGCGGCTGGACTCGGTGAAGCGCAAAAGGACGTTTTCCCACTCCCTTATCCACCAATGAATTACGTGTTCCTGAGCTCACTTCGCAATGGGGAGTGCTGAAGACAAAATGAAAAGCATGTGGTATCAACCCAAGCGGCACAATGCACTGAAAGTCGAGTGCAATAGCGGTAGACAGTATGTGTCTTATCAATGTTCTTTAGTTTGACGAGTCTGTTCAAGGCCTTCCACCTACCCGTCCACCCCTATTGCACTCGACTTTCAGTACATTGTGCTGCTTGGGAAGGTACTATGTGATTAACTGCGTTTCATCCGTGCGATCATAACAGAGAAAGGGCGCATATCTGTCAGATAAGCGGGGTGGGGACAGACGCTGTTACTTTTTCTCGAGATCTCGAGAAAGACCTGCATTGATTTGGTCCTCCAAAACCGTCGTCAAGAATATCGACCACATCGCCACTCGCCTCACGGATCACAAGGCAGTGTTCGTCACTCGAAAGTAGTGCTGCACACATCAGCAACAAAAGCGCATGTCAACATTCACCCACGACAGCTGTCGCTGAAATTCGCGTTACACAACCGTAACCGTCCTGTGAATTTTTTCTTGGGACGCTTATCGTGTATTCACACGAGCGACATTCCCCCGGAAGCGGAAGATGCGAAAAGCGTCATAGCTTTCTGCTGTCACGTGAGCGTAAGCGCTCAACGTCGTGTCTTCACATACACTACTAACCGTGGGGAGTATCCTGCTACACAGCTACAAGATATTCTGTAGCAGACGACAGGAAAACACACTGACGGTGTCGTCTGCTAAGTGTCGTCTGCTAAATGCGCAGTACGCCACTGCCGATATTCCGCACCGTGTGAATGCTCAACATAACAGGGGACGGAACATCGGCTCTGTCAGCAGTGTTTGCGCTTTTTCTTCCACTAGAATATTCCGTGATGATGTCGCTCGTGTGAATACATGGATTACATAGCCCCATAAGCGTTCAAAAAAGGCGTACGTCTTCCGTTTTTAACCAACTACGGGGCGGAACAATGTCATTCGCGATTGGTGGTTGGCTTAGAGCGCGTTATGTGGTGAAGTTCTGCTTTTTAGTGCCGAACGTTCCGCCAATGCAAGAAACCTTGTTCTCTTTCTGCAGGAGGCGGGTCTTGCTCACCGACACCTCTAACACTTTGCACTTCCCCACGAACTCACGCACCCTCTACGCATCTCCACCCTTTATCCTCCATCCGCCTTTTTTTCTTTTTATGCTATAGTCGTGACGACGCCCACTTCTGTGTGGCCAATAACGGCGGGCCGATTCTGCCCTCCCCCCCTCGCCTAAGTTTTTTAGAGTGCATTCGGGGCAATGATTGATCAGAATCACGTGATCCGGTGGAGTCCTTTTCCTTTTTAAGTCAATATCATTTCATCTTATCTACCTCACCTCATCTTTCCAGACTTTCCTTTGCGCGCCCAACTTTGTTCGCATGACGGATATTGACCACGCCGTGACAAGTACCGATTGCCGTGCAATCACAATGCATCAGGTGGAGAACGCCGACTGTGTTTCTTCAGTCCCATCATCCCTATTCCTAAAACGTAGTAGGAACGGCAGATGATGTAATGGCACTCTCCTCGCGGACTTGTTCAGAGATTTCTGAAACGTGCTCCGAAAGGGAAAGATGAGACGCAGCTGCGGGAGGTAGACCATCTTTTCGGCGGTCGGTTATCGACGAGGGGGGGGGGGGGGGGGGCCTGCGGCCGAGAAGCAGCAGGTCATCGATCTTCCGGGAAGAAATATAACGGAACGGGTTTTTTGCTTCGGCCACTTCCTCAAGGCTACAACACATGCATCAAGATGCCAGGAAGCATTATGTGGGCTGTGTCACGTGTCACGCGAAACAGCAATCCCCGAGCACAAAGCGGGACTTGTGTTCTCTCTTTTGTTGAGATAACCTGAATTACAGACTTATGTATACAGAGCCCGGAAATTTAAGCACTAAAAACTATGGAATTAGGCTGGCACTTAGGCCCTCAAAAACACCAAAATAGGCTATAAAATAAAATAAAAAAAGGGCACGTTAATCGGGTGCGATTTTTGGCGTTGTTGGTGTTTCAGAATGCTCCATCAAGGAAAACTCGGTCGTTTAAAGGCTATACGGTATACCATACAAGCTTTGAGGTCTGGTACACGAATGCTGAGGCAGCTTTTAGTTCTCCTCCTTGGAAGATCTTGAAAGGGGTCACATCTTTTGATCAGATGTACATGAACCGGTTCTAGCAAACCAGGGTACTGCAGGAAACGAAACGCAAAAAAGGAACGAAAGGCACAAACACGCAGAAATTCAGCACGAGCCTAAAAGGCACACTCGCACTTACACCTCTAAAAATATTTAAAAAGAGACTACAATTCAACAGAGTCGATAAAAAGGCAGGCAACCCAGAAAATGTCGCATTTAGGTGCTTATCGGTATTTCTAGGCAAATGCCTAAGAATCCGGGTCCTACTTATGTGCATGGACTTGACCATGGTACCAGGAACGGCGCATCTGTGAAAGACAAGTTGCAGATGGTTATGGAAGGCGTCAAGAAGGGGGTGCCGCCGATGTTTCGAATTGAGATTGTTCTTCCTCGGAAGAAGACCAACAGTAGAAGAAGCTGAGAGCATAGAAGCAAAGAAAGTAAGTAGAAAACAGAAAGGATGAGAGTAGATGAGTAGAAGAATAATTTCGAAAGACGATCTCTGTTTAAAATATCGGCTGCTCTCGTCCTGAGCCTCTTCCTTTAACCACGAAGACATTCCCAAAATATCTGAGTTCTCAGCGGAGAACGGCCCGCAAGGAGGCCTGTTATCTCATATATATCCCATTTTTGCCATCTTGCATTCAACGCGGGCGAAATTCACGCGCAAGAAAAAGCGTCGAGCGCTCACCGACACACCCACTGTAAGGGGACTGACGTCACTTACACCCTTCGCTCACTCCAAGGTTGCACAGCAAGCACTGCAAGCACCAGTGGCAACGGTCGCCTGCTTTTGACGTCATAGCCAGTTTCTCTGTCGTGCCGCCGGCAGCGGTGGCGTCGAAGTAGTCGCCTTTTTTGCCCGTGGTTTTTAGCTAATATGTACGTTATTAACAATTGTTGAGTTCATATGTTGAGGAGGTGGTGTTCCTTTACGTGAGTCTTGACCGGCGATGATGGAATGTCCCAGCGGGCAGATGTGCGCGGCCTCACACTACATTGTAAAAAACAGAACTTCACCACATAGCACGCTCCTAGCCAACCCTCCTTCCGAATGATATCATTCTGTGTCCTGATTTGCTCAAAACAGGGGGGATGCGCCTATCCTGGACATGCATAATGTGTTCCAAATAGGCGCCTCCTTCCATTTTCAACAAATCAATACAAAGAATGATACATTTCGGAGTGATGGTTGGCTACACTGAAAACTGGAAAACACCCTTATGGGTGTAAATGGCTCGTCCTATAACTGACACCTCTTTTTACACCTTATGGTCTCGAATACCCTTTTTTAGAGGGTGTATTCTGTGTAACAACACCCTTTGAAAGGGTGCTTTTCCTTGAAAATGCCTTCTTTTGCACCCTTTAAACACCCTTTTAGGAGTGTGTAAAACTATTAAACGGCCTCCTAAAAGGGTGTATAAAGGGTGCAAAAACGGCATTTTCAAGGAAAAGCACCCTTTCAAAGGGTGTTTTACACGGAATACACCCTCAAAAAAGGGTGCTCCAGACCATACGGTGTAAAAAGAGGTGTTAGTTATAGGACGAGCCATTTACACCCTTAAGGGTGTTTTTCAGTTTACAGTGTATGAGCGTGCTATATGGTGAAGTTCTGTTTCAACAGTGTAGGACGGTGCCCGTGGAACTCGGTGGAACTTGTAGAGGGACATCATCTCCTCAACATTTGGTGACCGGGACAACACGCGACCCGTGAACTCTGCACACTAACCGATCAGCTGGAGGGCATTCAGACCCGTGGCCGCCCGCTTCATTCGATCTAACTTTCATCGCATAGCAAGCATCTCGTCCATGAAAAATACATTGCGTCACAAGAGTCATTAGAAGAGCAGAGCGTTGAAATGAAATGTTTACCCAGCCGGGCAGCGCGGAAATTGACGCCCACCGAGCAGGCTCATTTTGGACGTCGGGCGATGGGCGCGAAATTTTCTCTCTCACTTTTCTCTTTTCTCCCGCGTTTCTGTTATAAAATCTCCCGGATGTTGGATCTACCGCGGAAATGATTGACACTTGCGGAGTGAAAAGCATATGTGAGAGCTTGCGCCTCGTCAAAACGATGAATTCTCTCTATCTCTCCCGCCCAACCGAGCTGTACTGCGTTTCCCGGGCAGAATCTTGAGGGAAGAGTATAGCTAAGCGTGTTTAGCGAAATAGCGTACGTTAAAGCGGAAAATATCCAACGAAGACGTCAGAGCACAGTATTAAAATTTGTGTTATTTCAGAAAACAAGCCTTCATATGCGTGAAAAACAAGTAAAAAATGAGAAGGGTGCTTTTTAATATACTTGAGAATTTTTTTTTCCCAAGAGCACACTAAACGATTTCGCCTCACCGTTCCTATGTATGAAACGAAAAATGTATGAATAATGTATGAAACGAAAAATAATTGACTTTCTTTACGTCGTACCTACAGCGGCTCTCCAACGAACCATGCTCGGCGTGTGTCAAAGCAAACCTACGTGGATAGCACAAAGGATCAAGACCTGTCCGGGGTGCACTGTAAACTGGAAAACACCCTTATGGGTGTAAATGGCTTGTCCTATAACTGACACCTCTTTTTACACCGTACATGGTCTGGAACACCCTTTTTAGAGGGTGTATTCCGTGTAAATCACCCCTGGAAAGGGCGCTTTTCTTTGAAAATGCCATCTTTTGCACCCTTTAAACACCCTTTTAGGAGGGTGTAAGATCGTTAAACACCCTCCTAAAAAGGTGTATAAAGGGTGCAAAAGACGGCATTTTCAAGGAAAAGCACCCTTTCAAAGGGCGTTTTACACGGGATACACCCTCTAAAAAGGGTGTTCGAGACCATACGGTGTAAAAAGAGGAGTCAATTATAGGACAAGCGATTTACACCCATAAGGGTGTTTTTCAGTTTACAGTGTGGGGTCGACAAGGTCGCGCCATTCGTGCAGTCTCCCCACTGGTCCCCACTACTGTCGTCCCCGTACTGCGCCATCTAGTGAAGACGGAGATAATCCTCTCCGGCGCCTCAAGGTCATGCGCATGCGCACATAGGCCATTGTGAAAAAAAAAAAAAGAGGTCCTTTACTCCGTCTCCAGCACATTTCCACCTTCCGAAATATGGTCCGGAAGAAAGGTGTAATCGCAAACGATGGTGATAAGATAGTAGGGACCAACGGGCATCATATAAAGATGTCATCTCATCGCGGCAAGAGTAAAGTCGCGCAAACGTCTTTTGATGTGTCGCGCAGATAATGGACATTCCTCTGGAATTTTTGCGGGCGTTTGAGAGAGGGAGAGATTCTGCAATGCTTTTTTCGTTTTTTTTAAGGTTTTCCCTGGGCTTTCCCCTTGAAGTCGTACCAGGACGCGTTCTAACGCCCCATGTCCCTCACTCCTTCCTGCTGTCTTCTCCATCTGTCGACATCTATACACCGCTCATAGCTACAGTTGCTTCGCGGCGCTAGCACCGCATAAAAACGAAAAACAAAAAGAAAGTAAGTCGCAAATTAAATGGCAAATTTCGTTATTCGTCGCTATTCCGTATGTATTCGCTGTGGTTGTTTATCGAGATGACTGTGCGGTTTTAGCACGTGTAAACATTGCTGAAGAAGGGTAAATGCCTTCGCAGCACTTCTTCCAGTCGAAGAGCAAGTCGTTCCCTACTCGGTCCTCATTTATGGGACGACGGAAGGCAACAGACAGCCATTTTAGGGACATAATCATTTATGGTTACTTCTGATACCTCCGGTAAAGGGATATCCTTCCGGTCTCTGCAATCACGGGTGCTGCGATAGCTGAATGGTGTTATGGATGGTGCTTAAGAAAATGGTGATTGAAGGGTGGGCTATTTGCTCATACACCGACTCGGGAAGCAAGGAAAGCAGAGTCGTGTGTCCATGAGGGGATAATGGGCGCTGTTGACGGCCGCGTCAAAATGGTGAGCCAGAGTATATGGTGGACTGAACGCGCAGGATGTCAGAACAGTTAGTTTCCATCACGTTCAGCAGAGGATGAGTTCGGTTAAGAATCCGTTCGCCAGAAGTAGAGCCGCATTAAAGGTTCAGCGAAGAAGGAAATGTTGAGGGAGAGAGAGATAGAGAGAGAGTAGGGGAGTGGTAAGGGAAGAGTGCTACGAGAGTTTCTGATACTTCATCTTTTTCTTCGTCACCTTCTTCCAACAAACACACACATATATATTTCGAGCACAGACGGCTTTTCATCGTGTGTGGGTTGATCGTTGATCATGTTGGTGAGACTGAGACGGAAACAGTGCACGACAGCATGCATGCATGTAGAGCTGCTTAATGTTTCCATATGTTGTCGAACCTGTTGTGATGTGAATGTCTCAAAACAACTTTTGCGGAGTTTTCGCGCAACGCGATACCGTTTCTATTGTGATTTCTATGGTGAGTTTTTTATGGTGATTTGTGTGTAGCCAACAACAGTGAGCCGATCCTGCCATTACCCCCCCCCCCACACACACACACACAACGTCGAAATTAACATGCATCCGAGTAGCCACAAAAAGCTGTACGTCTCCAAAAGCAAATTAGCATAGGGAACGATATTCGCTTCAAAACAATAACAGTTTCCTCTCTGTCGTTTATGAAATTCTTTATCATGCGAAAAGGTATATGTTGGACAATCAAAAAGATGTGTAAATGAACGCTTAAGAGAGCATAGTAACAATCTGAAGGGAGTGGTTTGTGGCACTTTGAGTGCTCATGTAGGGGACCATGGCTGCGTACACTCTAGTATAAACACAGAGGGGGGGGGGGGGGTCGAAATAGCTTGCCGTTGCTGGCCGCACTCAAGTGGGCACCGTCACGACTATAGCAAACAAAGAAAAAAAAAGGGGGAAGAAGAGAGGTGAAGGGTTCAAGGTGAGGTATAGGCAGGTTGAACGATACTGGTGAGACGGACGTGCACTGTGGATGAGAGGTGCACTAGAGGGGGTCTTTGCGCTAGGGCCGTTCTTTGGAGGAAACGGACGAGGTTGCGAGTTTTGGTAGTTCGTTCTGCAGAAGAACCAGCCCTCCACAACTCCCCATAGAGCCCATAGTATAGCTAAATTCACACAACACTGGGCACACGACCAATGAGAGTGCAGCGATTGCTTCCTCAATCCTCCAATCAGAAGTCTTTCCGTCCGGCTCGCAGCCCGACCGGTTCTGGCTGTTGCTTTCCATACTGGCTTGTACCGGCTACCCCTCACCTCTAAGTCTACTAGCTTTCATGCACGTCGTAAAGTTATTCCGTGATTCACAAACAGCTGTGAAAAGTGTCGTAATGAACAAATTTATTTATACTGACACAATCGGCAGGTTGACACATATACATGCACTGAGCGTACTGAGTCCATTGCGTAGCGCTTCCTAGCACACTGGAACAAAGTTCTAACTTGCAAAATACGCATATCGACACAGCTTATTCCCAGCAACGAACAACTGTCACATACTTGCGCACATTTGCTTGATCACCATGTCCTTGCCTGCTACACGTCAAACATAAAATGCTGCTTCATGAATCGGATTTTCTTGTCACCGCTATGCAGATCTGACGGCGCTCGAACATATTCATCGAGCCAGAATTCACGACAACACTTCAGTTTGAAATCCGATTGGCTCTTCGTAGACCGATGCTTGTGGCGAGAAACAGTACAACACGATCGAAGGCACCATAATACACGGATAAAACGGCGATCGGCGAACGCACTTGCCTCCCAACGAAAGACACTGCCAACGGGGCGCCCACCGTTCAGATTTCAAATGAAACCGCCGAAGGAGAACGCAGCACGCAGGCGAGGAAGCGCGAAGTGCCGCTTTCAAATTCTGGCAACCAATCCGGACACGCTTGTGGCGTCCGACCAATGGAGAGGCACGGATTGCTTCGTGCGGAGTAACACGCATTTTGATACAGATTTTGCGAGAGCTGTGGGGGGCTGGAAGAACCTTCGGGGAACAGGATGGTCCGTCACTATGCCAGGCCTGGTGTGTGGAAGTTGCGTTTCCCGCATAGTCTGGTATATACCAGAATTCGCGAGGACCAGCACGAGAGGCCTTTTTAAAACGAAGATTGAAATAGAGGTATACGAAGCCTTCTCGACAAGAAAACCCGGAACAGATAACTGCGTTAGCGAGCCGTCGGTGTCTATCGCTAAAGAAGAGGTTACACATCTGGGAAGGAGAATGCGCCGTCTGTGATTATTTTCTTTCATGTTTTTTTTTTTTCGGGATTGTTCAGCGCTTATGTGTCTTGTGCAATAAACCAGATGATAGTGGAGCGGTGTGTCGTCTTTCTTGTGTTTGTCTTCGTTTGTGCCGTAGCTCCGTTATGTTCCTGTGAATAACGGTTTGTTCTGATCCTGGTACGGCGTGTTTTTTTTTTTTTTTTTTTACTTTTCCTTTGAGCGTCTAGATCATTCCTTATGTCTCGATTTTACTCTTCCTTCTTTTTTTTCTTTTTTTCTTCGCCTCAGCGTTACGGCGAAAACAACGACCTGAAGCGGCTGTCTGTCTAGTCTAGTGCTGGAATGCGCAGCACCCTCTGGAGGCGTTACCTCGCATAACACAATCGTCACTTCAAAAAGTCTGTCAGGGACACCCTGAAAAACTCCCGCAACGACGATCAATATAACACGCACGGTATTCACGATGAAAGTCAACCTAGTCGAGGATGGCACACAAATAGACAAACACGAACCGTCCAACGCATAACTGCGTCTCTTCGCTGCGCCTCAACCGCGAAAGCTATCAAGCCCCCGTCGCGGAATAAATGGTCGACGTTACGGCCCGACAAAGGGCCTGGAGCGCGGAATTCACGCTAACGATGAGTATGGCTCAGATAAAGTGTTTAAAAACTTGACTCGCCACTTCGCTGATAGCGTCCTCGGGGATGACCAACGCCGTATCGTCCATGCGTGTACGTTATGCATGCCCGTAATTGAGAGCTAGGAAATTGCAGCGAACAGCCCTGTGAGATGATATATGGAACGCTTAAAATGGCACTGGCTTTTCAAGGTTAACGTCGTAGTGATGACATATATCACAGCGCCCGTCCCTTTGTTGAATACGAAACGGGCAAACGACGATGTTCTCGAAAAGATGCGGACGGAACACTGTCATTGGCATTGATGGCCAGTAGTTAACTACTAGTTAAGCGGGTACATGTAGTTAAACTACTAGTTAAACTACCTGATTGTAGTTAAAAAGTAGTTATCAACTGCTTGCAGAAATGTAGTGTGCAACTACTAGTTAAACTACTATTTCGAGTAGTTAACTCCAGTAGTTAGGTTACTGCAGGCGCCAACTACTACCGATTTTGCCGCAAGCTTTACGGCACGATTGTGCTTCCGACTTTTACCTTGAGCTACTTGTTTGATGAGAACGGAGGTGCAGAGCAATTGTGCCGTGCATGTGTACTACATCTTCACTTTTATGAGTGCTTGTGATTCATATTTAGGTGTCCAAGAGCACTATAGAAGGGATTGGTGTTGATGGACAACGTTAAGTAGTTAGAGATGTAGTTAAAATACATTGCAGTAGTTAAAGAAGTAGTTTTAACTATCTCCCCTGAAAAGTAGTTGACCTACTAGTTAAACTACTCTATCGCGAAGTAGTTAGTAGTTATAGTTAAACTACTGTAGAAGTAGTTAGTGGCCATCACTGGTCATTGGTGCGTTGCGCTGGAATTGTGTTATACCCTAGTCAGACGGCAAACTTAAGGCCGTTAGCGGAACGGCCGTTACTTCATCTGTAGTCCAACCTTCATTTAAAACGAAGTTCTCTGCCCTAATTTGTTGTAAATGGGAGGCTTACACCTTTTTTGTGACAATTATGCAGTTCATAATTGCCAGAAAAAAAAAAAAAGCGTACGCCTCCTGTTTTCAACAAATCATGGCAGAGAATGATGTCATTCGAAATGATGGTTGGACTACAGGTGAAGTAACGGCCGTTCCGCTAACGGCCTTAAGTTTGCCGTCTGTCTGGGGTATATAACACAATTCCAGCGCAACGCACCAATGACAGTGTTCCGTCCGCATCTTTTCGAGAACATCGTCGACTGCACGTTTCGTATTCAACAAAGGGACGGGCGCTGTGATATATGTCATACGGCCTTAGGTTTGCCGACTGATAGGGTATTACACATGTTACCTCATGGAAGGCGCAACAACTTTTTCTCCTCTTTTTTTTTTAAATCAAATCGATGAACAAAGAATTGTTGGTTGGTTGATTTGTTGATGATTGGTTTGTTTTGGTGGGTAAAATGAAATAAGGTGGAGATTGTGGCGTTCACGAAGCGTGGGCGACTTTCATAGTCTATGAACAGATCTTCACCGCATATAGCACACTCCTAGCCAACCGTCATCCCGAATATCATCGTTTCTCTCCCATCATTTGTAGAACAACGGAAAGTGTACTCCTTTTGTGACCATGCTCCATAGACTCCGCACTGGATCTGCGTTCGCCAACTCTGAACTACTCAAGATCGGTTCTAGGGGTGACGCCTGCCGTGATCACTGACAACAACCTGTAACGATTGAGCCTGCCTGCCGATCGAGCGAGGCTGCCGAGCATACCCTTCCTGGAAAGCGCGAAACCCACCTTCCTCACACCAGCTCTGGCACGCTAGCGGACATCATCAACCCCGGTGGTTCTTACGGCGAACGTTCGGCTAAACCAAGCAACTGTCGACACTTGCGCCTAGAGCGTCCGACGAAAAACACCTGGACCATGCCCGGTACATGGTTCACCTTTCCGTCTAGGCATGGAAGGAGTAGGCTTTTCCTGTCTGTATTTGACTTCCGGGTATCGACTTCCCGTCTATACTTGACTTCCGGTATCCACTTCAGGTCCAATTCAATTTCCGGTTGTCCACTTCCGATCTAACCTGACTTCCGGTTGTCCAGTTCCGGTTTATACGTGACTTCCGGTTCGACACTTTCAATTACTATATGTAAGTCCACTTAATTACCCTTTCATTAGCCTCAAGTACTTGTAATTACCCTTTAATTACCCAAGGGAACCGCAGGTTACACTCTTAAAGAAAAGGGTGTACGTTAACTCCTTTCCTTGCCACATATATAACACCCTTTTGGAGAGTACAATTATGCTCAAAAGGGTGTCTCCTCCTCACTCCCTCAAGGGAGTAGCATAACACCTTCTCCCTGCCGGGGAGTAATATTACTCTCCAGTAGGGAGAAAGGTGTTATGATACTTCCTTGAGGGAGTGAGGCGACACCCTTTTGAGCGGAATTGTACTCTCCAAAAGGGTGTTATATATGTGGCAAAAAAAAGGAGTAAAAGTACACCCTTTTTTTAAGAGTGTACCTGAGGTAATCTTGAATTCCATTTAATTCCCTTTAGCTGCGTTTACCCGCTTTAATTGCTCTCAATTTTCTTTAATTGACGTTAATTACATTTAATTACCTCTGGTAACAGTAACCTGCGGCTTCCTTCGGTAATCATTAATTTCATTTAATCTTTCTCTTAATTACATATATCTTACATTCATTACCTTTAAACTCAATTTTTCATGATTTAATTACCTTTAGTTACTCTCACCTCTTACTCCTAATTACCTTCAACTACTTCAATTTCATATCATTTACGTCCATTTAGAGTTACCCTCTTATATCCCCTTTACATGCCGACTTATACCTCTGCCTCGGTGAGGCCTCACCATCTCATACACAGACACACCACACACACGTACCTATAGCTTTTCCCATTTTGACACTCCTCGCGCTAACGCATTAATGAGAGGAGCTGATGACATCAAGAACGAACCGACGAACTGCCGTCGACTACGATGCATGACTGCTGACAAAATTCAGGTGGTTCCATTCACGCAGGACTTCTCACAGTCTTCTTTCAAAGGCTTAGTGCATGTTATTCGGGACACTCTACACGTTTCAGGCACTCTTACGAGAGCAAAAGCCATCAGCCTTCTCAATATAATGTCAGCAGGATTGCATTATTGACGGAGTGCCTCGTTAATCTCGTTCCCGCTGGAGATCGTCAACGCCGCCTTGCGGGATGATAGCGTGCGTTCCATCACGGTGAAACGCCAATATTGTTCGCCTCCTAACTCTATTAAGCATAACTGGAGGCGCAACTCGAGAACACTCCCATGCTTGGACGCGATAGGTAATATTTCACTTTAGCACAGTGCACTGTCCAAGAGAAGAGACAGAAGGTAAAAACAAAACAAAAAGAAAGAAAGGCGACGGATGAGAATGAGCCACTTGTGATGCCCTTCATAAATGTCTTGAATGATGCGCTTCTTTCTTTTCAGAGTGATTTTCTGGCTCCTGAAAGGATGCATAGAAAATCTGCACGGCGAATGCCGAAATTCATTTGGCTCTGACGTCACTGCAAGCGTCTCCACTAATCAGGCGGCAGCGGGCGAGGTCACATGCATTCCAGAACCAATGGGAATGGTCGGGGAGCGAGCAGTGTCGACGGTGTCGCCTGCTATGTGCACAGTACGTCTCTTCTGATATTCTGTCGCCGTGCGAATGCTCAACACAAGACCCGGGTTAACTTCCCCTCATTGAGCAGTTTCCTTCGCTGTTACTTCCACAGAGTATTCCACGGGGATGTCACTCTTCTAACCACGAAGAACACCTTGCGGCTCACCCACATCCGTAGCAGACGACAGGTTCGACGATGTCGTCTGCTATGTGCGCAGTATCTCTCTTCTGATAATCTGTCGCCGTGCGAATGCTCAACACAAGACGCGATGGAAGGTCCGCTGCATCAGCAGTTTACTTCGCTGTTTCTTCCACAGAATATTCCAAGGTGATGTCGCTCGTCTAACCACGGGAACACCTTGTGGTTCAGCCGCATCCGTAGCAGACGACAGGGCCAACGGTGTCGTCTGCTATGTGCGCAGTATCTCTCTTCTGATATTCTGTAGCCGTGCGAATGCTCAACACAAGACGTAGTGGAACTTCCGCTCCATGAGCAGTTTCCTTCGCTGTTTCTTCCACAGAATATTCCAAGGGGTTGTCGCTCGTGTGCATACACGGTTAGATTCAACATTATTCGAAAGAAAATCTCGAAACTCTAGTCAAAGTGATTTTCCAAACGTGAGCTAATCTTGACCTACATGTTCTCGTTTTATTGCAAGCTTTGGGGCAAAGAAACAATGCTTCTCGGTGGGACTGTGGCCTACGTGCGAGCGCCAATCATGCGATTCCCAGTGGAGATGAGAGCAAACATGACGCCGCCGACTCAAGATGAACAAGGACAAAGACGTCGCTCACGCAGGGCAGGAATGACCGGCAAAGCAAACGGATGATATTGGACACACCTGCCCCTCGATATTTTCCCGCCAATACCCTTGTCACAAGACGTTGTCCTCCTAGTACTGCTCTATATATTTTTATATTGAATTGTATGAAGGAAATCATTATATAAACCGGCACTTTATGATTCTCCTTTCAGTGTTTCGAATATCGTGTGACTAATTGACGTGTGGAACGATTAAATCCTTAAACACTGGAAGAAGTTGCGTTACTTGAGAACGATGCCGCCCGCCTCGATCTTGTTCGTTTACGTGAATGTAAGGACCTAATGTAAAAGAGTGTGTGCCGTAGGTGAATGCCTGCCCATATGTCCCTCAAGGTGCGTTATAAACGTATTCAGGCCGTTTTTTTTTAATCGTCTACAGAATTTTTACACTCTTAAACTTCACCGCTTCAACCACTTCAACCACTTCAACGGTAGGCGTACGCCTTTTCTGTGACAATTATGAACAGCATAAGTGTCACAAAAAAGGCGTACGCGTCCATTTTCAACAAATCAGGGCAGATAACGATATCATTCGAGATTATGGTTGGCTAGGAGCGTGCTATGCGGTGAAGTTCATTTTTAAGAGTGTAGAAAAGAGATTCGAGAGCAGCATACATGTTGTCTTCCCTGTTGAGTTATACTGCCAGGCGAACATCCTCTGGAAGACAGTATGTAGCCACAAGATGACTTATTACCAAAAAGGACTAAATATGTCATTAATCGGAGAAATTCGGGCGAAAGCGGGATAGCAGAATAAGAGACAATCCTCCTTGGAAACCATTCTATATCTTGAAGATCTAGAAACGAGCGCTGGACGTGAAATATCCATCGTTGAGTTTCGCTATGCAAATGAGCCGAAACCGAAAAAAGCCTACCTCAGGAGCCTGCCCAAGGAGCTTATCTGGGCCCGAAAGCGGTTGATATGGTCAGCAGATAAGCATTAGTTCCAATTACCTCAATTGTAACAAGGCACGTGGACCCCGTGGTCTCTTCACTGAGCGATGTGCTCCCTGCCTTGTCAGTCGCTGCGCTTTGCATTTGCATATCAAGATGCGGTTATGGATATTTCAATGCACGCGCGCTGCGAGATTTTTAACTGTGGAATGGCTTTCAACGAGGCTTGTCTGCCATTGCGCTATCTCGTATTTGCCAGAGATCCCCTAATTAAAGATTCAATTAATGAATTCTAGGTAATCATAGCCATCTTATAGTTGCATATACTTCGAGAGGATGCCCGCCTAGCCGTCTACAGAAACGATTGATTGATTGATTTTTAAAAGAAAAAAAAATGGAGATGTTAGTCTCGATCCACTCGAGACTGGCTACTCCAGGACGCGTTATTAGGAAAAGAAAGGGAAACTATATACACAGAACTGGACGCTTTGAAACGGAATGGCAACAGAATAAATGAGAACATCACAACCTAGCGTGGCACCAAAAGCGAAATCTCAATGCGCAAAAACAAAGAGCGTCACAATGTGTCAGAGAGGTCCGTCGACACGAGAAATCTATGCTGTTCTCGTAGCTTCTTTTAATAAAAAAATCTGTAAAGGATTTTTTTAAAAAAAACGCCCTGTACATGCAACGTAATGTACATGCACGTAATATGTGTCTAATAAAGATAGCGGTAGCATATCTGAGGTAAACACATACAACAATAATGTAAATAACGGCATGTAAATAACGTGATGTCACTACATGTACCAAACAAGTAGAGCCAACACTCATAAAAAAAAGGGTGTACTTTAACTCCTTTCCTTGTCACATATATCACTCCCCTTTTGGAGAGTAACAATTACTCTCAAAAAGGAGTCTCCTGACTCCCTTCAGAACTTTGAACTCCCTACTGCAGAGTAACGTTACCCTCCAGTAGGGAGCTAAAGTACTGAAGGGAGTGAGGAGACTCTTTTTTGGGAGTAATTGAAATAGGGGAGTAATATTATGTGGCAAGGAAAGAAGTTAAAGTACACCCTTTTTTTTTTTAAGAGTGAACAAAGGCAGCATCGGTGACCGGCATTCTGAGGGTGCTCGGTTGTTGTCTCACTGTCGTCCACTGGATTGCTCCAGATGCTTTAGTTTTTTGTTTTTGTTTTGCCTGTATTTTCATCCTTCCTTCATCATCTTCACATAATGTTCCACGTGCAATGGGGTAGGGTACCGCACCAATGCGGTGAAACAGCCCATCTCATCGTCATCATTTATTGTATTTGTTGTTGGTGGTGCCTGCTCATAAACTATCGTTCTTTAATATGCATATAAAATTTGACATTGTAAAGCGTCAGATGAGTATTATGTTATTCCTCCTCTAGTTTTGCACTGGCCAAAGTAGAGACATGGCACGGAAATGTTGAATCGCGAATTACTTAAGAGCCTAATGTTTATTTAATATTTAGGTTGATAATATGAGGTAATAATATTTAGATACGAAGGCAGAAAAATAGGCGATGTCAAGTTGCCGGTGACGAGTAGATCAAAGAGTGATATTAAAAGGTAGGAGCAACTTATTTATTTACACATGGTAACAAGTCTTTCGTGCACGAGACTGCACTCCTTCAGGTTACCACCTGGTAACCTGTTCAGTTGTAAAGGTGCTCAGGTATTCAGGTATTCTTCAGGTAACCTGAAGAAGTGCAGTCTCGTGCACGAAAGACTTGTTACCATGTGTAAATAAATAAGTTGCTCCTACCGTTTCATATCGCTGTTTAATAATATTTAGCTCGATAATATGGGATAATATTATAGGTTAATAATATTTAGGTTTAATATAAGGCTGATTTATACTTACGGTTGCGTTAACGTTCCAACAGCAAGCTTAAGATGTGAACGACATTTCAGAATCGAAAGTACAATAAGGATGTATCTATGCTTCAGCTTCGCTCCGTGTTGGCGATTGCATCAGCTGTCCTGCTTGGGCCTCAAGCCTTTGTATTTCTGAACACGTGCAATTAGATACGCACACGTAAACAAAGGTCGAACAGATCGCAACAAGAAACTTAACGTGCAACTTCTATCTATTTGCTACCGGAAAATCCTGGAAGTAGTACACTGCAGAAACAGAACGTAACCACGTAACACCTCCGGCAGCAAACCACGCTTCTGAGTCTTAACTTGTCCTGGCGCGTGGGCACTTTTCTGAGCGTTGATATAAACACAAAGTGTCTCCTGTTACGCGGTCACGCCTGTTATGTGGTGAAGTGCGACATTAACACTGTACGTCGTAAAACATGGCGATAAAAGTGTTAGCTCAAAATGCTCCAATAAAAAACGAAAACAAAGAGTAGATTTATGAATGTCGTTAGGGCATCCACTCCGCAGGTATGTGTTAGCCCTGTTTTTTTTTTTTTCCTCTCTCTCTCTATATATATAAAGAGAGGGAAAAAGCCATTAAAAAATAAGAAAAATGACGCTAGATGTGTTTGAAATTCAAACTTACAGATTAAGATGGCTTCTATGGCTGCACGTAGCACGTGTTTCTCTGCGTGCAGCCATAGAAGCCATGTTAATCTGTAAGTTTGAATTTCAAACACGTCTAGTATCATTTATTTGTTTCTTTAATGGCTTTTTTTCATGCATTATAATTCACTGGCTTGCACTGTGGCATTGAGGAGTGCTCAGTCACCCTCCCAGGTGTATATCGCTCGCTGAGTGACCCCTGGTTTGCCAATCCCGAACGATGCGCAGCTACCCAGGGTCGACGAGCCGCAAACACTGCGAAACACGTGTCCTCTGGTGCTGCCACATCGTTCCATGAGTATATATATATATATATAAAGGAATGAAAAGTGATGATGGCATGAGAAATAAAAACGTCGCTTGTCAGCAAAGACTCACATCTTTCTTCATTTGGGCTAATCTATCAACCAGTGTTCTTACACCCGTCATCCTTTGCTTTACTATGCTCACGTATAGATGTTATTACGCGAGAAGCAGTGTGCAGTAATTCCTGGCGCAAGGACAAAGTGCAGAACCTAAAATCTAAACACCGAAAAAGCATCGAGAAAAGTTACTTGAACCTTCGCTTTCTCATAAAGGGGCACCGTAAAGATGGATGATCATCCAGCTCCATCTTTATCAATATACGTATATGCCGTGCTTTCGTTTGGAATATTTGTAACGAGAGGATTTCTCGTAGCATTTGTATCGCGACGCAGCGCTGGTACGGCGAGCTTGACTTATACAAAAAAAAGCTCACGTATACAAAGCTACGATGCACATGACCACAGTAATTAATTTTCGATTTATGCATACAATTCAGGTCGTTCACACCATTTATAAAACCTGCGCAATTATTTACTTTTACTACCACCCCTGGTACGAAACTGTCCCCCTTCTGCACCTTGTACGAAAATGATTTTCAAACGATTTTCGCAAGAACGACGCGGATAACGACCGTTTGTGTCACAATATTTGTTCATCGGTAACACGTTTCTAATAAACGAACTGCTAGATAATGCACTGAAGGTACACACAACCATCATAACACAAGTTCCTATTGGACATATGTTTTGCGTACTACCCGCTAGAAAGAATGCTATCAATCATACTTAACGTCGGCGAACATGCGTTGCATAAGATATGCAGCACTCTCCTCTCTTTGCGCGTAGCGGACACATAAAATGCAACAACCTTTTTTTTTTTCATCATATATCACGGAACACCAGTGTCTTAACGTCATCGCATTGGGACGCAGCATATGTTATCGCCCCTGATCCTTTTTCGCCTATTTATTTACGTACATTCACGCCTGTTTATTATGTATACCACTCTGTCTTTCTTTAAGCATCCAACATCACAACGTGTCACTTCCAGTTTTCGCGGTGTTTTTTTGGGACACGAAAGAAATGACAGGTAACATAATGCACACTGTCCGGAACGCATATTCACGTAATGTGCACATTCAAATATAACAACTGTGTGTATGTATGTAAATGTATGTGGATGCGGCCCTACACGACGCGCGGTTCAATTTGTTACTTTTATTATTCCGCGCTGACACCGCGAGGCAGCTGTGGACCTATATGTACAGAGGGGGACTGACGGAGAGGAGACAGCAGGAAGATGTGGTGGGATTTAGCAAGTGGGATCGCGTTCCGGACGGACTTCCTAAAAACAGGTCAACTGGTGACACGAGTCGAACCTGGAGCACTGCACGGGCCGCCTGAATTTACCGGAACGACCCGGCCGATACCCGAAGTCACGGAGGGTTATCCGACCCGAGCCCCGACCCGACTGCCGAAAGCCTGGCCGAGGCCCGACTCGCAGTTGCAATGCGGCGGACACTGCGCACAGCGAACAGCGTAAACCACACATACTTGGCACGCGCAAACGCAGCTTTTGAATGTGGTTGTTACTTGTAGCAACACGTGGGGGTCGAGTTTCCTACTCTTACTCTTATTCCAACTCTTACTCTTACCGTGTATTCACACGAGCGACATTCCCCCAGAAACGGGAGATGCGAAAAGCGTCATAACTTTCTGCTGTCAAGTGAGCGCAAGCGCTCAACGTCGAGTCTTCACGTACACTGCTAACCGTGGGGAATATCCTGCTACACAGCCACAAGATAATTCCGTAGCAGACGACAGGAAAACACGCTGACGGTGTCGTCTGCTAAGTGTCGTCTGCTATATGCGCAGTACGCCACTCCCGATATTCCGCACCGTGTGAATGCGCAACATAAGACGGGACGGAACTTCGGCTCTGTGAGCAGTGTTTTCGCTTTTTCTTCCACTAGAATATTCCGAGAGGATGTCGCTCGCGTGAATACACGATTACTGTTTTTCCAACTCCCGCTTAGTTAGCTAGGAAGAAGAAGAAGAAGAAGACGAGTCCAGCGCGCACTTCCACGGTGCACTCCGCAGCGAGGGCGGGATCCACGAGATGACGAAGTCAAGAATAACTCGACACCCATGTTATAGTGTTTTGGAGAAAGATGGAGGAATGTCCCAGGTATAGGGCGGGCCAAAAGTTTACGGAACACGCTCAGGCGCATTCGTTCCTCCGAGTAACGCGTTATTACGACGCCGTTACGCGCCGTTAATGCGCGTTAATATACGCGCCGTACGGACTTGCAAGCACATGACTGGGTTACTAGGCACATGTGTGTAACTCCGTACGGTCCCATGCGCGACTAGCGTGTCATTCTGAGGAAGGAATGCGTCGGATTTTCTTCCGTAAATTTTTGTCCAGCACTGTACATGGTTGTTTTCTTTTCAAAACATATTTTGAGGATTAAATACTGCGAAAGAATGTCTCACAAAAACTCGGCACGACTGAAGCCCGAGGACTCTCAGGGCGAACCCGAGCTCGGCCCGCGTTCAAAACGGCTTTGCGGGCCGGGCCGGGCTCGGATTTTCGGACCAGCCCGTTCCATTGCAGTGCTCTAATGGAACCCGTGACCTGCCAGACTTTTAACACAAACTCGAAGGTGCGCCACTAAGCAGCGGATGCTGTATTCATTCGTCGCTTGGATTTCGTTCATTCGGCTCGGATACCTCGACTGCTGATGTCCCGCACAGAGGGAGGAGAGAGCTTATTTCTAGAGCAGTCTTTGCTTATCGGTTCCACCTTCACTGAGTTCGCTACTCGATCATTTTACATGTTTACTAACATTAGGAAGCGTACGGAATATTGAGTCTATACTTTGACTCGTGGAACCTGTGTATAATCCTGTTTAATAGTCTAAATATCTGCGAGGGAAAAACATGGGTAGTTTTTTGGACGCACCCTGACAAAGTCACGCTGGCCAAGGACCTAAAATTTTCGCAGCGTCGAAAGGGCGAGTATCCAGACTAGCAAAAATCTCTTCTAAGGCCTTACGACCGCCGGCGTATCTCGAACGATCGAGCCGATAACCCAACTATGGAGGTCAAATGGACAACAGGAAGAAGAGACATTCGCCTTGAATAACTGCAAGTTTCGTGAATTACACTGAGCTGCAGTCCAGAAAATGACAGTTTAATCGCGGCGTCGCGTTCTTAGGACACTATCCCCTACGCTTTCGTGTATACGCCCCTTCAAGCTCTACTTGCCGTTTCCATCACTTCCGGTTTGATGCCAAGTCGACATCCGGTTTGACAGTAACCACTCTCTGCGCCAACCACTGTGCCGATTGATACCGCTATCGCTTCTGATTTGAGGAGAGAAAAAGGGTCGAATACGTCTTTTAGTGACAATTCAAATTGCCACGAAAAGGCGTACGCCTCCCATTTTCAACAAATGAGGAAAGCGAAAGATATAATTCTGCATGTCGGCTGGTTCCGAGCGTCCTTAGTCACGGAAGGACCGGAAGTCTTTGTGGCACCGGAAGTTGTGGCGGAGGCTTTTTGATGTTTACCCGAGAATGTCATGCATACGTTCGAAGAAGTCGTCCTGAAAAGCGTGCTCTGCCTGCATAGCTCCGCGATCGACAGGCAAAGCCGACTCACAAAACCCGCATCCCATTTCCCGGGCGGCATCGAGAAATGAAGAGCAAAAAGTAAATATGAAAACGCAAAATCTTTGACCCACACACAAAAAAAAAGAAAATAAAAGAAAGACCTACAGCACTTATACGGCAGGGAGCACTGTCCACGTTGCTCATTTTAAACGCAGTAAATTACGATTATTAGTCGCACAATCGAGACAGATAGTTCGTCACTGATCTGCGAAAGAGCTACAGCCTCACGTACACGCAATATTTATCGCCGCGACGCTTACTACTACTGTGCAGTCTCTTCATACGGCTTTGCATGTTACATTCCCTAGAGGTGGCGAGCTGTGCGGAGTAAATTCGCGGCTTTAATGGGGGTACCTAAGTTATATTCGTCCGTTGCGGGACAAGCGTGCCGGTGGAACCCTGGAATTCCGCGGTCATAGCTGAGCACCTATGCGGAAACGTGTGCCCAGCTACTGAAAGTATTTCGTGCCGCACGAAAAAGTAGAGAAAAAAAAAGAAAAGGAGGAAAACGAGACTGCGGAGGAAATGTCGCATAAAATGCGCATCGGAGAGTCGTGCTCTTGGGAATGTTGCTCATAGTATACCTGGCAACTAAAGCTGGAAATTTTCGCTGTTTCGCAGTCGGGCTACAACTCTCGCGTTTAAAGGAGTACTGAGAGCCATCAAAAAAAAATTCAGATTAAGACATCTGATGAAAGTGTGTGGTGTGTGTGTCATTATACAGAATAGCGCGAAAGGTTTTGATGTGTGCAATTTGTTTCCCAGAAAAAAAACTCACATAAACATAGCTCCGCGCCTTCACCCTTAACTCGCCACTCCAGCTATAACGAGGATGAGGAGGTATGATGGCACGTCACCGATGACGGCATAAGGAGACTCGTTCTGGTTTGCCGGTCAGTGGGGGTCAGCGCCTTGTCCCTTGGCCGCCGTAAACCTGTTTCGCCAGTTTTCCCGGAGAATTGGGGATAGAAGGAGCGGCCGACGCATTACCAAGCAAGGAGAAAGGCTTTATCAGAACCCCGAACAGCCGAGTAGCAGACGACAGCGGAGTAGCAGACAAGATTTCTCTAGGCCAATCAGCGAGCGTTCTCCTTATAGCGTCAGCGCGAGGTTCCAGGCAGATCACAGGCTGGTACTGCTCTTCACCACCGTTGCGCACGGTCGCTTTTTGCGGCGTATTTTAAATTGAATTTCTACGATAATTATGACTCTGTGGTGTAAGTTACTTCGCATGGTGCATCTTACTGGCCTACTTAACAGTTTTATAGGAAGAAAACTGGGTGTTAAAAATGACTTCTGTGCTACTTTAAGGAGACCAACATGAAAACCTTGTTGTAGTGCCGACATTGTGGACTTTGGTGCGGCACCCCTTCGCTGTAAGGCGTAACGTTGCAGTGAGAGCCCGAAGTAATTTTGGCTATCTAATCGTAATAATTGTGTCATTACGTACTCTGGAAGTTCCGATGTGGGGCTGTAGCTCAGAATCGCCGCATTCGAGCAATGCATCCGAGACTTACTCTTGTTATGTGTTTGCTCCCTGACTAGCTTGAGCACCGTCTCTTTCCACTAGGTGAGCAGGAATTCCTGCGTCAGTGGTCTAATCAGTGCATATATGTAAAGAAAATTTATTACATTAACCTGATGATATGTACAGTGTAAGCAGCGGTACATATGCGTGAAGTATGGGCGTGTTGCTCTGATGATCCTCGTTTTCTAACAAGAGATTCAGACTATGTAAATAGTATCATCTTTTTTCTTTTCATTTCAACTCGACTCAACTGAGTGTAAATAATCAGAACCATTTTTTAGTAAAAATTTGCCTGATATGCGTACATACGAACGGTTGATTGTACATTTTTTTATGAGTTTGTACATATTTGTAACGGTAGTTTGCACGTAGAACATTTCCGTTGTTTATAGTGTTAGTGAAAAGCAAAGTGTAATTTGGGCAGTTACTTGTGTAATTAGATAACTATGTTAATAAAACTATTCTGAACAGATGAAAACGTGCAGCGAATGGTTCTTCTTGCTTATCCTAATGGCTTATTAATGTAGACAATGCAGCACGCAATCGATTTTGTTTCTAAGTACGACACGTTAGACAAGCACAACCCTCGGGGAATACTTCCCATTAGGAATGATCAAAAAGCTCTGCTTATCTCTGTGGACAATGCCGGATTTCGGTCGTCACTGTGTGGTTTATCAATATACCTTTCACCGAAAATTACCTCTACACTCTTGAGACAGAACATCCTCACATAAGAGGTCATCCATTGCACAGAAGATAACGTTATCACAAGGGCCGCGCTAATAGTAATTTTGAAACCGAAGCGAAGTGAATAATAAAAAAAACGGAATCGTACACATGATATCCATACGGACCTTCGTATACGAACCAGCATTGATTCCATTTTATACCCTCTCTCCTCTGGCGGTTTTCTTTTTGTGTGTGTTGTGTGTGTGTGTGGGGGGGGGGGGGATATGTTTATTGAAAAAAGAAAGGGAGGAAAGCTTAGTCAGGCGTAGGCCGACTTGCGAGTGGAGCTTCAGAACTATCAGAATATATTCGCTTTGCAAGAGGCATCGCGATTCGATTCGAAATCGCTCGAAATGCGATCTAATACAAAACACCAATTCGGTTCGAAACACCAATATAGAATTATATACTGGATTCGAAATCCGAATCGAATAAGCAATGACTTGCTTTGGTATTCGAGAGGTCGAAAAATATTCGCACAGTCGTCTGTACTCCTGATTTGTGGCATACACTCTTAAAAATGAACTTCACCACATAGCACGCTCCTAGCCAACCATCATCCCGAATGACAACGTTCTCGCCCCTGACTTGTTGAAAACGGGAGGAGGAGCCTATTTTGTGCCGTGCATAATGAGCACAAAATAGGCTCCTCCTCCCGTTTTCAACAAGTCAGGGGCGAGAACGTTGTCATTCGGGATGATGGTTGGCTAGGAGCGTGCCATGTGGTGAAGTTCATTTCTAAGAGTGTACGCCTTTTTGTGGCACTAAACGTAAATGCATAATTGCCACAAGAAGGCGTACGCCTCCCGTTTTCAACAAAAGCAGGGGAGAGAACGATGTCATTCAGGATTACGGTTTGTCTAGGATGGTGTTATGCGGCGAAGTTCTCTTTTAAGAGCGTTGCTGTTATTGTTCGAGCTCCATGCTAGCACCGCGACGCAACTCATTATGAGTGCGTTGGTGTATGTGAGCCGAATTAGTAACTTTAGCGACGAGTCTAAATTTATCTTCCTTCGCTATTGCGTGTGAGCCACTCCCCGAGCTACACTCTTAGAAAAAAAAGGGTGGAACAGTTACACCTTTTAGGAGGTAATAGTGCCTAAAAGGTTGCAAAGTTCTACCTGCTGCCTCACTCTCAAAACAGAACCTCACCGCATAGCACGTTGTCCGCCAACCATTGCCATTGGTTACCGCTTCTGATTCGGCGAGCGAGGGGGGCGTACACCTTTTTGGTAGCAATTTGGATATACACTCTTAAAAATGAACTTCACCGCATAGCACGCTCCTAGCCAACCATAATCTCGAATGATATCGTTGTCTGTCCTGATTTGTTGGAAACGGGAGGCGTACGCGTTTTTTGTGACAATTATGATCCGCATAAGTGTCACAAAAAAGGCGAACACCTCCCGTTTTCAACAAATCAGGGCAGATAACGATATCATTCGAAATAGTGGTTGGCTAGGAGCGTGCTATGCGGTGAAGTTCATTTTTAAGAGTGTACGACAATTTCTTTTCGCAACCCTTTTACACCCTTTTATCAGACGCAATGTTGATCTACACTCTTAAAAATGAGGGGGGGGGGGGTCGAGGTAGCTCTATACAAAGCGGCAAACAACAAATCGGGGCAGATAACGATATCATTCCAGATGATGGTTGGCTAGGAGCGTGCTATGCGGTGAAGTTCAGCTTTAAGAGTGTATAGGTGGTAACCATAGAAGATACCACCTTTTCGCATCCTTTTTTCCTTAGAGTGCACACAGGTGTGAAAACATCTAAACCTCGCTCACTTTCAGCCCAACTCCTTAGTCACAGAGGCGACGTTCCCACGTAATAGAGAGGTGCTCTCGTAATGCGTTACAGTATCCGTCCTCAACGTATACGGGATAGCAGCGTCGCGTGAAATTTAAGAGGCACATAAACAAGGTGCTTGTTTCTGCGCTATATACACGATGAGATGTGGCGAGATAACGCCGCGCCATGGGGCAAGAACACCGCAGGCAATAAAGAAAGCTATCGCCATTTACCCGACGCTGAGAAGGTGGCCCAAGAACTCCCCCGGGAAGTGTACAGTGTCGCTTTTGTGGACGAGGGGGGGAGGGGGAAGGAGGGGGTCCATCTCTCGTTCGTGCTTAGGACAGCGTAATGACTGCTCCGCCATCGCTCACCATCCTCTTTGCGTGACAGGCTTCCGGTTCGGCGATAAAAAAAAAATAAACACTTTCCTCGTTATATCGGCGCATTATGGGTTTCCTGTGTACATACCGTCGGGCCTCACGGTCGGCCGCAGAAAGTGGTCAAGTTCAAAACTATATATATACTCGTGAGCATTTTTGGTGGGACATTTTCTGGTCCCTGGTTTCTGCGCTCTTAGAAAAAAAAAAAAAAGGTTGGAGCAGTTACACCTTTCAGGAGATAATAGTTGTCACATATGTTGGTACCTAAAAGGTTAGCAGTTCTACACTCTTAAAAATGAACTTCACCGCATTGCACGCTCTTATAGCCAAACATAATGTCGATTGATTACGTTATCTGCCATGATTTGTTGAAAATGGGAGGCGTACGCCTTTTTTGTGACACTTATGCTGGTCATAATTGTCGAAAAAATGGTGTACGCCTTCCGTTTTCAACAAATCAGGGCAGATAACAATATGATTCGAGATGATGGTTGGCTAAGGGCGTGCTATGCTAGGTGATCGAGGGGGCCGTATGCCTTTTCAACCAAACAGTCCAATTTTTTACACTTTTTGGACGAACTAAATTGACTCCATTTTCCCGTCAAATCAATCAATCAACGAAAGCGTGATAGAAGTTCCCCCCACACGCGAGGTGGCTGAGTGCTGCCAGCAGTATGCTCTACTCATAACAATTTCATCAAATCATTCAACAAAACTGGCAGCTTTTTTTTCTCTCTCTCTCTCTCTCTGTCATTCCTATTCTTGAAAGTACAAAATTACCTAGACCAACGTTCCCCCTATTGGAAACGAGCGAAAAAACTCCAGCATTACTCCACTGCCATAAAACGCAAAACATTTTCACCAACCTTTCTCCTACGTCATCATTGCCCTTGCTATCCCTCCGGCGGCTGCTGGAATTTTCGGACAGCCGTTCGTCCATATTGGGAAAACCACCGCCCGCGCAAAGTTACGCGACAACCAACTTTTTATAATGTCCCTATATTGCCACTCGTGAAAGCGATAGCGCAGGTCGATACGGTGGAACCAGGTACAAAAACGGTCCTGCATCCAATGCGGAACACCTCGACATGGGACGATGTACGGGGTGTGTACGTGGAAACCGGATATTGCGGGTAAGAATATTGTAATTCCTGGGTTGGGGGCTTCCGCTGTGGCAAATACATTAGCACACGCGACGATTATATCTACGGTGACAATAAAAAGAAGAAAAAAAAAGAGAAAGAAAGGAAGAGAGGACTGTCATCCTGTAGCGCTCCATTGGACTGCAGAGTATGCCGTTCGTCGGATGTCGCAGAGGTGAAACGCAACGCCAGATAGCTCAATGTGAGGCATTATTCTGTTCAGAATGCATTTAATGACCAGGTGAAAGCATTGATATATTGAGCATAGTTTCCAAAAAGAACGCAATCAAGCAATCAAAACATTAAGTATGCGATTCCAAATCTCTGTGCATAATGAGAAAGGGACGACTCATTGCCCGAAGGCTCCAGAGCACACGCTATATATACCGGGTGTTTCAGTTAAATCCCCGGGCTAAATAATTCGCGAACTGGTGCACCAATCGAATAACTTTCTTTTTTACAAGTATCTGTCCAATACCGCCTACAAGATGCGCACCGCGTGAATGAACGGGATGCGCTCATTATTTAAATAAAAATTCAAATGAGTTTCGTGAAAAAAGCTAATTTCTAAAGCAGGGCGCCCTCGGCATTAAAATGGGTACTACCCCTTCTGGGACCTTCAGTAGATACCTTTTAGAGAAAAATCTGCAACCGAAGCGGGCCATTTGTTGCAGTAATTAATTGGTTTCGGTTTACCGGTATATATAGCGTGTGCTCTGGAGCTGTCTAACGTTATAGCGTCTAACGTTACGTCTAACGTTATAGCGTCTAACGTCGTAAAAGCAGAACTTCACCAGATGAAAGGCTCAAGTTATGAACGCCCGCAGAAAATAATATACCATTATCAGTTGAAATTTCCTAATCTGGGGACATATGGGGGGACGTTTTTACGACATTAAGATTAATTCAAAATGTCACGAAAGGTGCGTGCCTTCTATCTTCAACAAATCAGCCTATAGAGAGCGTCTGTGTAAAATTCCAACCGACACGCTCTATGAACTGTTAAAAAGGAACTTCATCCACATCACACGTTCATAGCACTCACTTTATGACACTTTGCATCGATGTTAACTGTCACACAGAGGCGTATGCCCCGTACTCAACAAAAATCAGGAGCAATAGCAGTATTTTTTTGTGTGGAGAGGGAGGGTCGTATACGCCTTTTTGTGTCAATTCAAACTGCCACAAAAAAGCGTATGCCTCCCGTTTTCAACAAATCAGGAAAGCGAAAGATATAATTCGGCATGGCGGCGGGTTCCGAGCGTCCTTGGTTGCGAAAGGACCGGAAGTCTTCGTGGCACCGGAAGTTGTGGCGGGGGGTTGTTTATGTTTACCCGAGAGTGTCATGTATGCTGGTGCGATGATAGGCGCATGCCGTGCAAGCAGCTCAACAAAGGGGAATGAATGAAGAGGAACAATCCAATCCAATCCAAGGGACTAGATTACGGTGTTTACACACACTTTTTGTAATTGTTTTGTTTTATAATGTGAAGCGCTGTTTAAAATGGGATACCTACGCCTTTTTGTGACTCCTATACAGTAATGTTAAGTGCCATAAAAAGGCGTTCGAATCACCCTTTCAACAAGCCAAGAATTGTAACGGCATTATTCCGTGCAGTTGATTGATTGATTCAGTGTTTTATACAGTGAAGTTCTGTTTTAAGAGTTTATAGATGTAATACAATTTACCATCAGTCTATATATTTTAAAGTTACTTGTTCGGGAACATTCTCCCTTCCCTGCTGCTTAAGATATTGACAGACACGGTTACAAGAGAGCTATGATAAGAACATAGATGCACCAACAGAATGGAAAGCTCACACTCAACGAGTACTGTCACGATAGGAACCTTTATTACATTGGGAGCACTCAACGAAGACGATACCGTAAAGGGAGCTGTCATATAAAGATCAGCAACTTGATATCAGCCACTACACAAAGAAGTGGCTTATCATCGCCGTGATACCGTTACCGTGACACACCTTCTATTGCTGCTGTTGGAAAACTATTTATTGGATCACGTTAACGTTGCCCATCAAGGGAAAAGTACCTATTCCTTTTGGATGGTGCACTGAACTATAATATTAAAACTGTACAACACAAGACGAGAGTTATAAAAATATGTGGCCCGCATCAACAGGTAGCTCATCAAACAAGTCTCACAATCCATATAAAAAAGACCGAGAGACACGAACACAGGAGGCGACACACGCAAGCACTTGCGTGTGTCGTCTTCTGTGTCCGTGTCTCTCGGTCTTCTTCATGGATCTACAGGGTAGATGTAGCAAAGGTTACACATTTCGACCGCGTCGTAAAAATAGAAGATGACGTCTCTGGCGCTTCAAACTTGGCCCACTTATAGTCATTTGTCTAAAGTTTTATCGATATTTTTTTCAAACGGTATCGATTTGTAGAAAAAAAGTTAGAAACCAAGCAAATTCTTACACCATGCAATTCCTATATGGCCTATACCGGCCGAAAACTGCCACGTTTTCCTCTCTCAGCTTCATGTTCACATCGCCCCGTATAGGTGGCGCTGCCTCGAAACCGTGCGTCTGGCCTGTAGCAACATCGTCATCGCCGCGCACCGAGCTTAGCACGGTGCGCGGCGATGACGATGATGCTACAGGTCCATCTGGCTGCTGGTTATCCCATAGTTTCTGGTTTTGCTTCGTCCTCACCTACACGTGGTGATATGAACGTAAAGCAGACAGATAAAAAAATGGCAGTTTGCGAGTGGTATACGCTACAGGAAATGCAAGGGGGGGGGGGGGGGGGCGAGGATTTCCTTTGTTTTCAACTTCTTTTTCTACAAAGTGATAGCATTTGAAAAATAAAATAAAATAAGCGTAAAAGTTCGGGCGGATGACTGTCAGTCTACAAAGTTTGAAGCGCCAGAGACGTTATCTTATATTTTTACGACTCGATCGCAATGTGCAACCTTTGCTAAATTCACTCTGTACCCTTTCCCTTGTTTCATAAGTCACACAAGTCACACTCAAAAACCACTAAAAGGCACAAAAAAAAATATCCAGCGTACCGTCGAGGCAGACCACATTAAAGTTATATTGGATGGAGTGTGATAAGTAAGCAACCTAATATATGAGCTCGCTCACAGCACAGAGTCAGTCTGATAGAAAACGTGCGAGCGCATAAGCCAGGCGTGTGTGTTTATGGTGGCGCAGTTCCCCCATTGTATACTCCCTCCTATACCGCCGGAGCATGGCGAAAACAATGTCCGCAGTTCAGCTCAATGCCGGTCATGTGATTGTACGTGTGTGCAACCACGCGTTCATAAAACGTGCTATTCCTAGAACGGGTTTAGGTTAGGTTGGGTTGGGTTGTCAACCAGTCAGTGATGGCCAGTAGTTAACTACATGTAGTTCAAGTAGTTAAACTACTGAAAACTAAACTAAAAGCAGTTATCAACTACTTGCAGAAATGTAGTTGCAACAACTAGTTAAACGAGTAGTTAACTATACAGTAGTTAGGTTACTGCAGGCGCCAACTACTTCCGATTTTGCCGCAAGCTTTACGGCACGATTGTGCTTTCGATTGATTGATTGATTATTTAAAAGAAAACCAGGGAGAAATTGAACTTGTGCTTTCGACTTTTACCTTGAGCTACTTGTTTTTTAATGAGAACGCGGGTGCAGAACACTTGTGCCGTGCACGTGTACTAAATCTTCACTTTTATCACTGCTTGTGATTCATATTTAGGTGTCCAAGAACACTCTAGAATGGGATTGGTGTTGATGGACAACGTTAAGTAGTTATAGAAGTAGTTTTAACTACCTCCCCTGAAAAGTAGTTGAACTACCAGTTAAACTATTCCATCGTAGTTAGTTCCAAGTAGTCAGTAGTTATAGTTAAACTACTGTAGAAGTAGTTAGTGGCCATCACTCCAACCAGTGATGGGCAAAGTACTGTATAGGGCACACGGTTGTCTAAAATCAGCACCCGTGATATATCGCACCTCAAATCTCCAGGTGTTGCGAGACTGTTTCACGCGAGTTATAAACACGTGCTGCACGTGGTGCACCTTCAAATACAACACTACAAAAATACAATACAATATTGTCACAACACTTTCAAGCACAACCGAGGTAATATATGGGACGGCGAAGTACTGACAGGCGATTTTAGCTAGCCGTGTCCCCCAACAGTACCTCTAAATTACCAGGTACCTGGCATCACAAGTACTTTATATAGTTTTATATAGTTCTATTAGCTTGTCCATAAACAGCGCGAGGGCCTTCTAATATGGTACAATGGTTAGTAGTGCAGCACGCTACTTCAAGTGCAGCACAAAGCACCACAATACAAATGTCCTTCAAATAACGTATAAAGTACTATACAAAGTACTTTAAGGTATATACCCATCAAGTGCATCGGCAATTCACTTTGTATCAGTATGCGCTTCTGTGTCTCGTTTTTTCACCGACTGATTTTTTGGCAAAACTTTAGCGAGCATTTTCGCAACTGCCACGATGTTTTGCTATAGTCAACTGCTTTGTCGAAAATATGAGCTTAAATAGATAGCATAATTTGCATTTGCATGCACACAGACAACCAGCTGTGCCGTGATTCCGCAAAGTTTTTTTTTCTTTTTTCGATTCCGTGCGGAAACCCTATCATTCGTTGCAATGCACTCTTAAAAATGAACTTCACCGCATAGCAAGCTCCTAGCCAACCATCATCACGAATGATATCGTTATCTACCCTGATTTGTTGAAAATGGGAGGCGTACGCCTTTTCTGTGGCAATTATGAACAGCATAAGTGTCACAAAAAAAGGCGTACACCTCCCGTTTTCAACAAATCAGGGCAGATAACGATATCATTCAAGATGATGTTTGGCTAGGAGCGTGCTATGCGGTGAAGTTCATTTTTAAGAGTGTGGTTGGCGGACGACGTGCTATGCGGTGAAGTTCTGTTTTGAGAGTGAGGTAGCAGGTGGAACTTTGCATCCTTTTAGGCACAACCTATGCGACAACTATTACTTCCTAAAAGGTGAAACTGCTCCACCCTTTTTTCTAACAACGTACAGCTGACTGTGCCCTAACTTTTTTTTTCATGGCATGCAAAGTTTGCGCCGCGAAGCAACTGCGGCTATAGGCGGCGTGCAGACATGAACAGATGGAGAGAGGGCAGCAGGAAGGAGTGAGGGTGGACAGAGGGCTCATCGTCCTGGACCGACTTCAAGGGGAACTGTGCTGACATTCGTCTGAAAAGTCTGCCGCAAAAAACCTCAGGGCAGCACAGCCGGTGGAAGGGTTCGAACCCACCACCTCCCAGTGTTTCGGCTTGGGTCCGCTTTGTTTCGTTTTAAACGAAAACGTTCGAGGGCGAGTCGTGAACACGTCCTAACGTACACGCGCAAAACAAAGTTTGGCATTTAAATAACAACACGGAAGCAATTTAGGCGGCGGCTGCTCCTGACATTTCTTTACCTCTTTGGATATGAAATATGGCCCCTGCATAGTTCCCGAGGTAAAGAATCACGGATGAACAAAAAGAAAAAAAAATACAAACGGTATAGGATAACGCCGAGGCTCCTCCACGGAAGACAGCCTAATGCCGCGTTTTAATGAAAACCTGCAGTAAAGTTTTGGACTCGGAAGGCCATAACGGAAGGATTCATATCAAGGGACGCATATGAAAACGGCGCTTCAATGGATCAACCGCAGCGCTGCGCGGCGTATGGCTCGAAGCACAGATGGTCCCCATGATAACCTCGGCGCTTGGAGCGACGTTACGGACCGCCACAAGGCACGCAGAGTTGCGCTGTAAAGGCCATTAAAAAGTGGTGACCGAGGCAGCAAGGGAAAGTTGCAGAGAAACGCAATACATTGCGAAATGTATTGCTTGTATAGTGTGTTCGAGGGCGTACACTCTAAGAAGATGAAAAAAGGAGTGAAAAGGTGGTAAATTCTATGGTTACCACATAGGTCAAAATAGCGTCTGAGAAAGGGTGTAAAAGGGTGGTAAAAGAAATTATCATATACCTAAATTGCTGTGTCATTGCTATGTCAATTGTTGTGTTCTCTGATGTCATGTAGAGACGAGTGAGTTTCGGTATGCACAGTTCCCATTTTCTCCGCTTCTATATTACGCTCTTCGCTGTGAAACTTTAAATGCAGGTTCACATAAGTGCAAAGCACCGTTTTTACGTTTATCTCGGATGATCTGAGATGACCTGTCGCAACCCCTTTATTAAGATATGGGGCAAAGGAGCAGAGGTATACAACACAGGACTAAACAGGGTCTTATCCAGTGATGGTGATGTGATAAAGAAAAATATGACGATGTGAGTTGTTGTTAAGGGAAAATATATTATGAAATTATTACGACGAAGTCGGACTAGCTACCCCGCAGTACGCCCCACTTGTCCACCTCTTGTAAGTTTCTTTGTTCGTCTCCTTGTGTTAACCCCAAACTCGGGGATACGCGGACTGTGTAGTGTTGTATCTCCCTTTGTGCGATGTGAGGAAAACTTACACACATGAGGAAAAGCTACACAGACACTGGCTTAACGCAGCAATGAAAGAAATTTTAATATGACGTGCGGGCATCATCATCAGAATGAAACCAGAAAGGTTCTACTATAAGTTCTACTTATAGCGCAGTCATGACCTTGTAGCAATCAGGTAGCGGCCCTTTATGACAGTTACACGCGTTATCATCACGGTGCATGTGCCAAGATTCCAAAAATTTTCTTACCCCACTTCTATGCTCGTGTGCCACGGTCTTTGCATTGTGAAACTCAAAAGAACGACCTGTTTTTAGCACGTGCTCGACAAATTCTGTGCGGTATTCACTGCCGGTGGTTTTGATATCTGTTGCTTATGTTCTTTCAGTCTCGTGGATTTCTTTCGTCCAGTTTCTCCCAGTGCGAGGTGTTCGACGATCTAGTTGAATGTATGAACTAAATATTGTTGTGGAATTGCCCTTTATGATTTCTTTCAGTGAATGTTTCACTTCAGTAGGGAATAAGTACTGCAGTGGGCGCTAAATCTTCCACAGCAGAAACAGCGTGCCGGTATAACACGTTAAGTCCTCGTGCGCAATGATTTAAAAGACTTTATGCACGAGAAAGAATCTGTACTGGAGCTTACGCAAATTAACGTAACCCAATGTACGTAATTGAGAAGCGAATAGTAGCTTCAGGAAGCTATGCTGATCAAGAATTGTTTCGAAGCTACCTATTGAATATACAAATATACAAAGCTATTGAATTTTGGTTTTTGCTCGTCGCTTACCAAACCCCCCACTCCCATCCCACCTCAATTCAGAACCACATCTGAGAGAGGGCGGTGGAATGCAAAAAAGATGACGCAGAGTTGGTTTCTGTTGGCTGTATTCATGGGTTGTCAGCTGCTGACACAGGATTGGCCTGTCGTCTTTAACCATGTCATATGGTCATGTGAGTGCAGGTGCGGTGCACTGCACGCTCACGTCTAACAATTATATTTTATAGTTGGATTTAAGCCATGTCGAAAAGATGGGCTATGTACTTGCTCGGAATGTCTCCAAGCAGACTTAAGATCCCTATAGCAATTTGAATTGCAGAGTACGTGGATGCAACGCCAGACTGCACCACAAAACCCTTGCTGCTGAATGCAAGATAGCTTTTTCGAAACTGCCGGAGCGGATGTTCCGAAAGCTCTTTTCCTCGAGAATGGATTTCGGAAGGCGATGTTGGCAGCAAGGGGAAACAAAGCTGCCGTAGATGGCACTTTAGGATTATTTGTAGAACACCACATACGTAGTTGTGGTTCACGTATTCTGTATATCAATGATTATTTAGCACAACTTCGAAGCATATTAATACTAATCAGTTTGTTCATTTAATCACGGGGGTGATTGGGAGCACAGAGAAAAGGTAGCTTTACGTGACCTGACGAGAACTGCGACACAGCAGGAGCAGTATATCAGGATATCGCAAAAAATAACAAAATTTATTGTACAGAAAATAAAAATAAATAAACAAGGGCAGCACAATAACAATACCACAAAACGTTGTTTAGCTTACTTCAACTTTCCGCAGAGGATAATTTCAAGACATTTCTCGACATACGACCCCATAGGTTGGAACAAAAAGACGGCTAGATATTGTTCCAGGCCAAGCTGTGCTTGTTTTATGTCTTCTTATAAAGTGTATTTTACGCCCCCCCCCCCCCCCCGAATGTGACTCACTTTAATTTCATTCGCATTTACTGAGTTCCGCGTCTGTTCATGTGGAGTTCAAGAAAAGCAGGTGGCCGGCTGCCCTGCCTTCTGTTTTCTCATATTTATGTGGCGCGCAAACAAAGTATATGAGGGCCAACAAAATGGGGACTCATTGTCCTCTTTTGTTTCATGAATAACCTTCCCTCTTAAGCAAGATTTATTTGCGGCGGGGAACCTCGAAATACTCTGAACCTTTGTGGATTTGAGAAGCGTTGGGTTGGCTCCCCTTAGTGAGAGATTATTATTATTTAACTTCGGCTGGATATTAGGAAAATTCGGCTTTTCCTAGAGCGCACGATGACATCGTTATCGTTTGAGACGACATTCCATGCCATTAAGGTAGATGTCATAGGGGCGTCTCAAAAGGGGGCGTACGCCCTCCCTTTCTGTCAAGTCAAGACGGACAACAATACCATTACGGCTGGTTATTAATAGATCCATAGCGAATGGCAATGTGACTAATGACACCACATAACATGCTGAAGGCATTGAACGACTTCACAGAATGGTACCGCACCAAAGACGTGTTGAGGCACCAAACACAGAGATTTGGTTCCCTTTTGCGTAGCACCAGAAAAAACAAATAAACAAAAGGTAACAGTGCGATACGTATAGGATATTTCAGTGAATACGATTTCTCATCTCCAAGTGGCACAGATAATTAGAAAAAAAGAATATTTTCGTTTGAACGATTATGCGCTCCTCCACGGAAAAAGCAGTTAAGCAACACTGGGCTTCACCTCACCGTTATTCCTCGTGTACTGCTTTCTGTAGGCTTTGCCTTCACCGCTAGCGTATATTTTACAGCGAATCGAGGAAGCAGGTGACGGGTCTTCTATGTGGCACGAAGAAGATACCGAATACCACACAAGACAACTGGTGACGTCAGCCATGGTACAGGAGGTAGGAGAGGGAAGCTTCGGAAGTTTCGGTTTCGTTTTGAGCTACCCGGCTCTTTTGGGCAACTAACGAGTTATCAAGTTAACGAGTTATTTACACAGCCATTATAAATGTTTCGGTGTGTTCCGGAGTCTCCGTTTAACAATCCCTATACGTACAAAGCATTGCGTGTACGCCTTTTTGTGACCATTAAAGGGGCTATGAACTCTACCAAGCTAGCCTGCCGACTGTGTCTCCTCCAAACGGCGATTTTAACTTGTTGGCTGTGACACCTCTTGTATAGATGAATCTGATAGGTCCGTATCTTCGCCGCACATAGCACGTTGCTAGTCAACCATCATCCCCAATGACAACGTTCTCGCTCCTGATTTGTTGATAACGGGAGGCGGAATGCATTATGTACGACATTATGGCTACAAAATAGGCTCCGTCTTCAGTTTTAAAAAAATCAGGTATGAGAACGTTGTCAATCGGGACGACGGTTGGCTAGGAGCGTGCTATGTGGTGAAGTTCATTTTTAAGAGTGTAGAGTAAGACGTTATGTGTACCTCCACGTTGGCGTCCGATTGGGTGCTACGATTCTTCAAATGACGTAACAGTGGACAGAAGTTTCTGGATGGCAGTTCGTCTACTCAGCCGCATCCGAAAAAAAGCGCGTTTTTGTATTTACGCTGCACACGTTACGAATGAGGAGCATTGAACAATAAATTGTAAATAGAATTATGAAGCGTAGAAGAACGTAACTGTGTAAGTGCAACAAAAAAGGAGCACGCCTCCCGAATTCGCCGACAAATCAGGGGAGAGAACGACGTGATTCAGGATGGTGGTTAGCTAGGAGCGTGCTATGTGGTAAAGCTCTGTTTTAACAGTGTGTATACAGTAAATTGGCAATAAAGGAATAGAGACAACTGAGCGTGCGGTAAAGCTAAACAGTGACTTTTGTTGTTGCTATTGCGCTGTCGTTGATGTTGCCCACGTGGTTGTAAAATAATTGCGGCCCCCGAGACTACGTTTTAGTGTGTGCGTGTGTTATGACGCCTATCTGTTATTTCTAGTTTTTAAATATTTTATATGTATTTTTTAGTTGCCGAATTGAACAGGTGCCGAATTCAATTCCTCCACATTTTTTAAAATCTACTTGTCAACTTATCAATAAACATTGACTGACTTCGTTTATCTAGGCTAAATTTATTAACACGTGTCCCGCAATCACGGACTCCCCCCCCAAACATCGAGACTCGTTCAGGCGAATGCGCACAGTGCCAAAGAGCATATTGCATTCCGGAAGACTTCTAACGAATGCCGGCTTTCCGCGGACAGATGAAAATGTTTCGGATGAATGCTTCTAATTCCACTCGGGTGAAAGCAGCCCGAAAGCCGTTCGCCGCTTTACAAATCGCCGGTGACGAATGTTCACACTTTGGTAAACACCAGGGTTGGTCGGTAATTATTTCTCGGTGCATACAGTTCTAAATGACTCCTAATAGGAGGTAGCGAATGTGTAATCACACAAACTTTCTTCGCCTTCGAGCGTTCACTGTGTGCGACTGTGTCCGGGATTAGTGTTGCCAGCACGCATACAGTAGCAGGGCAGGTTTTTGTTTCTTTTCTTTTGTGTTTTTTTTTCTTCTTTTTCTAATCTGACGACTCTTAAAGGGATACTCTGGGACAATCCGAAACTACTATAATGGCTGTGTAAACAAGTTCCATACATTCTTCCGTAATGAGAAATAACGTTGGTTTCGAGGTCGGGGGCTCGTTAGTTGCTAAAAGCACTGGGAAGACCAAACGAAACCGAAACTTCTGAAGGTTCCCTCTCCTACCTCCTGTAGCATGCGTGACGTCACCGGTAGTCTCGTGTGGACCACGGGCTGATTTTCGGGCACGCCCTTTGTAACTTCCGCGTGCCACATGGATGACCAATCATCTGCTTCCTCGATTTCGTTCTCAAATATTCGCCGGCGGTAAAAGCACAACCTACAGAGAGCCGTACATGAGATATACCGGTGACGTGAAGCCCAGTGTTGCTGGACTGCTTTTCCGCAGAGGAGTGCCCAATCATTTAAAGGAAAATATTCCTTTTCTAATTATCTGTGCCACTTTGTGACGAGAAATTGTATTAACTGAAATATCATAACGTGCGGGTTGATGTCGCACGTTTTTGGCGCGGAGGACGCTTTAGTGCGAAAGTTTGCAAGCTTTCTTCCCTCCCACTGCTTCCCAAGAAGCGCCGTCCCTTTAAAGGGGTTGGGACACTTTCATAGATATGATTCATTACATCATGCACGCATTGTACAGCACGCCCAGAATACTGAGTAAAAATAATTATTCTTCTACCGGTGTCGTGCTTATAGCGAGATACAAGCCCTCGAACCCACTCCCGAGCAAACGCAGAAGTCACAGAGCTCAGAGTTGCGCCCGTTCCCATTGGCAGCCGTAAGCACGTGACTTCTCGTGCGCAGCCTCACTGGCGGAAGCGAGGGCTGTGATGTCAGAGCCGCATGAGTTTCGGTATTCGCGGTGCCCATTTTCTCCGCTTCTATATTGCCCTCTTCGCTGCGAAACTTTAAACGCGTGTTCGCATCGGTGGAAAGAACCGCCTTTTACGTTCATCTTGGATAACCTGCAATAACCTGTCGCAACCCCAAACAAATAATCAGTTAAAATCAGTTTGAACAAAAAAAAAATCAGCTGCCGCAGCGCAGTGATTAGGGTGGTCGCTTTCCACGCTGAGACTGGGTGGTGACATAGGTTCGAATCACCGTACCGGCTGTCTTGTTTGAGTTTTTTTTTTCCCTGGGTTTTCGGGCACACGTTTCAGAGAACTGTCAGCACAGTTAGCCTTGAAGTCGGCCCACGATGCGCACTAACCCGTCCCTCCACTAATTCCTGCTGTTCTCTCTCCATCTGTACGACGCTCATGGTCACAGTTGCTTCGAAGCGGTTACACAGAATTACAAAAAAAAAAGAAGAAACGCTCAACGAATGCTAATTAGAATGCTGCCCTCAGACAGTTGAAGGAGATATGAAAACGCCCCGCGAAAATCATACGGTAAGCGGTTCTGTCAAAATAAAGATCAGCAGCGTGATATCGTCGACTGCAAGCTGATAAGACAGTTGCCTGATATCATGTTATCGGAAACGTCGTCGTGAGCACCTTCCGATTCGTTGAAACTCGTTGTCTTCAAGATATCGACATTGCATCTATATTCATGTTAAGTGTCATGTCGGTATTTTGACAACATCGATATTACGTCTAATATCGGTTCAAAATCGGTACTATTTTGATCGCAGACGTTGCTAATGTTAATCAGCATTCTATTGCAGATATAAATTGACACAGAAAACACCTATATAGTTGCAAGTCATCGTGCCACGTGCATAAAGCCTATACGTGAAAGAGCCTCCTTGTGACTATTTCTGTTTATGTTACTTGCCACATGTAGCGGTGGTGACATGGTGGCTTGCTGCTGTTAGCCTCATTCAAGTATTACACTCTTAAAAATGAACTTCACCGCATTGCTCGCTCCTAGCCAACCATCATCTCAAATGATATCGGTATCTGCCCCAATTTGTTGAAAACCGGGGGCGTACGCCTTTTTTGTGACAATTATGAACAGCATAAGTGTCACAGAAAGGGCGTACGCCTCCCGTTTTCAACAAATCAGGGCAGATAACGATATCATTCGAGACGATGGCTGGCTAGAAGGGTGCTATGCGGTGAAGTTCATTTCTAAGAGTGTAGCTGTGAGAGTGAATGAAGTCTCAGTTGTCACACAGAGACGTATCCCTCGCTTCCTCCGTAAATCGACAGTGAGAATAATGGTATCATTACGTCGGCAATTTTTACGTCGTTAATACATCGTTCTGGCACATTACAGCCTCTGTCGTTGCTGCGCCACAAAAACCCTAATCATTATGATGATGATGATGATCATCATCATCATTGTGTACAACGGCTGCCCTTGAACGGGTTATGTGGGTGAAGCTCTGTCTCAGGAGCATGCTCCTCCAACAGGCTTCACTACAGACCCAATTTTAAGAGAAGAGTTGAATGCTGAGACCCACATACTACACGGAAATGAACTCCAGTGCGCGGGACAAAATATTACTTCTGAAACGCAATTGCTCACGTGAATCGCGTTCATCTCATTTGCATTTTATTAACATTTTTACATATTGCATTTTGGCGCGTGGTGTAAACCCAACAGGGATCAATAGCACGTACATTTCTGCATGCTTTTCAGAATATATTTAATAAACATTCGAATACACCACCGTATACAGCGTTCGCATACTTCGTTCAGCGTGGAGAGAAGAAAGGCTGACATTCTGTTCTGGCTCTCTCAATGCATTCTGCTCTCGTCAACAACATCTTGGAGAATATTCCAAGTAGGCTTAGCTTGTCTTAACTGTGGTTGACTTGAGGTACAATGGCGGCGAGTACAAAGCGCAGAAAACAGACGTGACGTCACAGAGGTGCAACTATATACACCGGCCATTCTTGTTACTACCCTCAAGCAATCGCTTGCGGCAAAATAAAAACTTTTGTCACAAAATATCACGGGCAGCATCATATTTAGATCACGTGACTTGTTCGTATCTCAGTTTTTTTTTTAAATTCCCTGTTAGCTCCGCGAAGCAACTATGGCTATGGGCTGCGTATAGACGTGGACAGGGGGAGAGAGGACATTAGGGGCTTAATCGCTTCATCGTCGTTACGGTCGTTACAAGCTAACGAGTGGCGGGAAATTCAAAAAGGTGGGCACGTGACACATTGCGCGTGACGTATACCACGGCCTTCACGTATCGCGCGACGAGTGCCGTGCACGTGTTTTATCACGTGCCCACCTTTTTAAATTTCCCGCCCGCCTTTTTGAATTTCCCGCCACTCGTTAGCTTGTAACGACCGTAACGACGATGAAGTGATTAAGCCCCCAGGACGGAGTGGGGACAGTGGGGGTTAGTATGCGTCTTGGGTCGACTTCACACACTTAGAAATGAACCACATTGCACGCTCCTACTCAACCATCATCTTGAATGATATCGTTACGTGCCTTGATTTGCTGAAAACGGGAGGCGTACGCCATTTTTGTGACAATTATGAACCGCATAAGTGTCACAGAAAAGGCGTACGCCTACCGTTTTAAACAAATCAGGGCACACAGCGATATCATTCGTGATAATGGTTGGCTAAAAGCGTGCTATGCGGTGAAGTTCATTTTTAAGAGTGCAGGGGGAACTGTGCCGATATTCGTCTGGAAAGTCGGCCGGAAAACTCAGGGAAAACATCGGCCGCCGATATGGCCCCCGCCAGCCATGCAGACTTGTTGATAGCGGCCGTGGAAATTGCCACGCCTGCCGACGCCATCGAGTTTTCATCGTCTGGCCATCTGCGCCGCATAATTATAGGTCACGTATATTGACGTCTCAACGCTAACTGACCAATTATTGCAGGTCTGAGTGAAGGGCTTTAGGGGGCAGAGGCAGTTCCCGCATCGTCTCACAGATGGCGAACGCGGCGCTGAGAGTGTTCGAAAGTTCGAAATCTGCGGCCCTGTGACTAGACCACGGGGACTATATAGACCTGTGCGCCGGCGACTCGCGCCGCCGTCGTCGCCAATTCGCCTTACGGCGGTGCCGCCGCTGGCGCCAGGCCGGCGCGCCGACGCACTTAAAGGGGCACTAAAGTGCAAAAACAAGTTCACTTCAAATTACGTTACACGCTATGTTAATTTCGTACTTGTTATCATAATTCAAAACTTTGATTTCGTTACGGAGCTACAATCGAAATTATACCGGACTCTTTCTTGCGTCGGCGCCAAGCAGTGAACGACGCTTCAGCCCGTGCATCGGTGTTTTTAGTCCATGCTGCGCGTGCACGCGCGTGCCACGCCATGGAGCAGTCCAGGCGAAAAACATATTGTTGAATTCCAATGGCAGAGTCGGAGCAAGTGGCACACTCCGCAGTGGAGCGGCTTGATCTGGCTTAGAGCAAGTGATCCGAATCTGCGACTGGAACCCTTGCACCCAACTTGGAGTTTAACCCTGACCAATCTTCCTTGGTGGATGGCGGTCAGAGATGGAGGAAGAAGAAGAAGAAGCTTGTACTCATGTTCCGATACAACGCCATGTTTTGCAACATAAAGGTCCTCCTAATCTCCTAACGTTGCCCTGGTGATGTCTGGCTTATTGCTTTCTTCAAGAAACAAAATTGCTAACGTACGACGCGAAATACTAGTCACGGCGAAGACGCGTCGGGAAGCGGCCATGTTGCCGAAGCAGAGACAGGAAATAGGATGCACGAGCGACAAGTGACACGTCACGTAGAGTTCCGGTTGAATCTGCCTATTTTGGCGGACCAGTCTGGGTTGCTCCTTGGAACGACCTTGGCTCGAATGCCGCTCCGAAGCTCCCATTGGAAGACTCCAGAACTGTTCCCAATCTGCCAATCGAACAGCAATCGAGCAATCGAGCAACAAAACTTGCTCTGGAAGCGCTCCGAATCTGCCATTGGAATTCAACATAGTGCGCGTTGCGAAGCGCACTGGTGTCGCTGTCCGAAGGAAGTGAAGATAAATGCTGTCAGTGGGACATTCGCGAGAACTGTTGTGGGCTGCAATTACGCGAATCGGTATTGAACAACGCCGCAGTGCGCATCATGCCGCGCATATAGAGAGCACTACGATCCGACCCGTTTCAAATTCACACGGCCATAATAGGTATGCGCGTGCGCTTCTCCTGCTCTCTGATTGGATGCCGCCAATCTTTGCCTCCTGGGGATCCCATTCGTTGCCGCCAAAGACAGCTCTGTTTGCATTGAGGTATTCTTTTAAACTGTTGAACTAATTTTGCTTGCATTAGACTAATTGAAACACGGACTTTCGTTTCAGAGCAAGCTGTTTTTGCAATTGAGTGCCCCTTTAATCTAATTGGAGGGTTCTGTTTTTTGGGGCAGCGAATCAAAAGAGCAGACGTGGAGATGGAGAAAAAATATGTTCGACAATTTTGCTTTTGCTGAATAGCAAACTGCACGCGTTTATGCGCTTGGTGGGCACTCGGAAATAACCAGGCGATCACTGCGTACATACCATTGATTGATTGATTGATTTTAAAAGAAAAAAATTGAGATGGGCGTACATACCCCCCCCCCCCACCCACCCCCATGTTAGACAACGTTCGCCCACCACAACGGTATAGCCGCAAGGCACGGGTTAGCATTTTCAAACTGCTGTCGGTGCAGAGATCTACCTGTGACATCGGCTTTGCTGTGCAGCAAGACTGCTTCACAGTAAAGTGTTGGGACGTAGATCAAATGAGCAATTCCTTTTAGCATTAGCGAGCGTATTTACTGTGCGTATTTTCATCGTTTTCATTGTAACAACAACAACAACAGCTTTATTTCAAGATGATGAATGGGGAATTTCATATATGGGAAGTTGCAGAATGGAGAGTTTTGGAGAGATTGTATACACAACTGTTTTTCGTTGTTTTTCCTTGTATGTACCATCAGATGAATGTAATAAATCTTCTTAATATATTCACTGTGAGACGGTGTCATTCAAAAACCCCAAACCTCGCGACACTCTCCTTCCTTCCCTGCGTCACTCGGCTACGTCACGATATTCCCACGTATCGCTACGCCGCATTCCTGGATATGAGTGACGTTTCGGATCACTAGCCAATGAGTGTACCCCCTTCTGGCAAACACTGGCGCACACAGTGTACCGGTTGGGGCAACTTCTCCGAAACATAGGTGGGTATTATGCGAATAACACTGCCAGATGTTAACCGTCTCCTACGAAGCAATAATGCGACGAAGATGTACTGCATGCTTGAAGTCAAACACTGCAGACTTTTGGTATGGTTTAAACTCGCTAACATACAGGTTCAAAGTGCAAGGACGTTCCGAATTCGCCTAACTCCCCGATACTGCAATAAATTAACGTGCAGGCATCTTGTATACGCCACCATACATTTATCTCTCCACAGGGGAGAAGGTAAAGTTCGATGGTGGTGGTGTTAGTGAAAGGGCTAGTCGTTGTCGGCCACACATAGGTGGGCAACGTCACGACTGACGCCCCGGGGGAATGTGCGTCCTGGGCCGACTTCTAAGGGAACTGTGCCGACATATGCCTGAAAATATCTGAGGAAAACCCAGGGAAAGCTCCAGACAGCAAAAAACTGGCACCGGGATTCGAATCCGGGTACCTCCCAGAAAAGTAAAGTTCGAAGAAACCACGTGACGAGGTGTCTGCCCAATCACAAGGCAGCAATGAGGTGGTATTCGTAGACAGACATGGGTCTATAGAATAAAGCACGTGCACCTCAACCTTGAAATCTTAACTCCTCATTTGTGAAAGGGACCAATGAAGTCGCTCCACGGGTAATAGGGGAGAGTTGGAAACTGGGGAGCTGCGCAATGCGCATCTGACGTCCTTGTATAGCGTATCGTGACTGGTTGATGAGGCGCAACGGGAATATGACGTGTGGCTATTGTCGACAACACATGATCATGTGTACGGAAGAGTTCGGGGAACATCCCCGCTTGTTATTGGCTGTAGCCAGGGTCTAAACGTGCTTTCATAACATCTTTACTACTGACAGTCATTACTGTCACCCCCTTCCGGAACCTCTGCATAAATTCAGACCTCCGAAATAGTTACTGACGCCATGGCAGCATTGAAGCAGGAGCGATACACTGTCTCGACGGAGGAAGTCTTGATTCACAGGCCAAAAAAAGAAAAAACATTGACTCGTTGGTATATTGCTGTACATGAGGCGCTCTTGAATGTTCCGTATACCTCCACATCCCGTTCACGATGAAGAGAAAGGAGGACACCAGAGTGTAGTATGCCGTAAACAACTTTATGTAACATATTTATCGGATCCTGCCTTTTACTGCCCGACATTTGTGTTTTTGTTTTTGTTTTTCGCCCACTTTCTTTGTGTCGCTCTAATGACGTTGCAATTCGTAACACTTCAGGGAGCACTTCCGTTTCACGTGTCGGATGCAGATTTCGGAAAGGTCTGTAGTGTTAGCGCATAGACACAAGCAAATACAACGCATAACATGCTTAGAACTGATGTGGTGGTGGTGACGATAAACCGGCTTGCCGTTGTTGGTCTCACCGGTTTACAATTTACATTTTGATCGACCGTCATGAAACCTTTCTGATGGTTGACACGTTACACGCTAGGTGGCGCCACGCGCATGTCAAACGGCTGTTGGTTTCAGTCCTCATTGAAGTTTGCCCGTGTAACAGGGGGGAAGGGGAGATATGTTTATTAAGAAAAAAAGGAAAGGTCAGCCAGACGGAGGTCGGCTTGCTCTTCCAAAAAAAGGAGAAAAGATAAGAAAATGAAAAGAACAAGAAGAAAAGGGGAAGAAAAGAAAAGGAAAAGGAAAAGAGGGGTGCAACTTGGGTATAAAATGCAACGACGGATAATTAAAGTTCTGGTTGCGAAAACTTAAACATTTTGCACGGTGACTCTGAGCACGTTAAGGCAGTATGTGATAGCGTTCGTCTCTTCCTCTCTTTCTCTTTGTTATTATTGTTGTTGTTTTCGTTCTGGTGCCGACTACCGTATTTTCCGGTATATAAGACGCACGTTGTACATCCTTAGAAATGTACCGAAGTGGCAGTGCGAGCTTTCTACTTGTCTATACACAGGAGTTTTATCCGGCTTAAGGAGACCTTACAACCTCTAGCCTTCGTCCGCTGGAGTAAATATAGGCGTAAATCATTCGTGTGGGTACCAAACCAGGGGGAAATGAAAATAAATAAATACATAAATACATAGATAAAGCCGCACCACAATCACACACATTTCCCTAACACACGACTTCCCCGACGAGCATTGTTATCTTAGCTGTCTATACGCTCCTCACCTGGGTTCGGCGGAAAACAAAATGGCTTCCCTGCTCCCCTGGGGAACTCAGTGTCGCTTAGTGACTGCTGTGCGTATTATATTATTCGAGTTCCGATTTCTCCCTGTCCACTTTAAGTGAAACCTGCGCGACAGAGTCACGTGTCCTCTTTCACTCGCTTTACACCAGGCCACAAGACTCGTTACGGGCACGGCAAGACATCATTTGAACGATCATTCTAAAACGTCCCGCCACGACAAAGACAGCGCTGATGCAACAGCGCTAGAAGATCGCCACTCATTAAATTTTTACGCCGCTTCGTTAAGTTAGTCGGAGAACGTTTTCGCCGACTGCGCCTTTTATTATGAAACTCGCTGGGGTGCCCGTTAGTGTGCCTCTTTACATTTCACTTTTCCTTTGCCTTTTCTCGTCTTTTTCTTTTTTATTTCTTATAAAATAAGAAACACTTGAGAGAGATATATATACGCCCATTCAGAACACTGGGCTGCGGCGAGAAACCTTTTGTAGCAGCGCGGAAGAATACGCCGTGGTACGGGAGAAGGTCCTTAAGGCAAACTGCTGACATAATGGGACGCTATTAGGAAGGGAAAAAAGCGCGCAAAAGAAAAAGACAGAACGCAAGATATGTTTTTGAGATGACCAGTGCGCTGTGCTATGCATTCTAATTGGGCCATCTCTGTTTTGACTTCTCACGATACGTGCCGGGTGTCCCAACTATAAGATTTTTAATATCCTTTTAAAGACATTTATTAAGAACACAATTTATTTAAAGTGGAAGCACTCTACACTGTTAAGGCAGAACTTCACCACATAGCACGCTCCTAGCCAACCATCATTCCGAACAATATCATTCTGTGTCCTGATTTGTTCAAAACAGGGGGGAGGCGCCTAGCTGGGACAAGATAATGTGTCCCAGATAGGCGCCTCCTCCCATTTTCAACAAATCAATACACAGAATGATATCATTCCGAATGATGGTTGGCTATGAGCGTGCTATGTGGTGAAGTTCTGTTTTAACAGTGTACGTGGAAGAAACCAACTTAATGGTGCTAGCAGTCGTGCATCATAATCGATTATGACGGATAAAAAAAGAAGACTGGCGATCGCCAGTCTTCTTTTTTTTTTTCCTACACTCTTAAAGACGAACTTCACCGCATAGCACGCTTCTCGCCAGATGTCATCTCGAATGATATCGCTATCTGCCCTGATTTGTTGAAAACGGGAGGCGTACGCCTATTTTGTGACACTTATGCTGTTCATAATTGTCACAAAGAACGCGTACACCTCCCGTTTTCAACAAATCAGGGCAGATAACGATATCGTTTGAGTTGATGGTTGGCAAGGAGCGTGCTATGCGGTGAAGTTCATTTTGAAGAGTGTATGTGTTCACCTCATTTTATTGAACGCCGTTCATGGAATTGCTGCAACACACCACTTATCCTTCCAGATTCATGGCGTGTATTCTATGCAATCAGCACAGATACAGTAAGTGCTTATTGTTGATAAAACCAATTAACTTGTCATCATTGCGAAAAGTGAACTTCATCTCACACACAAAAAAAGAAGAAAAAACAACAACAACTTGATTAGTAGCCTGTTGAAAGGCCTACACAGATAAGGTCAGTAACTGCTGCAAACGAAGCAGTTCACAGGACTACACCTCAAAGAGTGTGCAATGAACTTCTGCGAGACCTCTTGGGTGCCGTCACTCATCGCTTGGAGCACACGAGTTGCCTCGAAGGCGTTATCTCATAGCGACTGAAGACCTTTGCCGTTCGTTCCACATCGTCTCAAAGCGCCGTATAGTGTTAAGTGCGACAGTGAAAGGTTATACCGCCTCTTCCCACGTATATTATTAAAAATGTGTGGGTTCCTTGAGATGTTTTAAGAGTGCACGCGCTTCATTTTGCACTAAAAAAAATATGGTCCTCTAAAATACGCGATCCAAGGTACACGATAGATCCCAGAACCACAAAATGAGCTTTTGGTATCGCCCGAAGGATCCTCATCGGGAGAACGCCGCCAGGGGGCGCGACAAATAAAACAGTTCCCTTCCTCGTTTTACTGCGTCTCCTTTTTTTTTTCCCCGTCGCACCTCAAATGGGATATATAATACCGCGGTGCTCGTTTCCCGAACGCAGGTGTTTCGGAAAGTGCTGAAACTCTCCCCACCGAAAAAGGTGATCCTACAGCTGATCTCTTGTCATCCACGTGGGTGTCTGTTTTATCACCGGCTATTACTCGCCGATAATAAACCAGTTCCGTGTCAGGAAGATTAAGCCCGATAGAAGGCAACGGGATACGATACAAAGACGCGATACCGGGTTTCTGTTTCTTCTCTCTCGGGAAATCCTGGTTATTGCAAAAGCGCTGCGTGCCCCGAAAGGGATTTGTGAAAATGAGTTGACGGCGACTTATAAGTTTCAGACATTGAGAACACTATATATATATATATATATATATATATATACTATAAGTAAGACTGATTTTGTGTTTGAAAAATGGCGTGTCCTTGTCAGCGAAGTATCGCAGGAAGAAATTTGACGTGCGAGAAGTGTCTGCTCTAGGATTGGCTGGATAAAGCACCTCTTCAAACCGGGGTCGTAAGTCACAGGGGACATGCCGGAAGTCGTCTTCCTATACTACGCTCCCTGCCGCCTTCGCAGTATCTTTTATTAACGAAACGCTGAAGAAAACGCAAAAAGTATCTGATATCGCAGCAAATACTACTCTTAACTCGCTGGTATCTGCACTCTAAGGGAAAAAAAAAGGAGTACAACGGGGAGTGTCCCCTAGATTAATTGCAGTTACTCCCCATTTTAGTTCCTTAGCGCCGAAATTTACTCCCCAGGACTGCAAATAGTCACTCAACTTCGCAAATGGTCTCGTGACTACAACGGTCTTCATAAATATGTGCACTTCGTGAATTTGATGGAATAAGGCTAACTTAGCAGTTTTTCAAGCTACAGAGAGGAAGAAAATAGTTAGCGATTATTTCTCGCGAAATTGTGCCATATGAGCATCGTGATATTTCAGATCGACACGTCACGCGGTTGACGGTGTAATTTAAAGTATTCTCATTCATACGCATGAACTACGTATCCGGAACTGTTATAGAACAGAGTGTGAAATACAGTCCCCATTCATTTAGTACAGAGCATTTACTCCCTAAAGGACTAATTTTCGTTGCAGTGCATTTAGTCCCCAAAATGACAAAAATCACTCTCTCCCCTCTCTCTTCTTCTTCTTCTTTTCCTTCTTTCTTCTTAGAGCACGTGTGTTTTGTAATCAATTCTTCGTCGAATATTGTCGATGATGTGTCCCACTTCACACCGATGGGGGGGGGGGGGGGGATGTTTATTACGAAAAGGAAAAAAAAAAAGGCAAGCAGAAAGAAAAGGTCAGCCAGACAGACGTCGACTTGCTATTCCTTGTAGAAAAAAGAAAAAAGAAAAGGAGAAAGAAAAAGGAAACAAAAAAGAAACAGAAGAAACAGAAAAGGAAAAGGACGCAAGCGGCACATGCGCAGCAGGGCGTCACACCGGGTTTACTAATGCCGCAAGCAATTTTCAACACGCGTCCCTGAGCTATAAGGTGACCTCACTCTAAAAAAAAAAAAAGAAAAAAAAACAAGCAATGAACAGCGCTCCCCCGCATTAGACGATCTAACCAAATATGGTTTGGTTTAGTTTGGTATTAACATAATTGGTAATTTTTAATTTATGATTGGTAATTCTAATTCGTAATTGGTAATTTCTATCATGATTAGTACAGTGATTGGTAGACTAACAGTTGCTGCGAGTCAATCCCAAGCCAGATTGTCAATACAGTCAAACACTCCTTTACAACGAAACTCAGGGGACAGCAAAAAAAAAAAAAAATCGCAGTAAAGGTATTTTCGTTAAAAAGGATGTCCATTATTGGACCTATAGGGCTCCAGCGGGACCGCAAAAAAATTTGCTGTAGTGGTATTTTCGTTAAAAAGGTGTTCACTATAAAGGAGTTTGACTGTATCAACGTAAAATATCCCAAGAAGGCGTATACTGCTCCCATGCCCAAGTGTAATCGATGGCGAGAATGTCATTCGCAATTATAGTAATTTAGAGCGGCTCTATTCGTAGCATTTATCCGCCAACACTTGTGCGGTTAGATGCTGCGCGTGTAGCGTGTGCCACAGGACAGGAAGGGTGTCACCGTTGCCTAAGAAGGCTCCGAGTCAGCTTGCAGAGACCCGGAACGGACTGGAACGACAGCGCAATGCAGACATGACCATATAGTCGTTATACGTCTACTTTTTGCAGCCCTCAAAGCCGTCGTAAACGCACGGCCTGAATGTAGATCTATTGAAAGGGTTCAATCGATCATAAAACAGAAAAATATGACCACGTCCACGCTAGTGTATGTTGTTTTAAGCACGCGCAAGAAAAACAGAGCTTTGCGCATTGCGCACAACCATCACGCTACCCCGTATGTACGTAAAAGCGACAGTGTACGATATGCTAGAACTCACCAGTAATGGTGCCATGATGCTTCGAGCTCACAATGAAAATAACGATCGCATGCCTTCACAACGATACGTTCACACAACGGTGCGATCACAACGATACGTGCGGCCAAAGAGGTTCGGCTACTTTTCTTCCCTCTATCCCAGAAAACCATCAACATCCCGAGGACATCCCAATTTGGTCCTAACGTCCAGATCCACGATGGATGTCGAGCGGACATCCCCTAGATATCCGAAAATATCCAGCTCGTAGCTGTTCCTCGCAGGGATTAGACGCACGCGTGTTGCTTTGTTTTTGCTTTGCTTTATTTTGCTTTATCTTTCTATTATATTGTTTAGGAATAGCAAGCCGGCCTTTGGTCAGGCTGACCTTTCCGTAATAATCGTTGATTGATTGATTGACTGATTATTTAAAAGAAAACCAGGGAGAAATTCAACTTGTCTCCTGACTAGTTCTGCTACTCCCAAAACAAAACAACAAAGAACCAAAAACAAACAAAGTATACCGTAATAATCGTTGAGTTTGAGTTTGATTATAGAAAAAAACCCGGAAGATATTGAATTCGTCACTGACGAATTCTGCTACTCCCACAAGGAGAAAGAAGAGGAGAAAAGGAGAAAGAAAAGAAAAGAAAAGGTGAAAAGCTAAAAATAGAAACACATCACCCCTCCCAATCACCGAACTGTACGTACATATGCGTAGCTACATCCCCTACAAGTGAGCTGAAGTGCAAGAAACAAAACTGCAACGGGGAACTCGACGACACATAATAATCGACCGTAATAATCGTATACCCACCTTCCCCATACATTGGCTCAAAAGTAACACGCGCATATATGTAGATTGAAGGTGTGTTCTCTCGTTTCTCCGAAGTTTCTCGAAAGTCTCGATCTTCTCGTTTGATAGCCCCCTTTCAGTACCGTGCACACCTAGTAGCCGTCCTGACACACCAGTCGACGGAGAAGCTTCGGTCCATGAATCATATATTACGCGGAGTGCGCGCAAGGTTCGATCGGAGACGACTGTTGCGTGGTGTCAGTCACGCCATGACCCCCCCATAATTTTCCCCAGGGGAGAATTCCTCTCCCCCTTCCCGGCCACCCTCGGTTGAGAGCAGTCTATAGCCGAAGAGATAGTTGTTATCAGATTAAGTTCTGTCTTTTTAGAGTGTAGCACACGCCTCAACTTTCTTATGGGTTTCAACTTTCATGATTGAGAGGCGGGGGAGTGGGAAGAGAGTGGGAAGTGTCGTATAGTACAATCAGATAGTACCATGCTGGTCGTTAGAGTAGAATTGTTTAAAAAGAACAGAGGGCGGGGGGGGATATGTTTATTACGAAAAAAAAAGAAGCAAGTAAAAAGGAAAGGTCTACCTGGCAGAAGCCGACTTGCTATTCCTTGTAAACAAAAAAAAAAGGAAAAACAGAAACAGAAAAGGAGAAAGACGCAAGCGGCACATGGGCAGCAAGGGGGGCATGAGGTTGCAACGTTTGCAACCGTGTATTGGGGTGTGATGTGAAAAAGTCATCGGGGGGGGGGGATTTATTGGCAGAACGAAAGAAGAGAAAATAAAACAGAGGGATGGGGAAGGGGGGATGTCACTTCTGTAAACAGTGTTCACATCGAAAAATCAAACACGTTCGTAATCACAGCACCTGTAGAGCATATTCCGGAATTGTCTCACCTTAACAAATGACAGACGTTCAAAAAGTCTGGAGGTCGAAATTCAAGACACTCTTCTGGCAACACACATTAGGAAACAACTAATGAATGTTCACACTCTCTGGCGCAGAACTATAGCTTCTGTCTTCAATACATTCCGGTCGAACGTGTTCAGTTAACACTTTCTTCTTTAAGCAAAAAATGCGCGTCTCATTCCGTTCCCTTGGGTGCAACTTATCTTGGGACTGGCGCCATGGGGCCATTAATTACAAATGCCACCGGTCCCTTTTGTTGGCAGCTCTCTGGGACAAAGCCTGACACGAACTTGCGTTCGTGTCTGAAAGGACTGCTTTTTCTCGGGGAGTACTAGTGTCACTGAGGAACAATGAGCACGCCGAGCGTCATGCGGATTTGGATCTGGCATAATTTAGCTGCGCGTACTTCTTGTGCCTCAGAATGAGCTTAGTTTTGACACTAAGTGGTTACCCCAGGGGGTGCCCTATAGCACGTACTGGCCCATAGGCGATAGCGTGTCATGCGAACACAATGCATTCTGAACAGGTTCTGGTAATGCGGATGTCAACCTATACACGTTACAACTCCGCATTCATCGTCTCACAATAAAGTTGTCGTTGTTGCTGCTGCTGTATATACACGTTACCGTACAATGCGATCGTGTACCTGTTGTACAAATCATAAGTGATAACACTCTCATTCAATGTATTGTTTACACTAATTCGCGCGTTGTTATGTCCATTTGCTTTGGTGCGTCAGTGCCGAATTTCGATCAAACGATTTTGACGGTATACTATCTTGGCCACTTCTGCTTTCCAAAACCACACTCTCGTCAGATCTCTGCACTGATCACATTTGTACACGAAGAAGCTTTACTCGAAAACGAAATACCCTAGCACTTCTGCGTACCTATAGCGCGCGTTACCAACGTAATACTCAAGCTAAGATGTATAGGCCTAAGCGCTTGCTGCAACGCGTGCTCCGGACTGAGGAAACCAGTTGTTGCTCAGTGGGGTGTATATATTGCCGTCGACTCGCAGAAGCGCCGGAACGAGCCTTTGATAGCGTCCTATTCCCTTTACCACGGACCTCTATAGAGATGTCCCCTATCCGATATAGCGAGTTATCCGTGTAAAAAGAGACATATAGGCATTGGTGGCGTTTCAACGTCTGTTCAAGATCCCTTTCTTTGTTGGCAGATCCGTTCTGCTGCGTCAATAGTTTTCAACATATGCGCAAACAAGTAGGCATTAAGGCCTTTTAGTACGTTAAGTACGTTAAGGCCTTTTCATTAGGGCTCCTTTACAGTACCATAGGACACCTTCGCGAAAGGAGTTCGTGACGGTGACACACGGCAAGAGCGAACTCCTTTTGGTGTTTCGTTCGAAAAATATACCCAAAGATGTCGTGCTCTAGATATTTCCATTAGAACCGGCCTACACCTACGACATAGTATAACAATTGACCAATGAATTCGAAACACGTAATGCAACTGCAATATCTGCACGCAGACTCGCGTACTTGAAAAATAAAAACGTGGTCTCTAGCCTTCGTTCGAGAGTATCGTCGTCGTATCACCCTTCGTTCGAGGGTACGCCATGCGCCTTTACAGATGAAAAGGAGGTCGCCGATCTTAGCTTCCGAAAAGGACCGCTCCGTAAAAGGATATTCTCCTTTGCCGTGTTTCGCGTCACGCAAGGCCTTTATTCCGTTAAGTGTCCTTTTGTGTAAAGGAGTTCAAACGTGCCCGTGCGTCAGGGGTATTAGTCTGTGCTAACACCGCGAGGCGGCTGTGACTATGCCCGACTTGACCTGACCCTAGACCTGGACAGATTGAGAGAGGGCATCTGGAATGAGTGAGAGGCAGGATGAGTTTATATGCGTCCCGGGCCGTACAAGGAGTTTTAAAATGTCTGTCAGTTGTCAGTAAGCAGTTGTAGCGTCAAGTCTTCGTCCCTCGTCTTTGGCTGTGTTCTTTTGTATCTAATATGTACCAACTACCCCACATGAACACGTTAGTGACTTCCGGGGCAACGATGCCGACATCTATGTGGAAAGTCTCCCGCAGAAACTCATGGAAAACCTGAGACGGCACAGCCAGTGGGAGGATTCCAACCCACTACCTCCGCATCCCTTTGCAGTCATTTAATGTGTCAAAGGACACTTGTGCAGTACAATTTCAATACAGTGTAGCACGAATGGAATGCACGAAATCCTTACACTTTCACAAGCCAAACGAGCTTCAAACAACAGCAACTTTATTTTGGCTTTGGAGAGTTGGGGAGTTTCATCGCCACAGGCGATACTCTACCCCATTGCTCGTGGGAAAGTGGGGAATAAAATAACGAGCCCCTTCACAATAACGATCGAAGTCCGATGGTGTCCAGAAATGTCAGAAGAGCTTTGAGCGCAGAGCGTTGCGGGCTTCAAACAAGCTATATAATAGCGCGCAATGTTCGTCATGTACAAAGAACAAAGAAACCCACAAAAAGAACGACACTCTGGGAAGCCAGTGGCAATGCAAGGAGACACGGCCGCGGTGGACAGTAATGTACCACGTCGACTACCGTCGGAGGAACTCTATATTGATGGAAAGTGATATTCTCAGGCTGGAACACAGAAGAAAGGACAAACACACAAAGCCTCATGTGCCTAAGAACAATGAAGGAGGAAAGACGGAAGTCACTGAAAACGCAGAAGATGTGGGTTCGAGCCCTGCAACTGGCTAACCTTTCTTCTTTCAGGGCTCTATCTCTTGAAGCGTAACAAGCTGGGTCTCCAAGAAAACAAATATACCCTTGCATGACCTCTGGTCTCCAATCAGCACGCGAATGCAGTACCCACTCAGTCAACGCAGTGGGTACTGGGATAGCCAGTCCGATTTAGTCGTGCCTCACCTCTTTTTTTTTCTATCCATCACCATAACCATCACCACCAAGCCACTGCCCGCGTGTGAACTAGAGAAGCTCAACGGCAGCGAAATCAGGTATGTGCCCCGGATGAGAGGACACATCAAGAAAGGAACATTTCCGTGCAAGGTTTCACTTTTGAACGTGAAACAAAATGTTGCACTTTTTTTTTCTATCAGCACTAAACATATCCCCCCCCCCCCCGATTTACACATCCTTCTAGCTCTAATTTTGACAGTACTTTCTCGTTATTTTCGTCTAAACATGTTAATTATTTTTCTTCTCGTTTTATTTCCAATGCGCAGGCGACATGGCACCCGAAAGCAACGTAAAAATCCAGAAGCAGATGCCATATCGTTCAAAACTTGTGTTGATAAAGACAACGCGCGAAGCAAAGTGGTCGCAAGTCGTTGCTGTCCTTGGCAACGACGTCTGCTAATTACCTACGCAAAGAAGGCAGCTTGGTTTATTATTGGAACAAGATGAGAGTACACATGGGAAGAGCAACAAAGTTTGCGCTTCTTGTAGTTTTTTATCGACAGCTTAGAAGCGGTAGCTCATTTGAGCTAAGCGTCGGAGCGCAGTCTCGTTCAAGTGCTTTGGCTTTTACAGCTCACTTTAACAGTTACACTGTTTCTTAGCCGCTAATGAAAGACGACTTTGAGAGTTTCGCAATGGCTACACTCTCAAAAATGAACTTCACCACATAGCACGCTCCTAGCCAACCATCATCCCGAATGACAACGTTCTCGCCCCCGATTTGTTGAAAACGAGAGGCGGAGCCTATTTTGTGCTCATTATGTACGGCACAAAATAGGCTCCGCCTCTCGCTTTCAACCAATCGGGGGCGAGAACGTTGTCATTCGGGATGATGGTTGGCTAGGAGCGTGCTATGTGGTGAAGTTCATTTTTAAGAGTGTAGTTCCACGCCTTTAAAACCGAACTTCTCACTCGTTGAATACAAACCATTGCACAGAATGTTGTGCACCTCTATATCACTTGTGATTTTTTGGAAAGCGAGAGGATCACGCCGTTTTGTGACAACTCACATGATTGCCATAAGTGTCACAAAAAGCCTACGTCTCCTATTTTCAACCACACTCTTAGGAAAAAAAAAGGATGGGACAGTTACGCATTTTAGGAAGTAATATAGTTGTCGCATATGTTGTGCCCAAAAGGTTGCAAAGTTCTATACCTTACTACCTGGTTGCAGTCGGCACAACAGATCAGCGCACGTCCCAAAACAAATTTTAGTTGCAGTTAACTCCGTTGTACACAATGTGCTCAATGTCCACTGCACTGTCAATGCTGGGAAAGCAACACTCCCTGAAAGTGCTTCGCTTCTGTGCTCCACTCAACGCAGGGAAACATCCCACATCATCATCATCATCCATTCATCTATGTTGTTGTTGTTCGCTTCTGTAGTATGTAAGAACGGTGCTTACACACATTTTGTACAACAACTGTAAAGAGACGTTAACAGGCATGGTTACCACCGTTTTTCGCCCTTTATCAGACGCTATGTTGACCTAGGTAATCACTTATAGCAGATACCACCTTTTTTTCGCGCCATTTTTTCTTAGAGTGCGCACTATGAGGGGAGAGAACTATGTCATGCGGGATGCTGGTGAGCTATGATCATGTTACGCGCGGTGAAGCTCTGTTTTAAGAGCGTATAGCCGACCATCATCCCGAATGACATCAACACACACATACATTGGATGATGATGATGATGATGATGAGGTGGGCGGTTCACCTTCAGCTGAGGCGGTACACTGCCCTATTGCGCATTGGGAACGGATGAGGGGATGGTGATGAGCGCTTTATCAGAGAGCCGTCACCACAACGTCAATAATCGACTGAATACGTATCACAAAACGGGTAGGCCTTCCGTTCTCAACAGACGATGATGAGAGAAGGGTGTCATTCGCGATGATGGTTAGCTAGGAGCGTGCTATGCGGTGAAGTTCATTTTTAAGAGCAGTATCGAGCACATCCTACTGCATTGCTGTGCATATGCTGCGGTGCGGGAGAAATATACCTTGGCCATTGCAGGAACTGTACGGTGAATGATGTCCTATACATCCCAAAGGCTCTTTCACGGAAAGACACTCCAAAAATTCGCAGCCTCGTCTACTTTCTCCAGGAATCTGACCTCGCTCAAAGGCTATACTGCTCAGACTTCTCGGCAACTCTGCAGTGACAGCCCTAAATCTTAAATTTCGGCCGTCATCATTCCTTTATCCGTTATCACACTATATCTCCTACAGTCGTGACGCAGCCCACATATACGTGAGGCCAACAACGGCAAGCCGGTTCGTCACCACCACCATCACCTAATTTTTAAGAGTGTAGGGTTAAATTAATTCAATTAACGCAATTAACCTAATTTTTATAACTAATAATTACTTAATTCATGTCATATAATTAAGTCGTCTCAGTAAACGCTACGCCCAGAACCTCGTGGACCTCCGCAAGAGAGAGAAAGCCCCCAATTTTTTTTTCAATCTTGCAAACACACACACACACACAAAAAAGACATGAAAGGAAAAAAATCGTCTATTTTCCAGGAGTTCAAAATTTCCAGAAATTTTCTATCTGTACACGGAGCAACGCGGCCAATTTGCAACACAGTGTCGACAACACTTTGCACCGTACAATCCACACGTAGTGGTGCGCAGTGATGGCAGTGCTGCCGTAGTCGGCCAATACGACGGGGATATTGACGGGGATATTCAGGAGCTATCCCATCGAAAAAAAATAGCCGAACACCATGCTCTGCGGAGCTCCTAGAGGATAGCGTTCCAGGAATTTTTCAGCGCAATCGTTGTCAGTCCGACGAAAGGAGGTTGGAAACCCAGCCCACACCAGCATCGCAGAAAGAGATAACGCAGGCATGGGTTATCGCGTCCGGCTCTTTCCTGGGATAATGCTTTCCCTCTCCCAATTTCAGGACCTGTCTCCTTTTCTACTCTCACTCTGTGGGCTGTGCACTCTAAAAACTGAATTTCACCGCTTAGCACGCTCTGCGCCAACCATTGCATCGAAAGATAGAGTTATCGCTTCTGATTCAAGGAGAGAGGGAGGCGTACGCCTTTTTGTGTCAATTTGGATATATGATAATTGACACAAAAAGGTGTACGCCTCCCTCTCTCTTCGTATCAGAAGCGATAACCCTACACTCTTAAAAATGAGTTTCACCACATAGCACGCTCCTAGCCAACCATCGTTCCGAATGACAACGTTCTCGTCCCTGATTTGTTGAAAACGTGGGGCGGAGCCTATTTTGTGACACTTATGCTGTTCATAATTGTCACAAAAAAGGCGTACGCCTCCCGTTTTCAGCAAATCAGGGAAGATAACGCTATCATTCGAGATTATGGTTGGCTAGGAGCGTGCTATGCGGTGAAGTTCATTTCTAAGAGTGTATCATTCGTGGAAATGGTTGGCGCAGAGCGTGCTATGCGGTGAAGTTCAGTTTTTAGAGTGTGTTTAGAACCTGCTTTTGTCAGCAATTGTGCTGAAAGAGTCGTCGCGGCGTTATGGTCTGGTGCTCCGAAAATCATGATGTTCCGCTATTTTTTCTGATTGAATAACTCCTCAATATCCCTGTCAATTACAATGAATTTAAGTGAATTCGGCACGCTCTTGATATTGGCGGGATCAAAAAGTTACTTTTACTTGGCAAATTTCCGAGTTCAGCTCGCAAATATTTACGTGATTAAACTTACGATACACGACATTCACATCAGGACGTGGCACAAACTTAGTACCGGAGTTGTACACGTTACTCGAAAAAAGTAATTGATTACAATTACTGTTACTACTGCGCGAAAAGTAATTCTTTAGCGTTACAAATTACTTCATCAAAAATGTAATACGTTACCGATTAAAAATGTAACGCGTTACTTTTCCCGTTACTTTTAAATTGTCTCGCCTCCTGTCCCAGATGAGGACGACCGTATAGGCGTTGAAAAATCCGCTCGTTTTGTTACTATTGTTACTGTTGCTCCAGTAGGTCGTGGTTGTAAGGAATTATCGTATTACTGTGCGTCCTCTGTGGACCTCTGCGTCATTGCTTCAGTCGAAGATCGGGCTTGCTGAAAAGTGTTGCCCTTGTTGACAGAAGGTTAAAAAAGTAATCGATTACTCAGTAATTGATTACCGAAAATTGTAATCAGATTACTTGGAAAATTACTTGCTCACAAAATTAATTGATTACGTTAACATTTACTGAAAAAGTAATTGATTACTAGTAACGCAATTACTAGTAACGCGTTACGTACAACTCTGCTTAGTACGAACAGATGCCGTCGGCCACATGATTCTATAGGTGGCGTAGTTTCTTTATATATAATTCAGTGACACGTTTTCTGGGACACCCAGTATAGCCACTACATAGGCCACGGGCGCTGGTACATCCACACATGGTCCCGTGCTGGCCGAGCGCAGCCTCTAAGGAGGAGAATCGAAATGTTTGCGTCGACACCTGTTTCTGAGCGAGCGATCCGTTAAGTGTCGCTTCCACCCTGATTATTCCGCGCTCATAAGCGATTAGCCGCACAGCCCGTCGTCCGTTGTTGGCTTACACGGCAAAAATTTCCACGCAGCCGCCGGTGTAAACCACGCTGGGCTCCTTTCTCGGTGATCATCGACTGCGCCGACAGGGTTCGTATAGCTCCCTTATTTAATGGCTCTTTTCGTATGCATGGATGCACTCTCTGCAGTCATATGGAGAGTCCTTATACGCATTCAAATGACGAGAAATTTGTTATTCCTGGGATAAGGTGTAAGAAATATTCAGCCCGTCCATACGTGCTATACGGAGCAGGTATAACAGGTACAAGTACGTGCCTGCCTTTCCTAACGGACATTATTTGCACCTAATAGGCTTGTAAGCGTATGCGCCTTCTACAAATCATGTACTGAGGGCACCTTGAGGTACAGGAATGTGGCGAAGGTTCAAGCTGGAACATTTAGTAAAGAGATCAGCTTCTTCTCAATTTCTTTTTTTTTTTTTCGTTGCGCTAGCCTATTTTCTCAGTCAAACGTGCTACTTGTTTTTTGTTGTTGATTTTTTTTTCGCAGAAAAAACTCGATTAATGACATTACGGACGTTAAGGACGAAGAGAACACCGATAACACGTACTCGTGTTACATGTGCCAAAGAATTTGTGAAGGAGTTTTGTCTCAGAAAAGGGGTTAGAAAATCGCTGCACCCATTATGTATGCGAGGGGAACAACAACAACTATACATGAATGACCAAGGAATGAGGTGATTTCACCGCAACAATTGGGGTACACCACCGCGTGCTGACGCCGCGTATACGCACTTGACTGATTGATTGATTGATTGAGATATAAAGGAGATGTGAGACCGGGTCGGGTCAGGCTACTTCAGTATACTCGAGAATAGAAAAGAAAGTAGAAAGACCAACGTCGAGGTGACCAAGCTACATAAAAAGTTTAAAAAAAAACGGCAAACAAAAAAATAACAAGCAGGGTCCGCTTCCCGAGACTCAATAAATGTGTTGTCGTAATTGTATGCCATATATTATTAGTATTATTACGTGTTGAAACGATGGAAGGGAATACTCCGCGAATATTGACGGGTGATCGGAGCAGAACACGGCTCGGAGTCCAGGCTTTGTACAAGATGCTCATAAAATGTATTTAAGTTTAAGTTACTGAGTACTGAGGAAGGAAGTAACTGAGTGGTGTATACTAAACACCCAATCTTGAAAAGTATTTAAGATAGAGTATTAAATGCTCTTAAAAGTAACTCGTTACTTTCAATATCCCTTGGCGTCGCTGTTGTAATTCGCTATCAAAGAAATACGGAGCGCGTGAAGTTCAAAATGGCATCATCAAAAAAACTTTATTGGCTCGCTGGAACAACTGCGTTTAAAAATTACTTTCTAATAGCTTGCCTCATTTTTTAAACACATTCCCCCAATACTGAACAGGCGCTCTACACAGACGCGAACGAATGCACTACAAGAACGACAGACTCCTCCTTATCGTTGCTTTAACCTCATAAAGGGCTATAATATGTTACTCGCCCTCCCTCGATACGGCTTTCGGCAAGGGTTTTTCATCCTGCGTGATGAGGGGGGGGGGGGGGAGTATGTGTATTTAAAAAAACAAGAACAGGAAAGGTAGGGAATGGGTAGGGTAGGGTAGGAGTGATACGGGTCTCAATGGTTTACCCCACATACACAACACATCGTGTCGTGCCTGCTCCCAAGCCCGAGGCGCTGAACGCTACCCCTTTCCAAGAGGAACCCCCCCCCCCCCCCCGTGGATGTCCCGAATATCTCATACCCCTGCCACACGTGGACTCTTCAGTGATCATTGAAACCAATCGTCATTGAGCACACGCGTAGTGCCATCTGGGGTGTAACGTGTCAACCTTTCAGGGAGCATTGGATCCAATGCTTTTTGCCAAGTTGACACGTCACACGCGTGGTGGCGCCACGCGCGTGTTCCATGACGATTGGCTTCAATGATGATTGAAAACTGCCCGTATGGCAGGGGTATCAGACGCTAAAGCATATGTATACAACACAAAGCGCCATTGCCGTGACAAAAGAGAATCCTTCGCTCCACCTCCGTGTCACGCACAGAGAAGTATCTTCAAAGTAACTTGGAAAGTTACTGCAAAAAGTATGTAAGTTAGATTGCTAAATACTGAGCTTTGAAAGTATTTGCAAGATACCAAGCTACACGCAAAAGTATTTAAGATACGCAACTTCATTTACTATGTGAGTCCGTTCGGAGGTATTGAATAATGCTATTTGTTCGATGCGGTAGCTCCGGCATTTTTCTGTGGCTTCCTAATGGTACACTCTTAGAAATAAACTTCACCGCATAGCACGCTCCTAGCCAACCATCGTCACGAATGATATCGCCCTGATTTTGTTTAAAACGGGAGGCGTATGCCTTACTTGTGACAATTATGAATAGCACAAGTGGCACAAAAAAGCAGTGATGGGCAGAAACTACTTTGAAAGTTGTTTAACTACAACTACTAGCTACTTGTATTAATAGTAATTGTGACTACAAACTAACTACTTTTTAAAACAGTAGTTAACCTACAGCTCCAACTACACTCTTAGAAATGAACTTCACCACATAGCACGATCCTAGCCAACCATAATCCCGAATGACAACGTTCTCTCCCCTGATTTGTTGAAAACGGGAGGCGGAGCCTATTCTGTGCCGTGCATAAGGGATACAAAATAGGCTCCTCCTCCCGTTTTCAACAAATCTAGGGCGAGAAAGTTGTCATTCGGGATGATGGTTGGCTAGGAGCGTGCTATGTGGTGAAGTGCATTTTTCCTCAGACGCTTTCAGACATATGTCGGCACAGTTCCCTTAGAAGTCGGCCCAGGACGCACATTCCCAGGGCGTCAGTCGTGACGTTGCCCACATACGTGAGGCCGACAACGGCAAGCCCTATCGCCACCACCGCCACCACCACCACCATCATTTTTAAGAGTGTACTACGAAGTAGTTTCAATTACTTTTGCAACTACATTTTCTGTCCAAGACATAAATGTTGGTTGGAGGTAGCTAAAATGGTAGGTAATTGGGCACAAAAATCAAGTTATTTGACTAGGAACCTTTAGCTTTTCACGTTCCCAGATAGGACGCGATGAGGGCAGAACTTGCAGGATGCAGCGAAGTTTTTGCTTCCTGCTCTCACGTTGGCATACTTATAGTAGTGTTCAATAACGAAAGAGTCCATCCCTACAACATTAACAATCAAACAGGACGCGAAGAGACACAGCAATGGGCGTGCAAGACACAACATGTTTTTTGCCTAGATTGGCGTGGATCGGAGTGGCTTGGATCGTGGCTTGGCGCTTGTCTTCGGTCTAAGCCGTGTCCAACCTGCCGACTGCCGACTCCCGACGGCAGTTTCGTAGTTAAACTACAGTAGTTAACTACGAAAAATGTAGTTTAACTACTAGCTTCTAATTACTATCCGTTGAGTAGTTGCAATTACCCCGTAACTACATAGAAAGTAGTTTAATTAGTAGTTAAACTACATGTAGTTAAACTACTGCCCATCACTGCAAAAAAAGGCGTACGCTTCCCGTTTTCAACAAATCAGAGCAGATAACAGTACCATAGGAGATGATAGAAGCGTGCTATGCGGTGAAGTTCATTTTTAAGAGTGTATGGCATGTACCTCTGCGCGCATCGCATAGGCTATCTTATCGTATATCCTATTTCGCCGGTGGTGTAAAAAATCATAAACCGAGTAGGCACTTATGTACACGCAGTGCATAACTTGTAATAAACTTCCTTAAACAACATTATGACTTTTCCGAAAAATGTTCACCCGTTTTGATCCATCCGGTACATACCGTACACTATTAAAAGAGAACTTCACCGCACAACACAATCCTACACTGTTAAAACAGAACTTCACCACATAGCGCACTCCTAGCCAACCACCATACCGAACGATATCATTCTGTGTCATGATTCGTTCAAAACAAGGGGAGGAGCCCATCTGGCACAAGCATAATGTGTCCCAAATAGGCGCCTCCTCCCATTTTCAGCAAACAAGGGCACAAAATGATATCATTCGGAATGATGGTTGGATAGGAGCGTGCTTTGAGGTGAAGTTCTCTTTTAACAGTATATAGCTAATCATATCGAATATATCGAATATATATATATATATCGAATATATATCGAATATATATCGAATATATCGAATATATATCGAATATATCATATCATATCGAATCGCATCGTTCTCTGCCATGATTTGTTGAAAACCGGAAGCGTACGCCTTTTTGTAACAGTTATATTAATCGTCACAACACCGCGCACGCCCAGTGCCTTCCACAAATCGAAAGTGCGGGCGCTCAGGGTGTTTTGAGGCGAACTTCTGCTTTGAGAGTGCGGAACATATTCCTGGCGCTGAACTGGACGGCGTGAAACTTTGTAACACCTATGTTTGCAACAACACTAACCTGCCTTGCGGAGCACTTGGATGACGACACTCCATCAGGCTCGGGCTCAAACACTTTGCACAGACAAGCGAACGTACTACTCGGCGGGAATAATTATGAACTTCTTTCCCGAATTAGCGACTTCTCTGACGAGCGCTTCAAAAACCGTCGCAACACCAACGCTTGGCAGCATGCTTGGAACGCCAAAATAACTCTTCGCGTCAAACGGCGACGTCGTGCACATAGCTACGCGGAGATGCAATATCTTTCGACGGCATAGACCCCGAGAAGCGCAAGTTTAGCATGATGATGTTACCGCGCTGTACGTTTAGGCGGCCGTGTTTGCGTAACGTTATCCTCAAGACTAACTCCTTTGCGTTCCAGCTCCAGCTAGATAGGCGATATTTATTGCTTGCGTGACGTTGAAGCCTCGAGAGGCGTGATCCGAAAAAAAAAGAAAGCTCAGCGTTGTTGTCTTCACGTGCACTGTAAACTGAAAAACACCCTTATGGGTGTAAATCGCTTGTCCTGTAATTGACTCCTCTTTTTACACCGTATGGTCTGGAACACCCTTTTTAGAGGGTGTATCCCGTGTAAAACGTCCTTTGAAAGGGTGCTTTTCCTTGAAAATGCCGTCTTTTGCACCCTTTGTACACCTTTTTAGGAGGGTGTTTAACGATCTTACACCCTCTTAAAGGGATGTTTAAAGGGTGCAAAAGAGGGCATTTCAAAGAAAAGCGCCCTTTCCAGGGGTGATTTACACGGAATACACCCTCTAAAAAGGGTGTTCCAGACCATGTACGGTGTAAAAAGAGGAGTCAGTTATAGGACAAGCCATTTACACCCACAAAGGTGTTTTCCAGTTTACAGTGTGCACTAACAGTAGAGAAAATCCTGCGACACTGCTACAAGATGTTCCGTACACTCTTAAAAATGAACTTCACCACATAGCACGCTCCTAGCCAACCATCACCCCAAATGACAACGTTCTCGCTCTAGATTTGTTGAAAACGGGAGGAGGAGCCTATTTTGTGCCGTGCATAATGGCACAAAATAGGCTCCTCCTCCCGTTTTCAACAAATCAGGGGCGAGAACGTTGTCATTTGGGGTGATGGTTGGCTAGGAGAACGGAACATCTTGTCGGGATGATGGTTGGCTAGGAGCGTGCTATGTGGTGAAGTTCATTTCTAAGAGTGTAGCTCCGGAAGATATGCCGTGTTGGGCTCATTATTTCATTCCCCACGTCACCACCAGCAATGGGGTAGTCTATCGCATCTGGCGATGAAACTCCTCATTCACCATCTTAAACTAAAGTTGTTGTTGTTGCTTTTGGCTATCTGTCTATTGGCTTCGTAATCGCTTTGGTTTTGAAGTAATTACGCTCTCAGAAGAAAAAAAAAAGGTGAAGCAGTTGCACCTTTTTGGGAGGTAATAGTTGTCGCATATGTTGTGCCTAAAGGGTCGCAAAATTCTACCTGCTACCGCTTCTGATTCGGTGAGCGAGGGTGGGGGCGTACGCCTTTTTGTAGCGATTGGGATATGCGATAACTTCTTTTACCACCCTTTTACATCCTTTATAAGATGCTATGTTGACCTTTAAGGTGGTAACTATAGAAGTTACCACTTTTTTCACACCTTTTTTTCTTAGAGTGTATAGCTCTGATTTCTCTATACGTGCCCCTCCCACGTTCATTCTCCGTAGACTTGTCCATTCCGCACTTCCACAAAAGTAACGTGTGCTGAGAAGGCCGCGTTCGACTACCTGCCATTGCGAAAGAAGCAAAATTAATATTGCGCCGCCTCCTAGATAAAAAAATATTCGCCAGTCACGTTTTACTTTGGCCGCTCTGTTTCTGAGAACAAAAACGTTGTTACAACGTCCGATAAATAAATAACCATTGTACTGCTTTATTTCCGCGCATGTTTCCCGCCACTTACGTAATAAACTTAAATCAGCTAATTAGGAAGCCCTCCCCCCCTCTCCCTTCTCTCTCACTCTCTCTTCGTTTTACAAAATTACACTTTAAAAGTGGGAAGGCTAGTGTGGACTGGAAAGCTTGAAAGGCCTCAGACGCGTTGTGCTGTCAGTTTGCTTATAATTTGTTTTTTTTTTTATATTTTTTATCCAGAACAAACATCGTGAAAGTTGGTGAAAGCAAAAATGGAAACAGGTGAGGCTTCACAGAATGCTGCTGACAGCTCCGCTTAGCAATGCAAAGTAAAGTAAACGCCGCTTTGTTGGAACATGACGGGCGAAAATGCAAAAGAAGTAGCGTGTGGAATATGGAATAACGAGGGGCATCCGTCACGCGATTATGAGTTTAGCGAAGGTTAAAGTTTAGAAACGCGTTATATACGGCGCGCGATCTTGAAGTGCACTTGGGCACTCTAACCGTGTATTGACACGAGCGACATCCTCACGGAATATTCTAGTGGAAGAAAAAGCGACAACACTGCTTACAGAGCCGACGTTCCGTCCCGAGTTATGTTGAGCATTCACACGGTGCGGAAAATCGTGGCGTACTGCGCATTTAGCAGACGACACTTAGCAGACGGCACCGTCAGCGCGTTTTCCTGTCGTCTGCTACGGAATATACTGTGACTGTGTAGCAGGATATTCCCCACGGTTAGCAGTGTACGTGAAGACACGACGTTGAGCGCTCGTGCTCACGTGACAGCAGAAAGCTATGACGTTTTTCGCATCTTCCGCTTCTGGGGGAATGTCGCTCGTGTGAATACACGGTAAAAAGCAGAATTTCACCACATAGCACGCTCTCAGCTAGAGCCCTGCACCTGCATCCGCGGATATCCGCAAGATACTTGCGGATTCTGATGAAAATTTAGCACTTTCTGCGGTGTGCGGATTGGATGCGGATGCGAAGGCAGCGGATCGGTAGCGGATCCGATGCGGATGTACCGCGTGCTGTAATTTTTCCACCAGCAATTTATTTGTATTGCGCGCCGACAGCGAGCGCATGCTCGGGTTCACCTTTGACCATGCACGGCCAAGGCGGGAGAGAAGGCATTCTGGCGTCTCGAACCGCGCGAGCACCGACGACGTAGCGTTCCACGCGTTCCAGAAGTCCCTCCATATCGCGTTTTTCGAAAGGTCTACCTTTGCAGGCTTGTCGTCGTGAGTCCTTCCGTGACAGCATGGAGAGTTCCGGAATTATACCAACATGCTTCCGGCGGTCTTTACGCGTCCTTCGAAACGTGCGGATTTCGCGGGTCGGATGCGGATGGTGCGTTTTGCTCAGCGGATCGGATGTAAACTGCTGTGTATGCTGCGGATGCGGACCGGATGCGGATGGCAAAAATTTCATCCGCGCAGGGCTCTACCCTCAGCCAATCCCCATCCCGAATGACATCGTGACCCGAATGACAAGCGCATGTAGACACATAAACTTTCAGATACCCGATTGTACCTTCCTGCAGCGTATCCATTATCGCTGCAACAGTGTTATAATAGCAGACCTTTTTACCTATTACACGTAACCAGGACCAAAATCCGGGAATTTACTACTGCCGCAAGCGTGCATATCCATAACGCGGGATGTTATATCTAAAGGAAATTTATTACGTTGATCTGATGGTATGTACAACGGCGATGTTGGACTGCTATTTCCATGAATATAGCAGGAGCAGGCAAGCTAGCTGGTGTTAAATTGATATTAACATTGCCTTGAGTTTGAGGGAAAACACTGAACGAACAAAGAACGAGATGAACAGATAGACTCACGAACCAGCAATGAAGTTTTAATACACAAAGGGCAACACGTTCGCTTGTGCAGTTATCGATGCTACCACCGACCTTTAAGTGGTTCGTATTACGCGCCTCATATTCACCTGTACGCCCGAGTGTACACTTTCTTTTTACCCTTTCTCCCTTGTCCTTTGTGCATTAAAGCTTCATTGCTGGTTCTTGAGTCTATCTGTTCATCTTGTCCTGTGTTCGTCCCGTGTTTTCCCCTCAAATTCAAGGCAATGTTAATATCAATGCTATTTCCACTTCCTCTCTTTGCGTTAGGAGAGACAGCGTATTAGTCGCAGAACACGGTCGGCGTGGGTCAAAGATTAGCGTGGCTGCATTGATCGCGGAAGCACGTCCGCTACTGCCTCGATAGTTGATCATTCATCAACGTGAATTAGAAACGGTGTGCATCATCACCCTGTAAAATTGTTACCCGCATAAATCGAATCGCAGATGTCACTGATTGAGCGCCACCGCTTCAGCTTATCACGCGCACTCTAAAAATAGAACTTCGCCTCAGAGCGCGCTGTGCGGCAACCACTGCACAGAATGATAGGGTTATCCCCTATTATCATGTATCCAAACTGACACAAGGTGGTGGTGGTGGTGGTGGTGGTGGTGATAGGGCTTGCCGTTGTCGGCCTCACGTATGTGGGCAACGTCACGACTCACGCCCTGGGGGAATGTGCGTCCTGGGACGACTTCTAAGGGAACTGTGCCGACATATGTCTGACACAAAAAGACGTATTCCCTCCTCTCTCTTCGAATCAGAAGCGATATCATTCCGTGCGATGGTCACTCTAAAAACTTAACTTCACGCATAGCTAGAGATGCGAAGCCCCGGAAAAAAACACGAAAATTTTGTAGAAAGAAAAAACTTATTTTTTCGTTTTTTTCGTCGTATCCGGAAAAATAGCCCAAAATCTACAGGCAACAAAACTCAAAAATGTAAATTTTCGTGCCTTTGATGCCTTCGAACCCGCCAACAGTGCCTTAGGTGGCGGGTACGGACCCCTGTGGGGTCGCTTACGATCATCGATGTTTCGAGACGTAAAGCCACCATTTATCAAGAGGCCGCACGCCGTGGCACGTCAGTGTGCAGCGGGACTACCATACAGTGCATCGCATTCTGGTAGCTGTCATGTACCAGCTGGGGTAGCGGAGAGGATACAACATCTGTTTGCCGATTGTTACACAAAGGTCGTGGTGTCAGTGTCGTGGTGCTACGACGCGAGACAACTATACTGAAAACAGAAGTGATCGAATCGCAGTGCCTTTAGAGGTTTCGGGTTAAGACAGGTCAGTTAGGCTAGGTTGGGTTGGGTTAGGTTAGGTTGGGTTTCCGGCATAATTCTGCGGTCACATGTCGGCGCCACTATACCGCCGAAGTCGTCGGAGGTACGCCAAACCCCCTATCTCCCACTCGTCATAATACTACTAATATAATAACTCATATAATATCATATCATATATCATATATATTTCATATCATATATCATATCATATAATAACTCATAATACTGCTATTCTCTCACCATATGTCCACCCGTGTACTCAGCTCCCAGCGACAGTTCGCTGCGCTGACACTGACCCTGAAAAAGCAGGTCTTCACCTGCCCTGCGCTAACCATTGCGTCGGATGATACAGGTATACGGGGACACTTTTCTATAAGTAGGCCCTTTTAATTAAAGAAGCGGGAGGTTATTGTATAAGCGCTCCTTCCGTGACTGTTTCGGACAAAGCAGAAAGGTTTTTATCCGGGATATATAGAGTTCCCGACTTCTATGTAGGTGGTTGGTTTTTTTTTTTTTTTTTTTTGCTTTTATCCATGGCAGATGCTATAGGGTCGTTGACGGAGTGTAGCGATGATTGTTGCGGTAACACGAGTCTGCTTTGATTCGTGTCCGTGAAGCAGGTTTTGGGATTGCTATCTGCAGAGGGCATTGGTGGGCAATGTTTTATAAGAATGTATTCTACAAAAAAACATTGTTTTGTCAGTTCAGTGCCTTGTTGTCCGTCCTTCTTCGTTCCCCGAGCACTGGGGTGTTGTCCTGTTTTTGATTATATTCGACCAAACAGCCCAGTTCCTCACTGTATACGATACGCTTCTGGTTTTAGGAAACAATTGGGCGTTCTCTCCCCTGATTTCTCGAAGACGGGTGGCGTCATGAGGGATCCGAGGGGTCCGTCCCATTTGAGAGTTATTTAAAAAGGGATACCGCAAGAAAATCACCACAAAGGTTGTGGTATATCCGTAATCTTTGGAGTGTCAGGAACATGTGTACGAAATCTCGGTCTATCTCGGTCTAAATCTGCGCAGATTTTACTCAAACGATATATTTCGAAGCGAGCGCTTCGCCTCTGTGAAGCGAGAGAGCGCTGAAACTGGTGACTTTATCCGACATCCGGCAAGGAAGAAAGAATGCAGGCTTGGAAGCAGACGACAATGCTGGCTGACGTCACGGAATCCTGCTCCGGACCACGCTCCGGATGAACCGCCGAATAGTATGGAGCTCTGCTTTCTGCTCTTCGCATTTCGGTTTCGGTTTCGGTTTGCTATTGTCATCATTTACGAATTAATTACTCGGTCCCTCTTCTTTAAGGAACACCGCTTGCGGCTTGCATTTTATTCGTGTGTCTGAGCGTTCCAGCACGTTCATCAATAGTTCACTAGGAATACGAATTAATGCCTTACATTTCTTAGAGCACCGCGTTAAACATGCACGCGTAAAAGTTCGCCTGTTCGCGTTCGATGAAAATTTTTCGGCAGAATCGAAACTTTTCAGCGAAATTTCAGCAGAGACAAAAACGAGAAGATGACGATGAAGAAGAAAGCGTTATTCAGAACGAAGCTCTCGAAAGACGGGGGGGAAAAAACGTACGCTTTGTACAAAGTGGACAAGATCAATAACGTCTCAGCTATAAAGACGACAGGGCGCGGAAATCTGAGCAAGATCGAAGAGATGCTCTGGAACAAAAGAGAAGGGCCCGAGTGGCATTCATGAATAAAGTGCTGCTATAGGCAAATTGTGTCCGGCGATGTAGAGGAAAGTGATTCATTATGCTTAGCACCGCATCGATACATGTGCAGGGGTACAGTTACTGAAAGCTCGAGGTAGCAGCAGCACGTGATACCAGCTCCGGTATGCCCGTGGCGTATTGCTTCTTCCAACCATATCACCTTTCGCCTTAGTTCTCTCTTTAAGGAAGTGTTTGCAAGGTTTAAGCTTCTGACATGCAATCTTTTCCAGGGGATAATCAACGTTTGAGGTATCCAGGAGGCGGTTAAATAATGATTTAGTAGACGTTCTTGTTTTCCGGGCCAGTATGCTGTTTTTGCCCTGACGGCAAAATGGGGATCAGTCCATCAGCTTCATATTTCTTTTTGCGGAAGCGTACAGCAAAGCGCCTACTGAAAGTGTGGCTTTATGAGTATGGTAAACTTGTATATAATACTGCATCTGCTAGTGGCGGTCTACTAACTGCAATTGGTGCTACAGTCCGGAGATAGCAGACCACTGCTTTACCTCATGCCAGGATGCTGTCTTCTGTTGGGACGTTGTCCAAAGAGCGTTTAAAAAAATATTATTTATTTATTTATTTATTTTTTCAGAATGAAACACGGAAGTAGAATGTCGGAAAGTGGATGATCCTGCAGTCTGGTGGTGGTTGGTTGAAGCAAAAGTTTCATTTCTGCCTCGTACATCGTTGGAATGGAACCGCCTTCAGGGTGCCATTACCTCCACAACGGACGTCAAGCAATTTCGGAAGTGTTTATGCGATTTTTCATTCTGCACGTTGTACACTTGTGCTGTCATTGTTTACCGCCACATATCCGTGCAACTTGTTCATGTGGACTTAATTTGTAAATATTTCTGTAAGCTGCTTATATGAACATCCTATTACCAAATGTTAACCACTCCCGTCTGTATTGCCACACGGCCCTGAGGGTAAATATATAAATAAATAAAGCTTAGAAGGTGTAACGTAAAGTCACGAACTATCGCTAATGAGCGTTCAGTCAACGTACAATATGACACTTTCCGCATGTTAGCATATCACCAAGTCTTACTCCGCAGTATTTATTCAATCAAATGAATAAGACTGATTACGTGGGGAGAAACTTCTTCGCTCTGTTTAGTCTTTTCACCAGTACACACAGAGCGCAAATGATCTGCTTTAGTACCTCCCAGTTTTTTCTCTCTCTCTCACTCTTTCTTTCCCCTTCATTTCATTCATTCATTAGTGTGGTGGCGATTCCTCTGTGTGAAATATGGACACGTCTTCGACATTCATTTGGAGCCCGTGATCGAAGAACAGAACATCTGCCGGAAACGACGAATGTACTCGAGCAGAGCATTGTGCGCAGAGCGTTAAACGTACCAGCCATATACTTTGCGGTATTTGGGCGTGGTAATGACCGCTGGCAAGGTTCTCGCAGTCCAGTACTGACATATTATTCTCACCAATCCCTTCATATGTACTTATCTGTGTGCACAAAAAAAGTGCAAGAAAGAAAGAGAGAGAGAGAAGCTATGTTCAACACGTTACGGGATAACTTTTCCAGTGTCTGTCGAAATAGACGTCTGTGTGACCTGGAACTAGCCTACACTCTTAAAAATGAACTTCACCGCATAGCACGCTCCTAGCCAACCATTATCTCGAATGATATCGTTATCTGCCCTGATTTGTTGAAAACAGGGGGCGTACGCCTTTTCTGTGACAATTATGAACAGCATAAGTGTCACAGAAATGGCGTACGCCCCCCGTTTTCAACAAATCAGGGCAGATAACGATATCATTCGAGATAATGGTTGGCTAGGAGCGTGCTATGCGGTGAAGTTCATTTTTAAGAGTGTACAGGACGTGTTAAGTACCTCTTAGTACACTGTTAAAACAGAACTTCACCACATAGCACGCTCCTAGCCAACCATCATACCGAATGATATCATTCGGTGTCATGATTTGTTCAAAACAGGGGGGAGGCGCCTATCTGGGACAAGATAATATGTCCCAGATAGGCGCCTCCTCCCATTTTCAACAAATCAGTGCACAGAATGATATCATTCGGAATGATGGTTGGCTAGGAGCGTGCTATGTGGTGAAGTTCTGTTTTAACAGTGTAGTTACATGCTTCTGATTTAGTTGCCTTCTGCTGCCTTCTTAACCCTTCTGAAGCGAATTTTGCTCGTCTAGGAATCCGAAATATCATTAACCCATATGCATCGGCTACTATAAGTGAAAAACATTTCTAGCACCTAATTATATATGACAAGCCATTGCACTTCTTATTTGTGAGCTATGCCAGAACTGGCAGAATAGAGATGCTCTGTAGAAAATATCAATGAGGGCTTAATGTAATGGACCGCCAGGTGGTTCTCCTCTCGTTCTTTCTCTCTCTCTCTTTTTTGTCGGTATGATGGATAAGAAGAATCACACTCTGCAGAAAGCCAAGTAGGGTTCTGGTAGACTTACTGGCATTATGTGGTTATTACTGGCATTCACCTAATGCAAATGTTGATAAATGTTTTAGTTTAAGCAGTAATAAAGTTTAATGTCGTCGTCTCTTTATGTGTGCGTGTGTGTGTGTTAATGAAATAATAATAAACCTAATTTGATGTCGATTTTGAAGGCTACATATGCACACATACGACATACCGGGTGTCTCAGTTAGATCGCCGGGCTAAATAATTCGCGAACCGGTGCACCAATCGAATAACTTCCTTTTTTACAAGTATCTGTTCAATACCATCTCCAAGCTGCGCACCATGTGAATAAGCGGGAGGCGCTCATTATTTAAATAAAAGTTCGAATGACTTTCGTAAAAAAAAACGTAACTTCTAAAAGCAGGGCGCCGTCGGCATTAAAATGGGTACTACCCCTTTTGGGACCTTCAGTGGGCACCTTTTAGAGAAAAATCTGCCACCGAAGCGGGTCATTTGTTGCGGTAATTAACTGGTTTCGGTTTACTTTTTTTTTCTTTTTTTTTTTGTCGCGGATCACACAGTCTTTGGGACGGGATCAAAATGAGGCCTATCATCACCATTACAACCTAATGTGAGCTTTCTATCGCCCTGTAATCGTACTTCATCGGGTCCCAGTTCCGGGCTCAGAAACGTTATATATAAACAAAAAGCACGAATTAAGTGAACTGAAAAATACTTCATCACGATTCACGCGCAGTTCCAGATGACACCCGAGCCGGATGAAACCCAATTTGGGGTATTTGCTAAAGCCGAGTGGAAAGGGGAAACGATTGGAGTTGGCAATCAATTGACGTAAGTGGGTCTTCCCAACAGCGCAAACCATCGAGTATCGTCGGCGGCGAGATTGCGGGAGGCAATAAATCGACGTCATGAGTACCCAGGAGAATACGGAAGGTCATTAAATGAGGTTTGAAAGCGCACCCTGGTGGCATCCTAGACAGATCCACCACAAAGTGACGTCCCTTCCCCCACAGCGACGGGAAGAAAGAAGAGAAAAATGGGACGAGTTGAGGACGTAAGTTCCCTCTGCCCTCTCTTACGAGGACATCTTAACGGCACCAATGTCGTTTGCCGAGTTGGTCCAGGAAGCTAATAATGTTCGAACACTAAGAAACAGTGTGTCTGGAACACGACTGCCGGAATGGCGGAAGAAACAATCTCTATTTATTTTTTTTGTTTTGTTTTGTTTTTCTTCTCTTTTCGATTTTGCAGCACACGGAGTCGGTGATCGTAGGTTGAAGAGCTTTTATTACGACCGCATCACTGGGGTTGTGATCACGCCCTTCTGGATTATAACGACCATGTCATAGGCACCCCTTGGAAGCGCCGCATTTAGAAGCTGGCGGTGGCGCTACTTAACAGCACGGTTATTGCATACCCAATTTCTGCGGTACCTTGTACTTCAGCTTACCTTGGTATTATTGCACAAACGGTGGATGCTTCCTTGTAAAATTGATTATTATCATCATTCTACGCGTTTTCATTGGAGTTGTTGCTGTCGTCTGCTACGGTTGCTGTCGTCTGCTACGGTAGTCGTACGTCCGCTTCTGCGGGTTCACAATTCAAATTCCCATTGTCCAATCATGATGGAAATGCCGCGCGCCAATGAGTAGCGCCCCTAGGGGATCGTGCGGACAGGCTCCTCATAGGGTTTGACGATTATGACATCGTCGTTATAAACTAGTAGGTCGTGGTCGGCGTGCAACCCTCGTTTCTTCTTTGTTTTTTTTTTTTTTTTTTTTTTGCTAGTCATGTCGAGACTCTGGACCGCTTACGGCAAGTCCTTCTTCACGTTCTCAGAAGATTGGTCAGACCGATGTCATTCGAACGATAGAACGAGGAAGATCGGAAAATAGGGTGAAGAGGGGAATAATACGTGGCTGCTCTTGCAACAGCTGTTCGAAACGTCCAACGAGCAGCGCGTTTTGACACCTGCAGCGGCGTCCCCACTACATATGCTGCTATACATACGTACAATCGAAAACTGTCCCAAATTTTTCCCACCCACTTTGTGAGTTCGTCTCCCAGCGCACTTGCTGAAGCAGCGATTCGACATGGACTGCAAACGGTTGAGAGCGGACCGGTGCGTCGGCCAAGGACCATATCGTGGTTCGCAGTATTGCGCCCATGGCTCCCTGGTGGCGGTTCTGCTGGTGAAAGGGCTCGACGTTGTTCGTGGGGCAGAGTCACGACTGACGCCCTGGGGGAATGTGCGTCCTGGGCCGACTTCTAAGGGAACTGTGCCGACATATGCCTGAAAGCGTCCGAGGAAACCCCATGAAAACCCCCAAACGGCAGAGCCGGTACCTGGATTCCAACCCGGGTACCTCCCAGTCTCGACGCGACATGGCCAGCACGCTAACCACTGAGCCACGCGAGCTAGACCTTTTGTAGGACACCTGCGGCACCTTCGCGCGGGGGATTCATCCAACGCGTGACCACCTCTCCACTTGGTACATTGTGTCCCAGGACGGCTGCCCATACTGTGGAAGTGTAGAAGCTTTGACATTACCACAGCCACGTACTCAATGGGTGCCGCAACGCAATAATTTTTGCGGACATATTCGGCGGCACACCAACAACTCCCTCCCCGTAACCTTCGATCGTCGGTGGTCCGGTCACCGACTCAGTGTTCATGTGACAGCCTGCGGCGCACTGTCAGGCCGTGGCGCACCACCGACGTAGCGCGCCGTTATTGTTGTTGCTGCGACGGTTGCGCGTTAACCTCGTCAACATCCTGCAGCGGGACTTGTTTCCGCTGGGACAGGTCACCTCAGGACAGGTCAGGGACAGGGAGGGACAGGTCAGGAGGGACAGGTCAGGGACAGGTCATTCGTTCGAGCGGCTGTAGTGTTCACGTCCCTGTCGTTCACAGTAAAGCTTTTAGCACCCTTTAGGGTGTAAAGTGGGTGTGATTTGGGGATAACATCCCACTTTTTTTTTTCAGTTACGCCCTTCGCTACAACCTCGTGAAACTGTGAGGGTGTTTGATGAATGTAAAATGGGTGTACATTAGAAACACACCCGAAGAACAGCCTAAAAGCGCCCGACGAAGACACTGACTGCTTAGTCTAGAACTAGAACAGGTGTGAAATTAACATAGCGCGTGTAGCGTTATTTGAAGTAAAATAGTTTTTGGATTTTAGTGGCCGTGAACTAAAGTGGTTATGAACTCTACCGAGCTAGCTCGCCGGCTGTGTCGGCTCCAAACGACGATTTTAACTTGTTGGCTGTGACACCTTTCGTATAGATGAATCTGATGGGTCCGTAACTTCACCACATATAGCATTCTGCTATATAGCGTGCTATGTGGTGAAGTTAATAGTGTTGAGCAGAACATTATGCGTACCTCCGCGTTGGCGTCTGATTGGGTGCTACAATTTTTCAAATGGCGTAACAATGAATAGAGGTACCTGGATGGCGGTACCTCTACTCGCCCGTAACAAACAAAAAAAAAGTGCGTTTCTGTATTAATGCTGCACACGTTATGAAGTAGAATTATTGAACAATAAATTTGAAATTGAATTGCGAAGCGTCGAAGAACAATATTACACTACTACCCGTAGCTAAATACATGCAGATACGAGTTCTTACCTCCATTCACGCTTCTTTGACGAGGTACGCATGATGCGTATAGGTGTCCGTCAGCCGTTTCCGAATTATTCGGCTGGGGGAATTTCGTGAAACATCCGGTATATTTTTTTTATTTCGTTTCTTCTTAATAGATTAATTACTTCAACCTTTCCTAAACCCCTATATACATCAACAAGTACACAAGCAGGTAGTGATTGACTGATTAGTTCGGTCCTTTTGTTCTGCTGTTTGTCTAACTTAGCCCTTTCTCATCCCTTGTGTCTTTTCTTTCTATTAAACATACCCCCCCCCCCCGTCTGTCTCGCGTGCACTACAGGGCCGCAAAAAAAAAAGTCTCGCGGGACTAATTCCACATAACGCAGCTGCAAGGACACAATGATAGTCAGTGGCCACAGCAGTGCAGCTGCTCATGCAAAAGCCGGTACCTGTTTGCTCTCCTAATAGCACTGCACCTGATATCGATGCAGCACGGTAAGACGAAATGGCAAACACCACAAGTGGACGTTAATATTTCAGCGGCACTATATGAGAGCCCTCTACGGGCTACGCGCCTGCACAGTGGCGCCCTATGTGGACGGTCTATACGCCTGTAAAATGGTAGGAGAGAAGACGAACGACACGTGGCGTGAGTCGCTGTTGTAATTCCATGTAGCATTGAGAGTGTGTGTTATGCAGCTGCGTGGATGCTATATGATTGATTGATTGCTGTTCAGCTCAATCAGCAGCACGCGGTTTGAACATACTCTCGAAACTCGTTAGTATGACCACTGGCGTTCTCGACGATTTTGGTCATAAAGCGAATTGTCACATTAACGAACAGCACGCGTTACGAGTAGTATACCATGCCCTTTACGTAACCCCCAAAAGCAGAAAATTACGCAAACTGGCATAATGAGGCATTTTAAAGAATATGTAACACTTTATTTCTTTTTTAAAAAAAAGGTCTGATAAATACGTTTGCTTAGTGTCATTCTCAGTCTGACGTATATCCGCTTCTTCATTCCGGCAGCCCTGTTCATTTGCCCTTGTTCTCGGACATGTTCGATGAATGCAGAGTGACTGCAGAAGTTCACTCTGACCATATGACCAAGGGCAGTGCTCTTTTAAGCACTTCAAACAGGGGCATCATGAGTCACCCCGAAAGCGGGCCCCCGTTTTGACCATTATAGGTATAAGAACCACCTGTTAAATGAGATAAGAACTCCTATCTGCATGTATGTAGTTACGGGTGTAATAGGTGTAATGTTGTTCTTCTACGCTTCGTAATTCTATTTATAGTTTATTGTTCAATACTTCTCCTTCATAACGTGTTCAGCGTTGATACAAAAACATACTTCTTTTTTCGGATACAGGCGAGTAGACGTACCGCCATCCAGACACCTCTATCCGTTGTTACGTCATCTGAAGAATTGTAGCACCCAATCAGACGCCAACGCGGGGGAGCACATAATATACTGCTCTACGCTCTTAAAAATGAACTTTACCACATGGCACGCTCCTAGCCAACCATCATCACGAATGACAATGTTCTCGTCTCTGATTTGTTGAAAACGGGAGGAGGAGCCTATTTTGTGCCGTGCATAATGACCACAAAATAGGCTCCTCCTCCCGTTTTCAACAAATCAGGGGCGAGAACGTTGTCACTCGGGATGGTGGTTGGCTAGGAGCGTGCTATGTGGTGAAGTTCATTTTTAAGAGTGTATATGCGGACGACGTGTGTATAAGCCTCTACCCGAGAAACGTCATCATGACGTTGGTAGACACACCGAAACCAAAACAAATCGGAAGGGGAGGGCTGGGTTCCACGAATGGGCACTTGTTCGCTGCCTCCTATTGAAAGAAAAGTAGGACCGAAGGTCGCGTCCTTTTCAGAGACCATCGTAATCCCCTCAAGACCGTGGCTTTCGGGCGCGACCTTGTTCGCCACTAGCTTTGAACGTAGTTCAACTCTACCAAACTCGTGGCGCTGTCGAACATTATGACGTCATTTGTTTACAAACAGGTAGAGGTCTATTGGGACTGTCGGAAAGTCACGGCCGGTTGTTGTTATTGTTGTTGTGCTGTTGTTGTTGTATGGTACCGCAACTGTTGCTGTGAAACACCTCATCTCATCGTCATTCATGTAGTTGTTGTTGTTGTGCCTGCGAAACTGCGAATAGTTCGTATGAGCGGTGGCACCGCGGGGGCCAGTATTGTTGCTGCACTCTAAGCAAAGCAGCAATGCAAAAGTCGCTGTGTGGGAATCGACCCCAACAGCTTCTCGCCAGTCCACTCAAAAGGAGTGCAACACTATAGCGTCGCTATACAAATCTGTAGCCGCGTTTACATGAATACGGTACAAGCGTATCGAATCGAGTCGAAACCGGAGAGAAGACGATACGCCATCGTTTACATGCACAGGGGTGGCATCCATGCAATGTATTGTTCCGTAGACGAAAGCGTGCTGGGCGAACGCAATGCATGCTGGACAGGTCCTGGTCGCACGTCACAGCAAACGTCAACGCACACGTGACCTTAAAGATGGCGTCGCCCGTGATCGGCGCCCAAACCGTTTGTAAACAATTCGGTTGTTGTTTCTGGACGACGTTTTGGAGGTTTTTCGATCACGGTAATTATTTTTATCCGATAATCTCGCAATAAAACGCGCAGTTTTACACACAAAGCCTCGTATTGTTGACAACTTCCAAAGATGTGATGGCGACCGCGCGTTAAGACCTACCGAGCCGATGCGATGTACTTAAACTAAGCTGAAACGGGCTACCATGTTGCGGAAGAAGCACCGCATAGTTTACGCTGGCAAAATACGTTCATCTTTTGGTGTTATGACGGCGAAAATATGTCGGTAAGCGGCAAAACGACATGTAAACAAAGTCACATGACCTCAAAATGACGTTTTCTGTGACGTGCGACCAGGACAAGATGGCAGTTTTGCCAAAAGCACCCGCATGAGGGTAGTTACAACAATGGCGGGTTTGTATCACCCCTGTGTTTACATGGATGCGCATCGAGTGCAGACCGAAGATGCCGCCACGCCGTGTCATACCGAAAAGTTAGAGCCGCACTTCCGCAAATACTGCCGTTTCCGGTGTCCCGCTACCTTTGCACCTAACGTCAAAATATCGAAAAAACACGGCATCTACGCCCCATTTTCGAGCGTACTTCAGAATGACCTCTGCTCTACGGCTGCAAGCCCTGCTGCTTGTGTCAGTGTAGATATCCAAAACGGAACGTGACCAGGAACTCCCTAACATCACCATTTTGTCATCCCGACTATGAGTAGCAGACGACGCAGCTAGCCCGCAGTCGAACGCCCATCCCATAATCCTCACCTCTTCTCTCGATGCGCATCGTCTGTTCACATGCACAATCTGAATGCGCATCCACCGTCTCGATGCAGGGGGCTTAATCGCGTCACGCGCAATGTGTCACGTGCCCACCTTTTTGAATTTCCCGCCACTCGTTAGCTTGTAACGACCGTAACGACGATGAAGCGATTAAGCCCCCCAGCTCTGTTTAGCGGATTGAATACGGTAAGCTCTCCTAGCGAATTGACCCGTTTACATGGGTGGATTCGACTCAACAACTGGATACGATACGCTTGTGTCGCATTCATGTAAACGCGGCTTGAGAAGGTAACGCGATATTGCTACCGCAACAAAAATAAACGTGTACGCAGTAATTGCGTGCTATCTTTCCCACTATACAGTACAGTCATTCAGGCATCTCGTTGGTAAATAGTAACTGGTTTTTGGTTGTATCACCAAAGTGTTTGTTTGTTTGTTTGTTTGTAAGAAAAAAGAGGAAAAATTGAACTCCTCTCCCGACTTATTCTGCTACTCCTAACATAAATTCTCACCCCCTACCCCCACCTCACCCCGCCCCACCCCCCAAAATACTTTCTTTTTCTTCAGAACGTCCAAAATTCCTTCGTTAATGACTATTCTGCCGTGCTTTCGGTGTTGACCGGAAAACACCGAAAACATACGCCGGTAAATGTTTCATAATTCGGTTTTAACCGAAAAACATCGAATACAAATTAATGTCCGAGGAAATATTAGGGGGATTTAATCGAAATTAGCTCTTCCTTCACGATTTAGAAACCACCAGTTCGTTGTGAAGGAATGAAGTGTTCCTTTGGTGATGTCTCGCGGGGGCGAATTTTGGTATTGGTTTTTTTGTTTTACGGCTGCGCTGAAACGCACAGTTTTGAAAGTACGTTGCGATTTATATTACTCGATAACTGCAGGGTAAACCAACTATACTGAAATCACCGAAAAACGCCGATTTCATGAAAATACGTTAACACCGCAAAACATACCACGAATCCGCCCTCGAATAAAAACCCAAAGCGCGGAAACCCCAGTTATGACCCACTGCTCCCACGAGGGTAAAACGCAATAAACAGATACGAGACAATGCGTATATTTTTAAGCGATGAAACCCGTGCCCACAATAAAGCGATGATCCCTTTGCTCAGAGCACATGATGGAAATTATTGCGAGCATATATCCAGAAAGGACAACAATGCCCCCGGGAAATATTGGCAATATTCTTTCGCGAAATGTAAATAAGCGTTCCGTACCGCATTGGGAATTGGCGGACACATACATCTTGAACTTGAAAGTGTTTCGTCTCGAAACTCTCGTCCCCTCGTGTAGTCTGCATCTTCCAATTACCATACGCGTTGCTGCTGTTCTCGAATAATCCCGAAACTAGAAGAAAGGTGGGTTCTTCCGTCATGCAAAAGACCGAATGCGTTCTTTCCTTTCCTTTTTTCCTCCTGTCGTGAATTGAAAGGCCATATGTTCCCTGTGAGTGTACGCGCGGAAGAGCTGATCGGAACTGCCTGCCATGTAATTTTCGTCTTTGCCGCTAGACCTCTACCCGAGAAACGTCATCATGACGTTGGTAGACAGAATGAAACCGAAACAAATCGGAAGGAGAGGACTGCGTTCCACGAATGGACAATTGTTCGCTGCCTCCTACCCTCTTAAAAATGAACTTCACCACATAGCACGCTCCTAGCCAACCATCACCCCGAATGACAACGTTCTCGCCCTAGATTTGTTGAAAACGGGAGGAGGAGCCTATTTTGTGCCGTGCATAATGGCACAAAATAGGCTCCTCCTCCCGTTTTCAACAAATCAGGGGCGAGAACGTTGTCATTCAGGGTGATGGTTGGCTAGGCGCGTGCGATGTGGTGAAGTTCATTTCTCAGAGTGTACTTGAAAGAAAAGTAGGACTGAAGGTCGCGTCCCTTTCAGGGACCATCGTAATCCCCTCAAGACCGTGGCGCGCCACCTTGTTCGCCCCTAGCTTCGTGCATAGTTCAACTCTACCAAATTGGTGGCGCTGTCGAACACCATGACGTCATCTGTTTACAAACAGGGAGAGGTCGATTGACCATAACTGCTAGCTCGGTCTCAGCGACAACTCGCCTTCCTGGCATACCACAGGCCCAGGACAGCACGTATGTACTTCGCCTGCTGGGACGCTGGTGTATTCGTTCGGAACAAGATAATGTGCGGGGAGCTTTCGTTTATTGATACCACAAGCAGGTTGACACCGAGCAGGATATGTTCGCGGTACCTGCCTCGCTGCATCGAAGTTCATTTTTAAGTATGTAGAACCACAATCTCCTTATTGTCCCTTCTATCCACCACCATCATCATCACAATCCATTCCTCTAGTTTTCCCACAAAAAAAAACAAAAAGAAAAACGAAACCTCAACGGCATTTATCCCGCTCTGGAAGGAGTTATATTCCCTGCCATTTTTGTGTCCTGTCACACTCTGCATCTGGATGCTCAACTGATCGTTATAAATTCTACGACATGTTTCTAATCTATCGATCTTTCTATGTATTTTTTTAAATTCTATCTCATTCCGCTTCGCATATTAATTCAGTTACTGATACTCGTCCAGTGTATAGGCGGAAAATATTAATCTTAGGGCCCGATTTTGTATCACTTTCAATTTTACTAATATTGACCTTTTAAATTGCTCCCAATTAAATCGTCTCCTGAAGATGAGGTCTGTCATGGGACTTTAAGACTTATTTTTATTTATCTTTATTTCATTTTCATTTTTTATTCTTTTTTTTTTTCGTAGAACGACAAAAACGAGTCTCGTTTTCGGAGCTGCAGTTCATTCTAGGGTTACGCGTCGCGTTCTGGGCCGTCTACAGTTCTCGCTTGTTCAACCGCGGTCTGACGAACGACTAAACACCTGGATTTCTTTGAACCCACGGAGACAGATGAAACTGATTTTTCTGCAGGCGTTGAAGTGCGGTACACTCCTAGAAAAAACGGTGTGAAAAGGTGGTAACTTCTATAGTTACCCAGTACCACATAGGTCAACATAGCGCCAGATAAGAGGTGTAAAAGGGTGGTAAAGGCAATTATCATATATCCAAATTGCTACAAAAAGGCGTACGCCCCTCTCGCTCACCGAATGAGAAGCGGTAACCATATCATTTGTACACTGTTAAAGCAAAACTTCGCCACATAGCACGCTCCTAGCCAACCATCATTCCGAATGGTTGGTTGGTTGGTTGGTTCGTTGGTTGTAAGGTACCCGGGTTCGAATCCCGGTGCCGGCTGTGCTGTCTGGGGTTTTTCCTGGGTTTTCCTCAGACGCTTTCAGACATATGTCGGCACAGTTCCCCTAGAAGTCGGCCCAGGACGCACATTTCCCCAGGGCGTCAGTCGTGACGTTGCCCACATACGTGAGGCCGACAACGGCAAGCCCTTTCAACATCACCACCACCACCACCAGGTTAAAATAAAGTGGAGAGTTTGGCTTCACTACTGTGAGGCCCGCAACTCCACATCACTTGCACCAGTTAATTTGGTAAAATCATCATTCCGAATGATATCATTCTGTGCATTGATCTGTTGAAAATGGGAGGAAGCGCCTATCTGAGACACATTATGCTGGTCCCAGATAGGCGCCTTCCGCCTGGTTTGAACAAATCAGGACACAGAATGATATCATTCGGAATGATGGTTGGCTAGGAGCGCGCTATGCGGTGAAGTTCTGTTTTAACAGTGTAGGTAGCAGGTGGAACTTTGCAACCTTTTAGGCACAACATATGCGACAACTATTACCTCCGAAAAGGTGTAACTGCTCCATCCATTTTCTAAGGAAGGCGTACGCCTTTTTGTGACACTTATGCTGGTCATAATTGTCACAGAAAAGGCGTACGCCTCCCGTTATCAACAAATCAGATCAGATAACGATATCATTCGGGGTCAAGTTCATTTTTAAGAGTGTACAGACACACCATGTCGGTTATAACGAGGGCAACAACACAACCGCTCCCAAGAGAGTATTGGCTCATTCACACATATGCCGACAAAGCGCCGGTGTTCTAAAGCTCCACCGACTACAAAGTGTGGCTGCTCAACACCGCGGTGGCTGCTCAATCACAAGACAAACCTCCTGCCTAACCGGCGCGTCTGAACTAGCCTTTGAAGAGACCTGTGTACATTGACTCTATATGCTCACAATTTCCTGCAAAAATACGCCCGCATAATTGAAATAGCGGAGCTCACGCCTCAATAAAGGCCTCGCAGACAGCGATCTTACAGCTGTACCAAACAATTGTTCCACTATCATTTCCCAATAGGCTGTATGTATGGCACGTGTTGTTTGACTAAGGAACGCATGGGATCAGAATTTCGTGCCACGCGCAAAACAGGTAATCTGATAAGTCTGTTTTTGTATGCCACATCGGTAAGATTGGCACTGGGTTCTGAAAATGAACGAATGACGCAAGCGAGACCCATTGTTATGAGAGGCAAACGGAATGGGATGTCATTTTGTTCCGGCGGCTTCTGCTGACTTGTTTATTCGAAAACACCACGCCACATTCTGAACCTCACCGCGCACGCTTCATCGCATCACACTCTCAAAGCCAAGTTCTCAGGATGATATCGATCTTGCTCACGGCGTCCTGAGAACGAGGGGCGTACGCCGTCTTTTTGTAACACTTGCATATATGCAAAGTGTTACAGAAGTGGCGTACGCCCAGTCTTCGGAACGCGTTGTGTATCTGCAAAATAGGGGAGACCGGAGAGAGCTTTCACGCGGGTCAGTTGTCACACTCGCTACTTAAAGAAAACGAAGCAGAGCAGCTGAGCCATTTTCTCGCTGTTTGATAGCGGCACGAGCAACCACTAACTGAACAACAACTACTGCTACTACATGAATGACACTGGGATGAAGTGGTTCACCGCAACAATTGCGGTGCTATACCTCAGTGCATGTTGGTTAACGTGGGTAAATAATGTGGGATGACGATGAAAAAGATGAGGCATACACACTCGCACACATACATGACGCACGCAAATGAGATGTCGCACACGCGCGGGTGCGCCGTAACTGAAGAAACCTCCATCGTCTTGGAAAGTGTGGCAATTAGCGCACACATCACAAGACTTGTTTCTGTCACGAGTAAGTAAAATTTTCCGTTCTCCCAATTTTTCAAATTTTGCACGACACACACTAAAGCTCTAAAGAATGCACGAGTTCGTAATTTTTATTCAACTTTCTGAAATCTTTTCACGGATTTTTAGCGGAATGTGCTCCACAGTTAAGTCCACCGCTGAGGTAAAGTCATTGCGGATGTCATAGGGGTCAATTGACCCATGCGAGGCGGGGTAAGTGGCCACATGCTTCAACTGCTTCAACTGACAGCGCAAACTATATCCGAGGGAATCGGTGGCTTCGAAATGCTTCGCAGATAAAAAGAAACGGGAAGTTGTTCACAGCGACATCGCAGCCGGTCGACTACAAAATTAAATTATAAAGAACTGGCTCCGAACGCGACTGAAATATTCTGCGCAGAAATATGCAAGGAGATGGTACACTGCGTCTTCGGACACCGTGAAATGTATACTGTGTGCAAAAACTTCAATGTTTGACTAGATGCGGCGATGCGGAGTGTCTAGCCCACACGTTATCTGAAGAGCTGCTCTCGCAAGCGTTGTTGCACCTGCTACACGTCCTCTTCCTGAGTGCTGCCCACGAACCACAACGGCCCTGTTTACGCTTTTCCGCATATAGGCAAGGCTACTGCAAGTTCTTTGAGTGTGCAAGTGCGGCCCGGTCTTTGCGCCAAGTCGTCGTCACAGCACTCCACCATGGACGCTTCTGGACTTTTCTTTGCTGATACAGCGGTTCGTCTTCAGCCGTGTCGTATGGTGCCAATGCTAATGCGGTGTAACTGTGTGCATCGGACCAACTGAACTGTCCTGGCTTTCAATTTCGTAGCACCTGGTTCATCTGCTGACACTTAAGAAGTTACCCAACTCCTCAACCACACTCTAAGAAGAAAGGGTGCGAAAAGGTGGTAACTTCTATAGTTACCAACCACTTAACTCAACATACACTCTTAAAAATGAACTTCACCGCATAGCACGTTCCAAGCCAACCATCATCTCGAATGATATCGCTATCTGCCCTGATTTGTTGAAAACGGGAGGTGTACGCCTTTTTTGTGACAATTATGAACAGCATAAGTGTCACAAAAAAGGCGTACGCCTCCCGTTTTCAACAAATCAAGGCAGATAACGATATCATTCGAGATGATTGTTGGCTAGGAGCGTGCTATGCGGTGAAGTTCATTTTTAAGAGTGTAGCGTCTGATAAAGGGTGTAAAAGGGTCGTAAATGAATGATCACATATCCAAATTGCTACAAAACGACGTGCGCCTCCTCGTTCACCGAATCAGAAGCGATAACCCTATCAATAGTGGCAAGGTTTGCGAACAGCGTGCTATGCGGTGAAGTTCTGTTTTCAGAGTGAGGTAGCGGGTAGATCTTTGCAACCTTTTAGGCACAACATATGCTACAACTACTATACCTCCTAAACGATGTAACTGCTCCACTCTTTTTTCTAAGATTGCATGCAGGGAACGCAAAGGAAAAAAAAGATAGAGCAGTCTGCACGGTGACTTTGGATATCACAAGAAAGCACGCGCTAACGTTTCTTGAGCTTCTATTTGACTGTGGCGGACGGTGGCGTGGCAGCGACCTTCGCTTCCGACTCGAACAGAAAAGGGGCGTACGCCTCTCTGTGTCAATTTGGATATATGATAATTGACAAACAAGGCGTACGCCCCCTCTCTCTTCGACTCAGAAGCAATAACCCTGTCATTCGCGGCAATGGTTGGCGCAACAACGCGTGCTACGCGAAGAAGTTCTGGTTTGAGGGTGTCCTAACCACGACCTACTAGATTATATTAGATTATGTTGCTGTCGTCTGCTACGCTATTCTGCTATTTCTATTTGCTATCTGTTATTTCAAATTTCCATCGTCCAATCACGATGTAGATCTTGCGGGCCGATGAGTAGCGCCCCTAGCGTTATAATCTAGCATCGTTACAATGTAGTAAGTCGTGCGCGTCACCATTCCGCAAGTTGGCTTCACCTAACGCTTTCGTGCGTTAGGTGAAGCCAACTTGCAGAATGGAGTGTTAGGTGAAGCCAGCTATGCCGAACTTTTGAAAATGGGGGAGCACGCCTTTTTTGTGACACATATTTACGTTAATTGTCACAAAAATGCGTACGCTACTCGTTTTCAATAAGTCACGGGACAGAACGATGATAATTATTTGGGATGATGGGTGGCTATACACTCTTAAAAATGAACTTCACCGCATAGCACGCTCCTAGCCAACCATATTCTCGAATGATATCGTTATCTGCCCTGATTTGTTGAAAACGGGAGGCGTACGCCTTTTTTGTGACACTTATGCTGTTCATAATTGTCACAGAAAAGGCGTACGCCTCCCGTTTTCAACAAATCGGGGCAGATACCGATATCATTCCAGATGATGATTGGCTAGGAGCGTGCTATGCGGTGAAGTTCAGTTTTAAGAGTGTAGAAGCGTGTTGTGCGGCTTAAGAGCGTAGTGCCATGCATTGAAGTATGGCGTCATGTGCTGGCGAGCACCCTATGTGTCTTCCGCTGGTCCACGGACGGCTACTTCATCGCCGAATCTGATCGAGTTGAACCCAGTCAGCGAAGGGGCTCTGCACACCATGCATGGATGGAGACGTAATTCCCTCATTTGTTCCCTTCCCCTTCTTCTCTATTTAATCATCCCATCTCCAGCATCCCAGTAATTCCGGGCACACAAATCTGATCTGCGCTCTTCTTCCTCGCATTCCATTGTCTCAACACTGTTGTCAATGCTGCTCCTTGACTTTCCTTTGCATGCTTTAGTGGGGATGAAGAAAAGATCTCTGCCTCTTCTTTCCTTGCCGTCTATCTCTCTCTCTCTCTCTCTTTCCCTCGTATTTTAACTATCGGATGAATAATTTATTTTCTAATTTTCTTAGTCGACTCGACGGCGAAATTGATCTCTTCTTTCGTTTAATTATAGTCCAACGTGGACATTTTTCCGGTCGAGGAGGACGCCTTAACTACGCGGTTTTCGAAATATTTCGGTTAAATATGAAAAAAGAAGAAGAAGAGAAAGAAAGGCTCGCTTAGGTATAACAGCTCGGCTCCTAGCTTAGAACAGCGTAGTATTACGTGATAGGCGCTGCTGTACACTCTATAGCACGCTCTGCGCCAACCATCGCCACGTATGATATCGCTTATATGCCACGTTATCGCTTCTGATTCAAAGAGAGAGGAATGATTTTTTTTGTGTGTCAATTTGAAAATATGAAATTCACACACAAAAAAAAAAAGCGTACGCCCCTTCTCTCTTCGAATAAGAAGCGATAACACTAGCATTCGTGGCAATGCTTGGAGCAGAGCGTGCTGTGCGGTGAAGTTATGATTTTATTGTGTAAGGTAGACACCTTTCGGCTATACGAAAAGGTGTCACGACTTTTTTTTTTTTTTTTTTGCCATTTAGCGTCGCTACAATAGTATTAGCTGTTACAGACAGAATGGTTTCATTACCCAAGTTACGGTTTTAGCATATTGCTCATAAAAACATGACTGCCATCGCATCTGAGGACTAGGAGAGGGAGGAGGAAATATCGGTTTATAGACAGAAAACTAGAGTCACGTGGCACCTCTATATCAGGGGATCTGCTGCTCCACTCCTCATGGAGCGTCTGGATGACTGAATGACAAAGCTTGACGTCTCCTTTTTCAGCTATTCTGGAGTGACGTTGTAACGTTGTAGCTGATGAGATAATCGAAGAGTGTAGGTTGGAACCCCGCACTGCCTGGTGGTGCCTTTTCTTCAACTGCCATCATTCAATTCTAGAGTGGTTCACTCTAGTTTGATCTTTTTAAATTTACCTATCAAGTTATCTTATCAACTTATCTAAAACCATCAGGAAAATGATGTCGTTACACTTTAGAATCGCATTTGTAGTAGCGATGCTTTGTAGACAAAAATTAAACGAAACTTATAAAATGATTTTTTTTAGATAATTAAGCTAAAACGAAAGAAGAAGGTCAAATTGGTTACGGACCTTTACCTGACATTGCGTGGAACAAAAGGTATCTGTACTACATAGTCTTACTTGGCTATAGATAACCTTCAAGAGAGAAACACCGCTGTTGGGGGGGGGGGGGGATATGTTTATTAAGAAAAAAAGAAAGGAAAGGTTAGCCAGGCAAAGAGCCGGCTTGCTATTCCGAAAAAAAAGGGGGAAGGGGCAAACGAAAAAGAAAAGGATGGATGGATTAATGCCCATAATTACCTTTAATCGAGTCCGTACATTTGAGCCGCACCGCACATTAGGTTCGATCCTCCTGCTCGTTTTAACGCTGAGTATACCCCTTCGGGTAAAACTGTCGCGTAGCACGAGCTAAAAAGATATTACTAAAAGCATGAAAGAGCTGTTTGAATGTGTGTGAGAGACACAAAAGGGGGTCATACTATACAAAGAAGCACATCCTTCACAAGTAAATAGGCACTTGACGCGTGACTTGCATTTCACTCCATGAATGAATACGAACACGTGAGCAGATATAATATTGCGCAAAATCCGCCGCCAGCGCATTATGACTAGAGACCATACGCGCTTTGAAAAGAGTGTCAACCAAAGCGGGGATCAACGTGGTGTTTTGATGCGTGTTTTTGCTGGACACGGAACCGGTTCCGCGGAGAGTTGGCACAATATTTCAAGGCGAAAGACAGCTCACTTGTTTTGACGGCAATTACGCCACAGCCATCTCCTGTCAGAGAGGTTAGCACGGGCAGCCAGCCGCGTCAGGGTCACAGAGGGTCTCTCCGCCGCGGTTGCTCGCTCCCACGGGTCCTTGGTGGACGTTCTTCACGCGGACATCCACGACGTACGGGTACCTAATCATACCTTTCCGGGGTATTGTTCAGACTATGCTCTTCCTGACGCGAATGCAACGGAGGTTCCAAATGCGGGCATCAAAGGGACAGCGTAATATACGGTAGACTCGCGTTGAGGTTATATAGAGATGACGAATTCACGTGGCGTGGCGGTTAGGATGGATAGTCTTCCATACCGAGACTGTGTCTGTCTGTCTGTCTGTCTGTGTGCGTGCGTGCGTGCTTGTGTCTGTGTCTGTGTGTGCGCGTGTGCCTGTGTGTATCTGTCTGTGTCTGTGTGTGCGCGTGTGCCTGTGTGTCTGTCTGTGTCTGTATGTGACTGTCTGTGTCCGTGCGTGTGTGTGTGTCTGTCTGTGTGCGTGCCTACGTGTGTGTATGTGTGTCTGTGTCTGTGCGCCTGTCTGTGTGAGTGCGTGCGTGCGTGTTTGTGTGTGTGTGCGTGTGCGTGTGTGTGTGTGTGTGTCTGTGTGCGCGTGTGTGTGTGTGTGTGTGCTTGTGTGTTATGTATGCCGAGAAACAGCTATGAGCGGCGTACAGATGTGGACAGATGGAGAGAGGACAGCAGGAAGGAGTGGGGGGACAGGAGGGGTTAGTATGCGTCCTGGGCCAACTTCAAGGGAAACTGCGTCGACATTCGCCAGGAAAGTCTCGCGGAAAACCCAAGGAAAACCACAGATATAGCACAGTCGGTTTCGGGAATCGTTGTGTGAAACGTATCAAGTATACAATGGAATGGAATTCATAAGGGAATTGAGCTGATCGTATCACGCTTTATGTGCACGTTTCATGAATGGGGAGAACTGCATGGATCTCATTCTTCTAGTAACACAAGGATAGCAGCTAGAGTTGCCACCTTTCGTAGTGAAAAATACCGGCTGAGGGAGAGGATGTGAAATAGAGGGAAAGGAGGAAATGTTCGCGGGAAAGGGAAGTGGGTGAGGGGTGGATAGAGGGAGAGAGAAAGAACGAGCGTACTCGCTCAAGGCAACAATGATAACAATAATGAAGAACTAAGAAAACGACTGGTGACTACGGAGTTGGGTCTGTGCTCCAGATTTATTCAAACTGTAGTGGAATGTTGAAAGGAAAACCCCGTAAAAGCCCCTATGAAAGGTGTTGAGCCACAAATACCGGCAAAAGGCTGCCGGTATCACCTTCCTACCGGCAACCGGCAGAGCGAGCAAATAACCGGCCGTGCCGGTATAATACCGGCCTGGTGGCAACCCTAATAGCAGCATTCGTGAAGTGCTCACAACATACTCCTCGTGCAGTCTTACACGTCTCGTCTATACGTGAGTGACAATATACGGCGCACACGCGAGCAGCGCAGATCAAAAAGGTGTTAGAGAGCGAAGAAATAGAAATCACGAAAAGAGGCGTGGCGAACGCCTCGAGCCCAAATGGCGACGCAACACGAACACCCGATTCCTAATCTGTAGACAGCTAATCGGTTGAGCGGACGGATTTAGAACAAATCGAAGCGGGAGATTCCCACGGTGCCCTACTCTGTGCTCGTCTGTTACTCTAGCTGCTCAATTTGCCGCCAAAGCATCGTGCGCGTCGTGTACGGGGTCTTTGTGTTGGTCTCTACTTTTTTTTTTTTTTCAGGAGTAAAACTTGTCGCCTTGACTGAGCAGGCAGACCTCACTCCTTTTTTCTTTTTTTTTTTTGTTATTGAACGTTATCCCCCTTCTCTCACACACACACATTCTAAGGGAAAAAAAGGAGTAAAATGGAGAATAATAGCAGCTTCTAGTCCCCTAGACTACAATTACTCCTCATTTTAGTCCGAAATATAGTCACTGAACTTCGCAAATGGTCTCCTGAATGCATCAACAACAACAACACATCATTCTTTATCATATCACCATCACAATAAATGAAGGAGAAGTGATGATGACATGGAATGTTTCTCCGTAGTAGCCGCAGGACCCTACCCCACTTCACAGCGGTTAATATGAGAGGATGAATTATGGTGAACGCGAAGCGACGACAGGTCGGAGTTCTGTTTAGAGCTCTTCGAGCAGTCCAGTGGCTTGCATGAAAGCAAAAAGGGAGCGAAGAGCCAGGAGCACTGATGCGCAGGGGAGCTCCATGGGCCAAGTACTTTGGACAAGCTGAACGGTCGATGGCCAAAGAGCTCAAGTCGGCGTCGAAACACCCAGCGTTCACACGTGTACCGGTCACAGTTCTCGACTGATATGGAGGATCGTAGCTGGGGGGAGGGGGGATATGTTTATTAGACGAAAAGGGAAAAAAACGGGGAAAGGTCAGCCAAACGGGACGTCGGCTTGCTATTCCAGAAATAAGAAATAATAATAAATAAATAAAAAGAAAAGATAAGAATTAAAGAAAGAAAGAAATAGGAAGGAATAAGATATAAATAAATAAATAAAGAAAATTAAGAAATAAGAAATAAAGAAAAAGAAGTAGGAAAAAACGAAAAACTACCAGATGATGACAGAAGGATGAGGTAGATTAAAGACAAAGATGACAAAAAAAGATGACTAACAAACGGTGAAAGAATGATGAGATGAATCACAGAAGATGACTTTAAAAAGAAAGCATGAGGTTAATGCGTTGAAGGTGAGAGTGGGGCACAGAAGAAGAATGCGAATGGGGCGTATGCGATAGTCTACGTAAATATGTGCTCTTCGCGAATTTGATGGAATAAGGCTATACAACTTTAACTTAACCGAGCAATTTTCCACTCACACAGAGGGGAACAAAAAAAAAAATAGTCAGAGGTTCTTTCGCGCGAAATTGTGTCCTACGCGAGTCGTAAGATTTTGTGTCAATCGATATATCACGGTTGACGGTTTAATTCGAAGTGATTTTCATTTATGCGTACCAATTATGTACCCGGGATTCTTAGAACGGTGCACTTTGGATATCACAAGAAAGCACGCGATAACGCGATAACATAGAGCTTGAAATGCAGAGTGCAGGAGAAGCGAAAACAACAGAAAAAAAACAACAATCTGAAACTTACCGTTCGCTCAGAAACCCTTGTAATGTGCGTAACTTTGAAATTGAAGTACACAGTCGCGAACTTGTGGGAAGGCGGGGGGGGGGGGGGTAAATGGCAGGCTCGGCTCGCCGCGTTGTTGGCCACTCAGAAGTGGGCATCGTCACGACCATAGCAAAAAGAAAAAACTAACGGATGGAGGATAGAGGATGAAGGGTGGAGATGCGTAGAGGGTGCATGAGTTCGTCGGGGAGAGCAAAGTGTTAGAGGAGTCGTTGGGTAAGACCTGCCTTCTGCAACTAGTGATGCCCGAGAGTGTCACCGGAACCACTTATTGCAATGCGGGATTTGTTCGCGATGATTGAATGACACGATTGTTTGATTATCTAGGACATGGCATGTGTGAGATCTGCGAGTTCTTAACGAACTTTTCTTTAAAAAACGTTCTTAAGAAAAGTTCTTACGAACTTTACTGCGTCGACGAGACTATATACAGCGCGCATGTTTATCGGTCGTGCATCCAAAGGAGGAAATGAACAGCATGGGCGCCATTAAATCGATTACAGCTCTAGTTATTCGTTAAAACTACAAACAAGCGTTGTATAATTATAGGTTACTCTATACGAGGTCACCGTTTATCGAGTTTGTACGAAGCACGCTGGAATAACATGTATGGAGTTGGTTGAATGGTTGGAGCTTGTATATACGCACATCTCTGTTGCAGTTTCGCAAACTTATTAACTTCCTTCCCATCATCATCCCGTTTATGTGTCTGTGTGTGTGCGTGTGTTCTCCGTGAGTATGTTTCACATCAGTGAAGCTGGAGTCGATAATGTCTCGCTACTAAAATACTGTTTTGTGAAGTCGAGAACTCGTCGCGTAATGACAGTAATCTATCTTAAGGCGTAAAGAAAAGGATGTTGTTTACGTCCCTGTTATTAATTTTAATTATGTGTCGCAGATGTATTCGACGCTTCACGTAGTGGCTTGTGAGGCAGTAATCTGCGTTATGTTTGAATATTGATATCTATGAGCCATAATTAATATGATTAAGAAACCCGATCTATACACCGTCCGAGGGTTCGTGAGATAATAAGAGCTATAGGGCACTGGTGACATCGGCATTTAAAGGGAACGAACGCCGCGTGTAGAACGCTGTTCACTGTAATCGATTTCTCAGGCAATTTATCTCGTAAATACACGAGGTAACTTATCCTTCGTCTGATTTTCCAACTTGCAGGGTTAGTTCATTGAGAAATGTGTTGATTCCCATGCGAGCGTTTCGGAATAGCACTGCAAATTGAAACGAGGGACACAGGAAAAATAACAGCCATTTTTTTTCTTTTAAAATCAATCAATCAACAGCACGTGTCGTAACCTAAAAGAGACTGATGGCGATTTCGGGTGATGCATCTCGTAGTCCGAGCGAGAGCGCCCATGTTCAGTACACGCTCTTTACGGGAGTCGCTCTGGGGCAGTCATCACCCGGATTTGGCAGACGCTCTTCTACGAGGACCGCTGCGCTTGCTACGCATTGAGCGTTCGTGAACTTCCGGCAGCGTCGTTGGCGTCGTAGTGCACTTTCGCCTGCTGTAGTTCTGGGAGGAGCGGGGGGGGGGGGGGGGGTATGTTTATTAAGAAAAACAGAAAGGAAAGATCAGCCAGATGGCTGACCGGCCGACGAGAAGCAGGTCACATCTTCCTCTTTCTCTATCTCGCAAAATTGATGTCAATTGAACTTTCACCGATACTACTTTGGTAAAGATCCATGCCGTCTATGATGAACGCAACGAAGAAACAGATGACAGGCACACGGCCCCAGGAGCAATACGTAGCAGACGACACCCGCGAGGCGCATATATGCGCATGCTCGCCGTCGAGAGCGGAAGAAGAGAGTTGCGAGGGTAGTTCTGGCTGGACCTCTCGCAGAAAGAGCTAAAAAAACTGCTCTTGGAGCGAGCGTATTGCTCCGTTGTGTATCACCTGAACACGTGGCTCTTGCTCTGACAGCAGCACCCGAATATGCCGCTCGGGTTCAGGGCAGAAGAAAGTGCCCCAAACATGCATCACCCGAAATCGCCATAAGCAAAATGTCAAGAGGCGACGAACTGTGGTCGCGAAGTTCAGCAGGCCGTTTCTGGTTGCCGCTGTTTGTTTGCTGATGCATTGTTTGCTGATATCAATTACGCGATAAATGAACCGATAAAATACCCCGATATCCACGACAGATCGCTCGTGGGTGCATTTCACTTTTAATTCTCTATAGTCAATCGGGTAACGTGGAAACTTTGAGTCAAGTACGGTAAACAAAATGATGAAGAAAAAAAAAAGATAGACACTGAAGCTACTGTGTATTAGCGTACGAGCTTTCATGCAGCGGAATGCATTTTATCAAGCACCTGGTGAAATGCAGTCCTCTGCATGAAAGTATGTACGCTAATAAACAGTATAGTCTAAGTGTTTTTAATGTTTTTATCGCATCGAACTCACTAACAATGGAGAAATAGCTTACTGGTTAGTTGTAAAACAGCAAGGCATAAACGAAATGTCTATTGCGGTTATTTTATCAAACGGACAAATAGGCAAACGAGCCGAGGCAAGCACCATCTAAGGACAAACACAACACATAAAGCCCCCCAAGAGACTGAGGGACAAATGTCAACAAGCAATTCACGAAAAAGCAAAATAATTACCGACTTCTTCGCGAATTACTCGTTGAGAGGAAATAAACTAGCACGAAAGACAGACGTATAAAATTAGTTTCGGTGTCGTAGAAAAGGCTCAATTTCGAAAATGAAATCCGACATGTAAGCATTATTCTAACTGGAAGTTTTCGTAGTGCATACCATTTATAGTGCCCCTCTCTCTCCCTTTAGTTAGTCCTCTTAGGCGAGGAGGAAGAACATACGGAACAGTAACAAAGTGCCAGACAGAAAAGAACACACACACACAAAAACGACTATATTTGAGGTCGAATATTTATGCAATGCAATAATAAGAGCACATTTCGTCTCGGTCGCGTGTCCCCATAGACCCTCCATAAGCGGAAGCCTCGTGCTTGCGTGACATGGTGTACGACTAAAGTCTTTCTCTGGGTCTTCTGACAAAAGATCCTCTGTGCGTGGACGTTGCTGATTCTACGCGACTGTGTCGGGCTTGTGGAGAACGAAGAGAGGGAAAGCCCAGTTTTGTTTTTAGAGCATAGCCAATCCAGCCATACTAATACCCCTGTCACACGGGCAATCTTCAATGATGAATGAAACCAATGGCCATTGAAAACATACGCGTAGGGCCACCAAGCGTGTCACTTCACAACTTCTCAAAGAGCATTCACAGTAAATTCAAAAACACCCTTTTGGGTATAAACCGCTTACACCTTTTTGTCCTATGGCTGGCACCCTTTTTTACACCGCATCAACTGTAACACCCTTTCAAAAAGGTGTATTGTGCAAAAAACACCTGTTTAAACACCATTGAGGAGGGTGTTTAACACTCTTACACCCTTTCGAAAGGGTGTAAGCTCCCGCGGCAGCATGCCGAGCCATGCAGTCCGACGTTTTTGCTTGTATGGCAACAACCACCCTAGCGACGGCACAGTTCCAGCCGTGGTTCCACAGCAGAACCTAAACTGGAGCGCAGCGCGTCACTGGCAACCCTCATCGTCCTAGCAACACTGTGAGTGAGCAAAAAAAAGAACAATTCAAATAAAATGAAAACAAAACAGTTGGACATATGTAAGGGAAGAGGTGAAGATCGCAACATCGTAACGCCGTCCGTGCTCGTGAAATGAGCGGAGTTACGAAGCTGCCATCTTCAGACGACGCCTGTAATGAGCCCGAGCACTCTCGGTAGCCTAAATTGGCGTACCAGATTGATCATATACTGAAATGCAGTTCGTTGGAGTATATTCTCTAAGCTTGGTGCGATAAAACTCGTCTGTAACGGTGACGAACATGTGTCTTTGCAATTAACACGTACGCCTGTAACGAGTCAAGATATCAGCGAGCTTCCTGACATCTCTCCCTGTCAGATATTGTGTTTTCAACTCAAGCTATCGTCTATAATGTGATTACCTAATGAGCGGAGCTGTCAAGCCAATGTAATTTTTCTCTCACGAATGAAAACACCGTTTTCAACACCAGTGTATAGAAAGGGTGTATATAACGTAAACACCTTTTTCGACACCAGTGTTACTTGAAGGGTGTAAAGACAGGTGTAAACGCATAAAAACACCCTTTTTGATACAGCACTTGGTGTAATAAAGAGTGTATTTTCTCATACACCTTTTTTGGCACCCTTTTTGCGGCCTTTGGTTATCTTTGTGGAATTAAAAAAGGTGTATTTGCTTAAAAACACCTTTTTTACCCAGAAAGGGTGTTTTTGAATTTACTGTGTTGGATCCAATGCTCCCTGACAGGTTGACACGTTACACACTTGGTGGCGGCACGCGTATGTTTTCAATGGTCATTGGTTTCAATGATCACTGAAGACTGCTCCTGTGACAGGTGTATAAGAAGTCCACACATGTTGTGCGTTTGTCATGATGTAAACATGATAAAGGAGCACTGTGTTGACCCCAACCTTGCTTTTGTGTTGTATATTGCGTGTTCTGCAACGAATAAAATGGGCTCCTGCGAAAGAATGACCGCAGGTGGCCTGTACCGCGCACCTTTAGAAAAAAAAAAAAAAAAAACTCCACTCTTCGAAAGAGCGCCTCGGAGAATGAGGGAAGGAGAAAGGGTACGTCGTGACGTCACCTGTTCCCCTGTCATGTGAGTCGTGACATGAACCGGCGCTGCTGAGAAGAAAGAAACAAACAGAAAAAGGCACGCAGACGTCACAGGCCTCACAGATGTGGGTAACGTCACGACTAGCGCTCTGGACGAATGTGCGTCCTGGGCCGACTTCTAAGGGAACTCCCTTGACATATGTCTAACAGCGTCTGAGGAAAGTCAGGAAAACCCACAGACAGCACAGCCGGCACCGGGATTCGAACCCGGGTACCTCCCAGTACTCAACGTGACACGATCAGCACGGTAACCATTGAGCCACGCGATCTGGTACGCCAGGATCATGCCGGCCCTCCGCCCTCCGCGGTTGCCTTCTCCGAATGCTTTCGTGAATCCGATCACCCGGTGACAACACACCGCGCGCGCAGCGAAAATATTCTGCGCGGTGACTGTTCACTCTAAAAAGAGAGCTTCACCGCACAGCACGCTATGAGCCAACCATTGCCACGAATGATAGGCTTATCGCATCTGATGCGAGGAGAGAGAGAGGAGCGTACGCCTTTTTGTGGGAATTTGGATATATGGTAATGGTCACAAAAAGGCGTACGCCTTTCTCGCTCCTCAAATCGAAAGCGATAACCTTATTATTGTAGTGGCGCTAGTGGGTTGGGTTGCGGACACTGAAGACGGTGCGCGAGAGCTCGGCCTGGATCATTCTTCTGGCTGATTCGTCTGGAGACATAGGCTCCAACATGCATTGTCTCGTCCCTAGTTACTCATACTAAATAGTTGTGATTCCCACGCATACCGACTATCTCAATCCTCGTCGCCAGTTGAGATAGTCGGTATGCGTGGGAATAACAACGATTTAATACAAGTAACTAGGGACGAGACAATACATGTTGGAGCCTATGTCTCCAGACGAATCAGCCAGAAGAAAGATCCAGGCCGAGCTCTCGCGCATCGTCTTCAGTGTCCGCAACCCAACCCACTAGCGCCACTACACTTATCACTCGCAGCAATGGTTGGCACACAGCGTGCTATGCGGTGAAGTTCTGTTTTTAGAGTGTTGATGGACAACTTGACGAATAAGACAGGGTGTCGAGATCCGTTACATGCCACCTCTTCGCTCCTTTAAGCGGGCAACTTGACGCCCCCCTGTTGTGCACCCTCACGTCCTCGTGATATTACTTGCCGCCTGTAACGCCGCTTGACCCTCCACGTTCCAATATTCAGGAAAAACCTCATTAACACCCCGTTCTCAGGTTATATCACGACGCAATCGTACACTCCAGCGGGACCGTTTTCCTGGCTTTTTTTTTATTTATTTATCCCCTCTAGTGTTTACTGCGGTGAGAGGCCAACTGAAGGATTCCACTAAGAATGCCTAGTGTATACCAGAACGCGAACACGGGATTCTGCACGCTCGGAATGCGGCTGCTGCGGTCGTTATGGTGGTGAGAGGTCTGAGTTTATTAGCGAGACTCTAGCGAGAGTCGAAAAGAGAATTCATTCGGCGCCGTTTCCGGAAGGCCGAGGCAACTTGCGGAATGCGAGCGGCCGTGTCGTTTGCAGCGGGCTGACGATGGTTGCGCAAGTTGGGCCGCGTTCGAAACAAGAGTGTTTTTCGTAAGGCCCTTCTCTTTTTGGAGACGAGTGCCATCGTTTCGCGTGACGACAGAGCAATATTGGAATCCTTGAATGTCGAATGCGGAGCCGCTCAATTGTATAGCCCTCGAAGAACTGCTTGCTCGATTGCTAGAAGGATGCAGGAGACTTTTTTTTTTCAGCTGCACTCTAAGAAAAACAGGAGTACTTTTACTCCTTTTGGGGAGTAATTGCATTGCCACAAAAAAATAGTCCCTTTCGGGAGTAAATGCACGTACGGGAGTAAATGAATGTCACAGAGTCATCGTTCTCGTTCTTTATTTGGTGAATATTGGAAGCGTATACTCCTCGTTGTGTCATTTGGATACATGTTAACTGGCACACATGGGAGGCGTACGCCTTTTTGTGACACTTTGCGTTTATGTTAATAACAAGGAAAAAGAAAGGCGCACAAGCGCTTCCGCCTCAAATCAGGAGTGACAGCTGTGTAGTGCGGTGTAGTGTACACTCTAAGAAAAAAAGGAGTACTTTTACTCCTTTTGGGGAGTAATTGCATTGCCACAAAAAAATAGTCCCTTTCGGGAGTAAATGCACGGGAGTAAATGAATGTCACAGAGTCATCGTTCTCGTTCTTTATTTGGTGAATTATTGGAAGCGTATACTCCTCGTTGTGTCATTTGGATACATGTTAACTGGCACACATGGGAGGCGTACGCCTTTTTGTGACACTTTGCGTTTATGTTAATAACAAGGAAAAAGAAAGGCGCACAAGCGCTTCCGCCTCAAATCAGGAGTGACAGCTGTGTAGTGCGGTGTAGTGTACACTCTAAGAAAAAAAGGAGTACCTTTACTCCTTTTGGGGAGTAATTGCATTGCCACAAAAACATACTCCCTTTCGGGAGTAAATGCACGGGAGTAAATGAATGTCACAGAGTGAAGACCGCATTTCACGCGCTGTTGTAAGAGTCCCAGGTACATAATTGGTGCGCATGCATGGAAATACTTTGAAGCAAACCGTCAACGGTGATATATCGAGTGATATAAAATCTTGCGCCATACTAGGGCACAATTTGCGAAGAAAGATGCGCTAACTGTTTCTTACTCTGTGTGGCTGGAAAATTGCTACGTTGTCTGAGTTATACAGCCTTATGTCGTTCAAATTGACCAAGGGCACATGTTTACGTAGACTGTTGCATTCAGGAGACCATTCGCGAAGTTTAGTGACAATTTGCAGTCCTGGGGAGTAAATGTCGGGACTAAATGTTGGGTTAGGGGACTAAAATGGGGAGTAATTGCAGACTAGGGGAGTAGAAGCTGCAATTACTCCCCGTTTTACTCCTTTTTTTCTTAGAGTGTAGGGATAGATCCTGACTATTTTGCCCGTGCAATGCACTGTACAAACAGAGCTTCGCCGCGGAGAGGAATGAAGCTGGCACTGAGCATTCTGCCGGCTGCATTGGCTGCAAGATATACTTAGGTATATGGAAAGGAAACAGAAAAGATTGGAGAGGCCTCCTTTCCGTTAAAGGTACTGTAAAGCAGCTGTTAATATCGAGAGCGGCAGTTAAAAGCTTACTTCGAAAGAAACCCACACCGCACGTTTTATGTACGACAGAAAACTCTAAATATATTTTTAATTAATTAATTAATTAATTGAAATTGCGGTGAAAAGACACGGGGCGACTCCTGGTGGGAAACAATCGACTATTGGTCGAGCAACAGTGTTATATGTCCCTAACTCTCCATCGGCCAAGTAGCCGGCTTCATAAACTTTGTTTGAAAAGTTTGTTCAAACGAGGTATAGTTACTGACATGTATTCTCTCAAAATGCAAGAACATTGATTCATCTTGGAAAACAATAACAAACTGTCAGCAGGATCACCTTGAGTGTCACCTACGCAAAAATGCACTACCTCCGGCAAGCCGACATGGTGATAGTAGCGGTCCACAGATATCGCTGTACGCTCCCATTGTTATTGGCATGTTTATGTTCGCCGCCCTACATGGCGAGAACTGCGGAGTTCGTGTGGGGGTCTTAGACACAGAGTTGCCAGTAATATTAAATCTGAACTTCCTATCAAAAAATTACGATGTGGATTTGAACGAAATGTGTGGGGTTTGTATACTGTGCTCCCAGGCTGTCAAGTGAGCCAGCAGTATACAATTACAGACATGGTGCTTTACAGTGCCTTCATGAGGGCCCACGGGGGATATCTGCGTAGAATTTACTTTGGTGACTTTCTTGATGTTAATTGTGTAAGTATGACTGGTAATTTGCAGCCCTATAGTTAGCAGCTCTGAAAAAACCGCAGAACCTCTCGCACGACGACGCGATACCCAGGAGAAACAACCATGTCAACGAAAGATGAACTACTGCACCGTATACCATCGTCCATTCCTGATCGAGGAAGCGTACGGGGCTGCCCGGAAGCCTCTGTTAACTTGGCTGGGTCACTTGTTTTAAGGTGCAATAATTGCTGAACCTCGAATGAACTTTACAGCGTGCGGTTTTTCCACATCCGGAGCCTCGCGGCCGGCCCCTATTTGTACTCCTGCATTATGTTGTATCCCTACGTCTGGAACACTTTACATGTTCCTGATTGTCTAAAAGACAGATAAATAGTTCGGCACTTCGTGAGTCATTGCCCCCTTCCGCCCCGCAAAGGAGTCCCTTCTTGAAGCACTAGTGGGAGAAGGCGACGTTACGGGGACAAGAGCTGTTCCGTGTAACGATCAGCTTTATATTTCGCAGAACAGGTTGTCATTCGGCTTATCAGTTCAAGCGAAGACTAAGGCGGCAACCGCATGGAGCAACTTTTGCCAACTGAATCGGGCCAACGGAGCGCCAACTCAGCGGGAACGGAACGGTATCGAAGCTTGCAACCGCATGGAGCAGAATGTCCACGTTGAGGTTGTCATGGTGAAGCGTCGGCCTAGCGTTTACCACCCCTTGTTGCACGCGATGTAGCAATGCTTATTGTAGTAAACTGCTGTACGTATTGTTTAGTAACATAAATGATATTTTAGCGGTTCTTGAAAAAGTACGGTGCTAATAACATCTAGAAACCAGGTGTTTACAAGAAATTTTTGAGATACGAAGAGAATGTTGGCTTATGAGTGTTTCTAACAATGCTCACTAAAGAAATATCAGACTGCATTTTTATTACCGTTATCTCCTCACACATTTCCGATTTGGCATGTGCCACAAATAACATTTTGATGTTTCATTTAGTCACCTCCGTCTTGCAGACACCTTGCCACCTCCTGCCAAAGGATATATTTTAAGTTGATGTCCTTATATACTGAACAAGCTTAACGTTCCAAAGGGGTGGCCTCTTTGAAACCTGCGATATCCACGTCGAAGTCCGCGCGTGTCCTTCTAGGAGGCAGGGCGAAGACGGCAAAGCCCGAAAAAAAAAAAAGCGGTCACAGGCATGATTACAGGTGACTTTGTCACGTGCTTGTGGCATTTCCTGTGAAGCGTGTTTTTATTGGCGCAGACTGTTCCGTCGGGTGGTGTCACTTCCTCTCCCCAGACTAAATATCTACCCTTGGCAGAAACCGGCTCATCGGTCCGTTGTCTATTGTTCGCTTAGTAGGTCACCGTTGCTTTCAAGTTCTGCTGCCATTCAGTTGGTAAAAGTGCTCCATGCGGTTGCCGCCTAAGGCTAACAAGAATGGCACGAAGCAAGAGCAAGGGTCCGGTTTTCCCTTGTCAGCAGGGCCATTTTCCCTGCCACCGCCGTCTTATAATGATTCTAATTCATAAGAAACGGCATCCTGTTCTACAAACTTTCAGATAAGTTCGTAGAGTTCTTGAGGTGGGTCCGCAGAGTCGTAGGAACGGTTTGCGGGCCCGACGCTACGTCGACACGTTATGAAAGGAGGAGTCCACTGGGACTTGACGTAGAACACACGCGTAAAGCTATGGCCAATTTCCCACTTTGGCTTGGCTCAAAGAAGCTAGAACCAGTACGCTTTCACCGCTTCCTTGGCGTGGTAATCGACTCGGACTTGCGCTGGGCTCGGCACATTAAACACCTTGAAACTAAAGTGCAGCGATGGCTCCCCGCAATCCAACATCTTTCTGGCCCAGGATGGGGCTGTGATCAGCGTTCCCTGCTCGCGGTTCACGCGGCATTGGTTAGGGCAACTGTGCTTTACAGCCTTCCTATTCTGCACAGGATATCAACAACTTCATTAAATACGCTTCGGTCCCTGTTTGCTCGAAGCCTTCGTCGATGCCTCGGAGTTCCCAGAATGGCTGAAACACGACAAGTAATGGCTGAAGCTGGTGAGCTCCCGCTTGAAGTTCTCCGTGAACGGGAAACGGCTCGGCACTACCTCCGTTTGCGTGCTCACATTCCCCGCCACCCGCTACTCAGGAAAATTCGATACCGCCCTGGAAGCGACTTCTATCGAGTAGCGCAGAGGACACGCCAGACTCTCACTGGCTTCATAACTAAGGACACTATACCGCCGGAAGCCCCCTGGTCTCTCCCGGTACCGCCCACGTTTGTACGCCTCCCAAACCTTCTGCAAAGAAGAGATCAGGTCCCCCCTCAAGTCCTCCGAGCCCATTTTCATGCTCTGGTAGACGAGAAGTTTTCTACGTTTACGGCAGCATATACTGATGGCGCATCCCGAAACAACAAGTCCGCCTCAGCCTTCGTCATTCCATCCGAAGGCGTCGTGCACGGAAGACGCCTTTCACATCCAACCTCCTCCACAGCTGCGGAACTCTATGCCATCCTTTTCTTTCTACAACACATCGCTGATTTTCCACCCCGGGAATGGGCAGTCTTTACAGACTCCAAATCTGCACTTCAAGCAATTGAAACTTCCGGCATACGAGGCCCATCCGCACCCCTAGTCACCGACGTGTTAATGGCTTACCACACTATCTACGCCGCAGGCCACAGGCTAGTTCTCCAGTGGGTTCCAGCCCATTGTGGTGTCGTGGGGAACGAGCAGGCCGACAGCGCCGCAGAAGCAGCACTCTCGTCTCGGAACCGGACCCGTATTGTTCTGCTCAGAGGAGACCGCCGTTCAATTCTGCGACGTCTAGTGACACCCCTGGCTTCCCGCCAACGGACAACCGACATTCTTCCCCCCTCTATGTTGAACAGAGTTGATCCCATGCTCGCTTTCCGCATGCCACGAAACACATCTCGTCAGGATGCTGCATTAATCCACCGCATGCGCCTCGATGTGGCCTTTACAGCTCAGTGGCGTTACCGCTTGAGACAAATTGATTCTCCCACCTGTTGCCACTGTGGTGCTCTTGAGGATCTGGAGCACATTCTTCTTCATTGCCCTCACTACGAACCTTCCCGAATGACACTCTCCGAGTCTCTTCGTCAGCTGGACTCTCGCCCTTTCTCCCTACCGAAATTGCTTGGTCCCTGGCCCAATCCAGCCCAGCAACGCTCTGCGCTCAAAGCTCTTCTGACATTTCTGGACACCATCGGACTTCGATCGTTATTGTAAAGGGGCTCGTTATTTTATTCCCCCCATTCCACCAAGCACTGGGGTAGAGTATCGCCTGTTGCGATGAAACTCCCCACTCTCCAAGGCCGAAAATAAAGTTGTTGTTGTTGACGTAGAACACCAACAACTTACATTTATTACAGGGAACTTCCAGTTACAACTGCTAGCCTAAGTGGCAGCGAGACCATCAGCAATCAACCCCGCCAACATGCGCGGGTGCCTTCTTAAAGGAAAGGCCACCTCTCCTCCACCAATCAGCACCCACGAAACTGATGTCAGTGCTGACATTACACTACACGACAAACATGTATGGGAAAAGTAAAAACCGTCCACTTAAGTGCTTCTGACAGTTCAATTATGGTTGTGCCGCCTGACGAGCGGCGACTTTCTGTCGCAATGTCTCAAAGCGACGAGAACCACATGGTTAACCTTGGATTACCTGCCTTCCGCCGTGGTCCGGCGTCACTCGGACGCTTGCATTGTTATAAGCGTCCCACTGTCCTTGGAGGCACCCCCGTGATGTATCGACGACGGCAGTCCAAAGGTTCCCTAATTCCACAATGTCTCTGGGTGCAGGGTTCCCATGTCGGCGAATAGACGCACTTCCAATTGAAAGTCGCCAAAACAAAACACAAAGAGGCTGCGCGACCGACACTTTCCATTTGCGTAATTCGAATAATTTCAAGGTTAATTTGCTAGCGCTTACTCCGCGTCTAACAGCCGATGCCACTTCCTCGCCTACTCGGATTCAACCACGTTTCGAGCGTAACTTGAAACGAACTTGGATATGGAACTAAAATTAGAGCATTAAATGGTCTACTCGGAGTACATTGTCTCTGTGGAAGGAGAAAATTAATGTTTGTTGTTGTTTTTCTGGTCGATTCTTTTTTCTTGTTCCCGTCATCACCATGATAAAGGGGACATGCGCCGGGGCTGTGCACTGGAGAAGGCCTTGTGTGAGGAATGTTAATTCGCTAGTTTCAGAATCTGTTCAAAATGATGTTCGTAGAATCAGCTTTATAACGCGCAAAAGCCCTAAGTACCGAGCCAAACAGCCTTGACTGATTTTGCAAGCGAACAAGCTTTGGTGTTCGTCAAGCGTTGAGCTGCGCTCGTGAAAATAAAGCCCCCAGCCCTTCGACGAAGTCTACGAAGTTACAAATGAGTTACGACGAAGTTGGTGGTGGTGGTGGTGGTGGAAGGGCTTGCCGTTGTCGGCCTCACGTATGTGGGCAACGTCACGACTGACGCCCTGGGGAAATGTGCGTCCTGGGCCGACTTCTAGGGGAACGACGAAGTTACAAATGCCACAGCGTATATACGGGCCAATAATGGTATCGTATGAAGCACATAAATATACGCATTCTTCTGGCTTTAGGCTTGAATGGCATCGACCCACAATTATTTAACAAATCATGAAGCACAGTGAGTTTGCTAACAACTGAAGAAATAAATAAATAAAAAGTCCGAGCACGGAGGTGGCTGTGCTCGGGGTCACAGCATAGCTAAAGGGTGTGACGTAGACATCCGGAGATGTTAGCCTCGATGATTGAAGTCACTTTGACTCGTCCTGTATTGCTGTAACGTACCACCGTCGATATAGTTGGCGGTGTAATGTATAGAGCTGCTATTGCGCTAGCTACTTCTTTTTTTTTCTTTCGCTGCGACCAGAAAGTCTAGAACTTTGTCAGGCCAATACAATATATAGTTTATGACACCAATTTACATTCCTCAGAGAAAGGTATTTGCTGTCGGATACGTCTTCTTAAATTTTGATGCGATTTTCCTCTAACCTGCGCCGACATAGACGGAAAATTTGCACTTCTGCGCACTATTTCGTACGGTGCTAGACAAGAGCTTACGGAACATGAAATCGGCAGCCAGAAGATGTGGGTTCGAGTCCTACAGCTGGCTAACCTTTTCAGTGACTTTCATCTTTCATCTTTCATCTTACGGAACATACTCCGGCGTATTCGGTGACGTTGGCGGTGACGTTGGCGGTGGTGGCGGTGGTGGTGGAATGGCTCACCGTTGTCGGCCTCACACAGGTGGGCAACGCCACAACTGACGCCCTGGGGAAATGTGCGTCCTGGGCCGACTTCTGAGAGTAACACGCTAACATCGACTGGGACCTGCGAACGATACTGTGCATGGTTTTTGTTGGGTCTGTGGTTATCCGCGCGGAGGACTTTATATTTCTGTAAAAAAAAAAGGTGAGGTTCGCTTGGCAATTTTCAAAGTTCATTTGAAAAAAAAAAGGACATTTCCCTCAATTAAAAATTGTCCAAAGCCTTCCTAAATGGCGGCCAAAGTTTCAATCCTCCGGCGAGCACGTCGTCAGCTTAAAATTTTTTATCACTTTAGGATAAACACCCTGTATAGACGAGCGATACGGCGGTGTACTTCAATGCGCAATATCATGTCGTCCACAGCGCATTCCCGTTTTGTTTTGCCTCAGCATCAAGACGCACGGAGCGCGCATTTAATCGTGACTCTTATGAACTCCGGGACAGAGACTTCGTGCTCACTCTGAACTTCCTTCTCGTTGCATCACGCTGTCAAGTTTGTTCGGTATAGGAGTCGCGAAGCGAAAACAGCCAGCCGGAAAAACAGTTATAGCGCTTACTCGAATGTGGAAGACTGCACGTACTATTTATGCGTGTTTCCTAGCGTAAACATTAGATCCTGTTCGCGTTAATAGATGCAGCATATATAGTGCATAGAGGCGACTAGTAGGGAGAAAGGTAGAGCAACGTAAATTACGGAGGCTGAACGAGCAAGTGAGGGTTCAACTTGTTCTTGCTGTTTTACTGCCTTTTTTCTTCTATGTATTATCTTTTCCCTCACTTCCTGTAACCCACTCCTACACTCTTAAAAATGAACTTCACCGCATAGCACGCTCCTAGCCAACCATTATCTCGAATGATATCGTTATCTGCCCTGATTTGTTGAAAACGGGGGGCGTACGCCATTTCTGTGACACTTATGCTGTTCATAATTGTCACAGAAAAGGCGTACGCCCCCCTGTTTTCAACAAATCAGGGCAGATAACGATATCATTCGAGATAATGGTTGGCTAGGAGCGTGCTACGCGGTGAAGTTCATTTTTAAGAGTGTACCATGTAACGCCCGTATGGAACTTTTGGGAGCTCAATCAATTGATTGATTGAATTGATTGAGGCAAAGACGTACGGCCCCCACAGAGCGTAATCCAATCAGCAATACAATACGAAGTGGTTGAATTCGTACCCGTAAGATAAAACATTTGATAAAAGAATACGTTCATAGGTTTACACCCAGGGTGCGAAAACATGAACTGAAAGACAGGAAGGTGTGGAGAGGCCGGATGGGTTGCGAGAGAGCATACGAGGGGTGACACTAATGGCACCTTCGACTGGCAGCGGCCGATCGCTCTAGAGCGTCCTGGAGCGCGAGCTCTACCTTCCACCGGTCAAAACGGAGCTCTCTGACAACAGCTTCGGCGAGGGTGCCTGACAGCACTAGAACGAACAAGTTTCAGAGTACCGCCTACCGACTGGCTTGAACTGGCTTCGCCTCACGTAACCAGGCAACCCCGCCATTTCCCTTCCACGCCAATTGGGCCCGCTTTGTTGACGCTCTGCGCTCTGGAAGGGATATGGTGAATCACGGTCACGTGTGTAGATTCGGCCAACAACCATCACGGCGGCGAGCGGAAGAGGCTGGCGGTACTCTGAAACTTGTTTTTCTAGTGCTCTATAGGGTGCCTCAATACTAGCTCCCCCTGCACAGAGGGAGCTAGTATTGAGGCACCCTGGAGCACTAGAAAAACAAGTTTCAGAGTACCGCCAGAGAGAGCTAGCATTCATGCACCCTAGCTTCGGCAGTTGTTTCTTTCTTTCGTCGTCTTCCTTCCTCCAGCTCGGAGGTGTGAAAAGGTGGTAACTTCTATAGTTACCACCTAGGTCAACATAGCGTCTGACAAAGGGTGTAAAAGGGTGGTAAAATCAATTATCATAGATCCAAATTGCTAGAAAAAGGCGTACGCCCTCCCCACCCTCGCTCACCGAATCAGGAATGGTAACCCTATCACTCGTGACAATGCTTGGCGGACAACGTGCTATGCGGTGAAGTTCTATTTTGAGAGTGAGGTATAGCAGGTAGAACTTTGCAACCTTTTAGGCACAACATATGCGATGACCATTACCTCCTAAAAGGTGAAATTGCTCCACCCTTCCTTTTTTATTTATTTTATTTATTTATTTTTTATATATTTTTTAGGAGTGTAGCTTAGAGCATTGGGTGCGTGAAGTGTAGGCTCCAGAGCGTCCTTTCCAGTGTTCACACGGGAACGTACTGTTGCTGCCTCTCCACATTATTAAAAAAAGGGGTGCGCTGTAACTCCTTTTTTTTGGGGGGGGGAGTACACCCTTGCCACATATATCACTCCCCCTGAGGAGCATCCTCACTCCCTTCATAGCTATAAAGGGCAGTTTTCAATGATCGTTGATACTAATGGCCATTGAAAATGCACGTGGCGCCACCAGGTGTGTAACGCGTCAACTTAATTATGTGTGTTCATATACACTGCTTTCCCTATCATGTTTGGACATGACTGTAGGGAGGGATGACTATAGGGCTAGGAATTTAAAAGAAGGCCAAGATCTAGATCTGGCCAAGCCAGATTCCTCCTCCGGAATGGGAAGTGACGCCAACCGAAAAAGTAGGAAGCATCCAATGGCTATTCAGCCGGAAGGAGAACCATAGCAACGATGACGAAGCAATCGGGTCGACTGTTGCGACTGAATACTACTACCCGTATGAATACAGGGATTAGCTCACTGAGCTTGATGGTTCAAAGGAGATGTGCTCCCAAGGCCAGAAGTCTTCGGCCGAAATTCGGCTTGCATTCCGGTAGCATGCGGTGTGATGCACAGAAAAAAGTTCGGTCCTGATTTCGCTTCGCACAGTTTTCGGATAGTTCTTTTGTGCCATGCGGTTCGGCGTTTAGACAATGGCAGCGTAAAGATTTCAGTGTGGTTGACTCGCTTGTGAAACTTAAATACCAACATCAGTCACGTGAAATTAGAACATGTTGACTTCAACCACAGGATGGGACGCATCGGGATTTTGGGGTGCGTTAAGTATGAGGCACAAAAGCAGAAGCACAACCAATGAACACATCTTTCATCGTTACAACCAATGAGTTTCTGCCCCTTCCGCTTCCTCTTCTTTCCGCTTATTCACGTAGAAGATAGAGGAAATCGATCAGTGAGAGCACTAAGCGGTGAGAAGCATGTGCTCAGCTTTTCGTGAGTCATTTCATAAGTGAATAAGGAGAAATAAAAAAATAAAAAATAAGGAACAAAATAAAACCAGTTTTCTTTATCCAGCCTGTCCGACTAAATTAGCAGCTTATCCTAATTGCGTGCGTAAAATCGTCCAGTGTGCCGGGGCACGTGCTCTTCTGTGTCGCCGTCCTGTTCGGAATACTTTCGTGCACAGCGATGCACGTGAAACAGCAGGTTTTCGGTTATGCGAAAACGATGAGTGACTGGTCTGCACTCCACGGGAGGTCACATATGGACGAGACAACAGCATAACCCCTTACTATAGTCATGCGCTTTTATATAACCGTTCTGTAATATAGTCGGCCTCCTCCTTCTTCGTTTTCTTTCTCTCTGCTTCTTTGTCTTTTATACTTCCTGTTCTCCCAAGCAGCACAATGTACTGAAAGTCGAGTGCAATAGGGGTGGACGGGTAGGTGGAAGACCTTGAACGAACTGGAGAAACTAAAGAACATTGATAAGACACGTACTGTCCACCCCTATTGCACTCGACTTTCGGTACGTTGTGCTGCTTGGGCTTTTCCTTCTACTGCCTTACCACCTCTTTTGTTTCTTTTTCTTCTTCATTATCTTTTTCCCTGTTACTTCTTTTGCTTATCTTTTCCTTCTTCTCTTCTTCGTACGGTTCACGGCTTTGTGTGCATAAACTAGACGTCGCGCAAGGCACACGCTGAAAAAATGAACTTTACTGCATAGCACGTTCCTTAGCCAACCGTCGTCTCGAATGATATCGTTATCTGCCCTGATTTTTTGAAAACGGGAGCCGTACACCTTTTTTGTGACACTCATGCTGTTCATAATTGTCAGAAAAAAGGCGTACGCCTCCCGTTTTCAACAAATTCGACACCATCGTCCGGGACCCTAACAGCTTCCGCAAGCTGCTGGACTGTAAATTCGTTGTATGTTCCTTTATTTTGCCACTCCCCTCTGTAATTCTCTGACCTGAGGGTAAATAAAGAAAGAAAGAAAGAAATCAGGGCAGATAACAGTATCATTCGAGACGATGGTTGCCTAGGAGCGTGCTATGCAGTGAACATCATTCCTAAAGGGCTAAACGCATGGAGCGTTTTTCCGACGTTTTCAGGACGCGCGCGCGCTAGGCGTGCGTGTGACCTCGTAAAAACCAGTTTTTCAACGCGCGCGGAGGGCGTACGCCGGAATCTGTCGACTACAGATATTCGCGCGCGTCTGGGCGCGTTTTCCGAGAAGTAGACAGAGCCATGGCCGTCGTGCGGCAGACAAGGTGGCGTATGAGCAGCTCGCATACATTTTTGGGACATTATCCATCACACTAAATTTACGTGCACATTTTAATGGTATCTGGAATGAAGGAACGCAGGAACCACAGGAAAGAAGAGCATCTGCACGTTCTAACAGATATTTGTGGTCGACGAATATAGCAACAGTGGCGTGCGTCACTCGCTCCGTACGCGTCCCATGCGTTTCGGGTGGTCGCCTCGCTGGCGTTTCTCCACCGCGTGTGCAAGGCCATGGCGTACGCGCGACGTTTTGACGCTGAGAAATCGTCCAATGCGTTTCGCCCTTAAGAGTGCAGGACGCGTTGGGTTGCTCGTGCAGACAAGGGTACAACGATAAATTCGGAAAAGTGTAGTAATCAGGGTCGCCGGAATGCGGACATCCATTCCAATTCCATTCCGAGGAATGGCGATTTGTGATAATTCCATTCCTTTCAATTTATTAGAACGAAAAGGTACGGTCAATTCCCACTCCTGGAATGGCCTGGCAGCCCCATCCCATTCTTTTAATTCCACCAATAAAAGAAAAGGGACCCGTAACAGTATTGGCTATAGCCCAGCAGTGCTATAGTGGAGGTTGACATTACACAGGACTGAAAAAGTGCAAAGAGAAGGTTATTCTTCCTCTTGACCGCGTGCAGATGCGGTGCGGGTGTGCAAAGAGTGCTCCGGCAAAAAGCCACCGGGTTGAAACGAACACTGCCACCGGGGCACCCGCAGCCTTCCATTCCAATTCCATTCATGTAAAAAAAAAAAAAGCCTAATTCCATTCCCGTTCCGTTCCTATATGACAGTTTCCGCCATTTCTTTCGAATTCCATTCCTAGCTCTGATAAATCTGGAATGATTCCGGAATGATTTCCACTCCGGAATGGCAACTCCACAACCCGAGTAGTGACCGCCTCAACAAGCAGAAAATGATGTGGGAAAGAGGGAGCACAATGGACGTGCGCTACACTACGATATTGGCTCGAATATTCTTATTTTTTTAAGCACAAAATCGTTAATACACATCAAGCAAATAAAATACATAAAAAAAAACAGGTTACGTAACCTATTGAACAATCTTTTCCTCGTGCTCCACTCGTCCACACTCTTAAAAATGAACTTCACCGCATAGCAAGCTCCTAGCCAACCATCATCTCAAATGATATCGTTATCTGCCCTGATTTGTTGAAAACGGGAGGCGTACGCCTTTTTGTGACAATTATGAACAGCATAAGTGTCACAAAAAAGGCGTACACCTCCCGTTTTCGACAAATCAGGGCAGATAACGATATCATTTGAGATGATGGTTGGCTAGGAGCGTGCTATGTGGTGAAGTTCATTTTTAAGAGTGCAGGTATGCAAAAATTTCATGACTTTCAAACGCTCGATCAGATCAGCTCTTCTGTGTCGCTGCGTTCCTACGATATTTTCGTCGTGCTCGAGCGTCATAAACTTGTCCAGTTTATCACTTTGAAGAATGAATTTGCGTATATGTGTATCCCACCGTCGAATTACTTTATGCGCTTTTACTTTACGCGCTGCAGCATGATTAACTGATTCAACATCAAAATGTACACAGCCACACGCACGACATATATATCGTCACGAAAAAACTCAATGGCGTAATTAAAATCGCGGAGTGCACACGGTGAACGTTGAGATTAACGGCCACGCGGAATCCTTCTAAAAATCGACAGCTCGCGCACTAATGCAACGCGGAAAAATCTGAGCCAAAAAGTGTAACTTTAATCCCAGCGAACTTGAGGTGTTAACGACGCCTCCGAAATTAATCACGCCATTAATTTATTTGACTCATCGATTATGCGTCGCGCGCAAGTGAAGCAAATTACGAACGGCTCGCTAGGAAAGGAGTCCACGAGCTTGAGGGACATTGGAAGGAAGGACGCGAGGGCTGAACTTGAACACGACACGAATGCCTGCTTCTGAATCAGCGGATAATCATATAGCTCGTATAGGGATGTTGGTATACACAGTGCTCCCGCGGGTGAACCGCACATTCAGCGATGGACACGAAAGAGACTACACTGTAAACTAGAAAACACCCTTATGGGTGTAAATGGCTTGTCCTATAACTGACACCTCTTTTTACACCGTACATGGTCTGGAACACCCTTTTTAGAGGGTGTATTCCGTGTAAATCACCCATGGAAAGGGCGCTTTTCTTTGAAAATGCCCTCTTTTGCACCCTTTAAACACCCTTTTAGGAGGGTGTAAGATCGTTAAACACCCTCCTAAAAGGTGTATAAAGGGTGCAAAAGACGGCACTTTCAAGGAAAAGCACCCTTTCAAAGGGCGTTTTACACGGGATACACCTTCTAAAAAGGTTGTTCCAGACCATACGGTGTAAAAAGAGGAGTCAATTATAGGACAAGCGATTTACACCCATAAGGGTGTTTTTCAGTTTACAGTGTAGTTAAAGAACCGGAAGTCGCGCATACAGCAGTAGTGAATGACTCTGGTTTTCGTTATGACGTCATATACTTACACTCGAATGATATCGTTATCTGCCTTGATTTGTTGGAAGCAGAAGGCGTACGCCTTTTTTGTGAAATTATGAACAGCATAAGTGTCACAAAAAGGAGTACGCCTCCAGTTTTCAACGAATAACGACAACGATATCATTGGAGATTATGGTTGACGAGGATAGTGCTATGCGGTGAACTTAATTTCTAAGAGTATAGGCATGAGGCAACCCGCACGAACCTATATCCTAGACTAACCGGGCTTAATCAGATTAGCAGGTCATACCGTAGCTATGAGGCAAGCTGCACGAACCTAACCTGTACTACCCTCAACCTCAACCATATTTTTGTCGCGGCTGGTCGCGGTGAAGCGCAAAAGGACGCTCTTTCACTCCCACGTCCACCAATGAATTACGTCCTTGCACCAATGAATTACATCCTTTTGCGATTCGCCGCGACCAGCCGCGACAAAAATACGTAAACCGAAACCAATTAATTACTGCAACAAATGACCCGCTTCGGTGGCAGATTTTTCTCTAATAGGTGTCCACTGAAGGTCCCAAAAGGGGTAGTACCCATTTCAATGCAGTCGGCGCCCTGCTTTAGAAGTTAGCTTTTTTCATGAAACTCATTTGAACTTTTATTTAAATAATGAGAGCCTCCCGCTCATTCACGCGGTGCGCATCTTGTAGGCGGTATTGAACAGATACTTGGAGAAAAGAAAGGTTATTCGATTGGTGCCCCGGTTCGCGAATTATTTAGCCCGGGGATTTAACTGAGACACCCGGTATAGTCATATATATATATATATATTCATGATATCATTCGAGATGATGATTGGCTAGGAGTGTGCTATGTGGTGGCAAGCCCTTTCACCATCACCACCACCACCTTATTTTTAAGAGTGTAGGTGTATAGTTATACAGGGTGCTCAGTATGCAGCAACTTTTGTATTAAAAAACGGACAGAGTGGTTGGTTGATTGGTATAAAAGAGAAAAAATATGGAGATGAACGGACAGAGTGGCTCTACGTGTATCAGCCGTGTATACCTTTTTCACTGTTGCTCATGAGCCACATAGATAAGACTAATTAACTAAATTACGTGTCAATTGGAAAGTTGTACGCCCTTTTGTGACAATGAACATCAAATATCGTACGACCCTCTCTTTGAACAAATCACAGAAGACGAAAGTGGCATTCGGAATGATGGTTGGCTAAGACCGTGCGAAGCGTACGGCGTGTTGTTTTACTGGGAGGTACCCGGGTTCGAGTCCCGGTGCCGGCTGTGACGTCTGGGGTTTTTCCTGGGTTTTCCTCATACGCTTTCAGACATATGTCGGCACAGTTCCCTTAGAAGCCGGCCCAGGACGCACATTCCCCCAGGACGTCAGTAGTGACGTTGCCCACCTCTGTGAGGCCGGCTACGGCAAGCCCTTTCAGCACTACACTCTAAGAACGGAACTTCACCGCATAGCACGCTGGGAGCCAACCATTGCCACGAATCATAGAGCTATCGCTTCTGATTCGAAAAGAGAGGTGGGCGTACGCCTTCTTGTGGCAATTTTGAGATACGTATAAAAAATGCCGCAAAAAGGCGTACGCCCCCGTCTCTCTTCGAATCAGAAGCGACAACCCTATCATTCTTGGCAATGGTTGGCGCGCAGCGTGCTATGCGGTGAAGTTCTGTTTTTAGAGTGTGGCCTTCCGGAACTACCCGTCATGTGTTCAGTCAGAGAGACACAAAGCTGTGCCGAGCTTGCGCATTTTTTATTTATTTTTAGCAAAAGAGATAAGAAAAAGAGATACGCTTTCCAGCGTGACACCTTCAACGCAACAGGGAGGCCGCGAAGGACGAAAAAGAAGGCGTAGCGAAGCAAACCCGTTTCCCCCGATATTCACTGAAAATCTGTTGTACCTTTAGCTTCTGCGTTGAACATCAGGGGGCGTGAAAAATTATCTCCAGAATAAATCTCATCCCGCCACGGGCCCGCGCACCTTTTGTGTGGGGAGCCAAGAAGCGCTGTGCTTGCACTCATGCGGAAGAACTGTGGAGGACGGGGGAATTCGTTCCGGAAAAGCCACGGACATCGGTGAAGAAAAAAAAAAAAAACAATGAAGAAGAAGAAGAAGGAAGGGAGCGAGGTGGTGGTGGCTGTTGAACGCGGTGAGTTTTTTCAGAAAAAAAAATAGACGATCGTCTACCAGACCGTGAAGAAAATGCTTGATGAGTGCGGACGACAAAGCGAGAAAACAAAGCGTCAGGCGTGCCGTTAAATTATGAGCTCGATCCCTTCCAGGTTTTCTCTTCTTGTTTTGTTAATGTGTGTTGATGAACCGAGCGTCAGAACTCGTGAAAACGCGGTGCGCGATGAAGCTGGTTCTGGGGTGACCTTGCTGCTATGGTTCGAGTGAGTTGGAGGATTAGGTTATGCCCGCAAAATTTTACCTATATATATTTACGATCCAGTCTTCATAGCCCATACTAGAGTCACTAAATAAGCTTCGTTTCAGAGTATCGACACTGAGTTCCAAGAGCGAGCATGCGCCATCTTGTTACCGCGCCACGGTGGTAGCCACGCGCACTTCAGAGCCGTTTATAGGGAGAGTTTGGCCATTCTGTGATCTTTTGCCGCCCGGAGGTGGGGGAGCGGCCTGACGTCACAGACGTCATCGCTCCGCCCACTTGACCGGCATGAAAGGCGACCCGCGGCGGCACGGAGGAACTTCAAGGCTGTGCCTCTGCTCCAAAATGGCGGAATGGGAGATTTCAATGCGACAGCCCTGATCCAAAATGGTGCCACTGGCCTTGGCGCCGCCCATCGTGTGACGTCAAATGGCTCGCTTTGGGACAGGCTCCAACCCAATGGCCAAACTCTCCAATTAACGGCTCTGGCGCACTTTAGCGCACGATGCCGCCTATCGTGCGCGGGTGAAATGTTCCTTTCTCTTGCATGCAGCTCGTGAAAGTTGGCGGCCTTGAGCTCGCCTTGACTAGAGTCACTAAATAAGCTACGCTTAAGAGTATCGACACTGAGGCAAAAAGAGCCGCCATGTTGTTTCGGATGACCTCCAGCCCCACCTCTATCTTGGCAGTAGAAATAGATGAAGTTGAAGTTCAGCAGTGAAAGAAGACAACACTTCGAAGAGCGCTAAATGGATGGCGCTGGAGGTCATCCGAAACAACATGGCGGCTTAGTGTCGATACTCTGAAGCGTAGCTTATTTAGTGACTCTAGCCTTGACATCCCCGTGATGCTCATGGGACAAAACATGGATTATCGCACAACAATCATACAGGTTTCTCTATCCCATAGCGAGCATAATGTTGGCAGTCTTTGACCCTCAACAGGGGATGGTACCGGTGTGGTGCGGAAACAAGATGGCGCCCCTGCTCTCCCTTGGACCTCAGTGTCGATACTCTGAAGCGAAGCTTATTCAGTGACTCTAGCTCATACAGACTCGGATAAAAGCGAGGTGAGGGAAAGGCGTATACCTGAATTGAGCAATTATGAGCACGAAGCCGCACTGTACACTCTAAAAACATTGGTGCCGGTGACGACTATAGAGTCACTAAATAGGGTACAGAGTATCGCATTCCTTTTCCGCGCAGGAGCCGCCGTTCGGTGTCCGCGATTGGGCCGATCGTGTCACGTGATTTCTCCTTCCAAGAATGCGCCGTCCATGTTGAGTCCCCTCCGTCCGAAACCGGTTTCCTCGGTTACGCGCTGGCTCGACTGCGCGCTGTTCTTCGGAGGAGAAGGGGGAGATTGGCGTCCCGTTGCTAGGCGACGCAGCCGAGCCGGACACAAGATGGCGGTCTCGCTCGCCGGCGTGGCTCAGTGTCGCTACTCTGCTCCCTATTTAGTGACTCTACACTCTTAAAAATGAACTTCACCACATAGCACGCTCCTAGCCAACCATCACCCCGAATGACAACGTTCAAGCCCCTGATTTGTCGAAAACGGGAGGAGGAGCCTATTTTGTGCCGTGCATAATGGGAACAAAATAGGCTCCTCCTCCCGTTTTCAACAAATCAGGGGCGAGAACGTTGTCATTCGGGGTGATGGTTGGCTAGGAGCGTGCTATGTGGTGAAGTTCATTTCTAAGAGTGTAGTGACGACGATCCCGACTTGCCTTTGTTGGCCTCAACCATGTGGATCAGGGTCGCGACCTGATATGATATGATATCACTCTTAAAAATGAACTTCACCGCATAGCACGCTCCTAGCCAACCATAATCTCGAGTGATATCGTTATCTGCCCTGATTTGTTGAAAACGGGAGGCGCACGCCTTTTTTGTGACACTTATGCTGTTCATAACTGTCACAAAAAAAGGCGTACGCCTACCGTTTTCAACAAATCAGGGCAGATAACAAATATCATTCGAGATTATGGTTGGCTATAGGAGCGTGCTATGCGGTGAAGTTCATTTTTAAGAGTGTAGGATGCTAGGATGATATTATATGATATACGATGTTAAAATGAGGACAGCCAGAAATTAAGTCGTGGACCGGTCGCTGCTAGAATCGTTGAGAAGTCCGGTGAGTGAGGTATAAACTCTGAGTCATTGTCTTTTGGTGGAGACCAGTTTGCTGGACAAAGCAGATTAGACAGCAGCATAAATAGTAAACAGCAGGCCATTCGTATGCCGGGTAAGCCCTTTCAACGGGGCATCAAGTCAATGATTTTGCACGGCCTCCCTGATTCCAGTGTGCTGGTGCTTGTGCTGTCTCATTACGAACGAACTTTCTGTCGGTGTCTCCCGGGCATTGTAATCTGGGGCTACTGCTCAGGTGCGCTCCGGATGCTAGCCTAAAGATTAACATCTGCGATGCTGACTGTGGAAGACCATTCTATTCATTAATAGCGTTATAGGGGGAAAACGAGAGCGGAGACTGTGTTCAATTAGAAAAAAAAAACGGCGTCGAATTTTAAAAGGATTGTGAAGTCTGGGAGATACACAGCAGCCGGGCAAGTTCAAATCAAGTCTTTAGAACCGACGGAACAAGTAAAGATGAAGGTACTTCCTGCATAATACCCCCAATACGTGGAAAACCAACAGAACCAAGATAAACCGGAATGATACATGAAATACTGGAAGGGCAACAGCGACTCTGAATATGAAGCCAGCGGCGCGATTTTGACATGCCTTATGCATGCCTATATAACGAGCGTGGATTATGGCAATTCCCATAAATGACAAGCGCACCGATTCTAAGAATCTATCGAAATTTGACATCTCTCATTCGCACAATTTCCTGGATTACGCTACCGGACGTTATCAGTTATCACCCGCTAATCAGGGTAGCCGTCCTGAAAGCAGGAATGGTTTAATATCTGCATTTGAATATAGCAGTTGTCCAAAGAATGAGAACCGTTATCGTCGTCTCGCAGACGCCACATTAAAGAGCGAGACATTCAATCATTTCTCAATCTGGTACCGTTGCTATAAGCTTCAAAGAAAGGCTGCACAGCCCCATAGGAAACCGCGTCGCTACGCCGCTGTACACTCTTAGAAATGAACTGCACCGCATAGCACGCTCATAGCCAATCATAATCTCGAATGATATCGTTGTATGCCCTGATTTGTTGAAATCGGGAGGTGTACGCCTTTTCTGTGACAATTATGAACAGCATAAGTGTCACAGAAAATGCGTACGCCTGCTGTTCTCAAGAGATCAGGGCAGATAACGCTATCATTCGAGATTATGATTGGCTATGAGCGTGCTATGCGGTGAAGTTCATATCCACATTATACAGGGTGTTTCAGTTAAACCCCCAGGCTAAATGATTCGCGAACGAGTGCACCAATCGAAGCACTTTCTTTTTTACAACTATCTGTCCGATACCATCTACAAGCTGAGCACCGTGTGAATGAGTGGGAGGCGCTCATTCTTTAAATAAGAATTCAAATGAGTTTCGTGAAAAAAAACGTAACTTCTAAAGCAGGGCGCCGTCGGCATTGAAATGGGCGGTAACCCTTTTGAGGCCTTCAGTGGACACCTTTTAGAGAAAAATCTGCCACCGAAGCGGGGCATTTGTTGCAGTAATTAATTGGTTTCGGTTTACATATTTTTGTCGCGCCTGGTCGCAGTGAAGCACAAAAAGGACGTAATTCATTAGTGTAATTCATTGGTGTAATTCATTAGTGTAAGGAAGTAATACAATGGTGGATAAGGGAGTGGAAGAGGCGTCCTTCTGCGCTTCACCGCGACCAGCCACGACAAAAATATGCGCCACCCCGACTTGTATACGTTCCTTGAAGACCGTACCTGATATTAGAGAGTTTTAGCAGACCGTTGATAACGTGGCTAGCGTCTCACCGTATCAACCGCAACCAATCAGTGGATAAGATTCTGAGTCACGCACGAGTGCGATTGGTTCCGATAGAGACGATAACTTTATCAACGGTATACTAAAACTCACTATTCTGTATTTTAAATAATTTCCTTTTGAGTTTAGTATTCTGCACAGCAGTTTTCCCTGAAAGGTATCTTTGCTCTGTGACGAATACTTTTTTTTTTTTTTTGCAGTATTATACTCATCATTATAAGTACATTATTGCTTGTTGATTGTCTCGCCAGTAACACACGCTGAAGGCCGACCACTGCACAGAATCGTACCGTTATCACTCCTGCTTTTTTGTAAGGAGCGGGGCGTACGCCCTTTTCTGACAATTGACGTCACTGCGTAAGTGTCACAAAAAGGAGTGCGGCTCCCGTTTTCAACAAATCAGGGCAGAGAACGATGTCATTCGGAATGATGGTTGGCTAGGAGCGCGTTTTGCAGTGAAATTGTCCTTGTAACAACTGCAAGCCCGTTTTCGTCACCACCACCACCACCTCTCCTTATAACACTCTGCACTCCCCGATGAACTCACGCAACCTCTACGCGTCTCCACCCTTCATCCTCCATCCGTCCCTGTTTTTCTTTTCTTTCTTTTTTTTTTTAATAGTCGTGACGACGCCCATGCACTTATGTGTGACCAACAACGTCGAGTCGATCCTGCCGTTACCCTCCCCCCCCTCCCTTTCCACACTTTCCCTTAAGAGCGTACACTCTTAAAAATGAACTTCACCGCATAGCACGCTCTTAGCCAACCATCATCTCGAATGATATCGTTATCTGCCCTGATTTGTTGAAAACGGGAGGCGTACGCCTTTTTTGTGACACTTATGCTGTTCATACTTGTCTCAGAAAAGGCGTACGCCTCCCGTTTTCTGCAAATCAGGGCAGATAACGATATCATTCGAGATGATGGTTGGCTAAGAGCGTGCTATGCGGTGAAGTTCATTTTTAAGAGTGTAGACAAACTCTGGATGATAAACAACAGGAACACGTCAGCTCATCAACCCTTGCCCAAACAACGACGACAAACCCACTACGAAAAACACTAACGCGCAACGAGTGAAAAACGTGTTCTTCAAGCCTCCTCTCAGCACATTTATTTCTCTCTCTCTCTCTCTCACACACACACACATGCTTGAGCATGAAGATCAGAAACAACGTATATGCCACATATTTTACAGCGCACGTAATTCGTCAAGCGCAAGAAAAGTGCGTTTACTGTCACCGCATGAAATAGATATTCCCACGCACTACTTTAGGGATGCAACGTGAGAGAGACGCGAAAAGTGATGTCGTCCTTTTCTCGCGCGTTCCCCCGCACTTCGAGGAAAGAGGAGGAAGGGGAGGAGGGGAGGGGGGACACCCTTGACACGGTGGGAGAGAAAAACGGACGTCCGCCTAATGCGCTCCGTGATAAACGGTTCTCTTAGTGAGGTGTCCGGAATATGTCTTAGGACACTTCGTCCCTGTCGTGTGTCGTCAGCTACAGGGCTGGACGGGTGACGTATAAGGTTCAGGCACAGGATGAGCCTCCAGCTAAACATTGCGCGGCAGCAGCGATGCCGGCGACCAACTGGAAACGGTACATCACTTCGATTATAAACACAATTGTGGCGTTCGAATGTGTAAATGCTTACTCGAGAAACGCTTACAATTAACCGTGTAACGACCACCAGAAGTGATATCTACAGGGTGTCCCAGAAAACGTGCCATTGAATTATGATAAAAAAACTACGCCACCTAGAATCATGCGGTCAACAGCATTTGTTCTTATTAAGTTTTTGCCACCTCCTAATGTGAATGTCATGTACTCCAAGTTTAATTATGTAAATATTTGCGAACTGAACTCGGAAATTTGCCAAGTAAAGGTCACTTTTTTACCCGACCAATACGAAGAGCGTGCCGAATTCACTCAAATTCATGATAATTCACAGTGATATTCACGAGCTATCCCATCGGAAAAAATAGCCAGATATAATACTTTTTGGAGCACCGGACCATAGCGCGCGATGACTTTTTGAGCGCAATCGCTCTCAGTGCACCGAAAGGAGGTTCCGAAGCCAGCCCACAGAGTGATAGTAGAAAAAGTAAGAGTTCCTAAAATTGGGGGAGGGAAAGCATTATCCCAGCGAAAGTCGGACGTGATAAGCCATGCCTGTTTTATCTCTTTCTGCGATGTCGGGGAGGGCTGGGTTTCCAACCTCCTTTCGTCGGACTGACAAAGATTGCGCTGAAAAATTTATCGTGCGCTATTCTGTGCGACCTCCGTAGAGCACGATGTTCGGCTATTTTTTCCGATGGGATAGCTCCTGAATATCCCTGTCAATTATCATTAATTTGACTAAATTAGACACGCCCTTCACAATGGTGGGGTAAAAAAGTGACATTTACTAGGCAAATTTCCGACTTAAGCTCGCAATTAAACTTACGTTACACGACATTCACACGAGGAGGTGGCAAAAACCCAGTAAGAAGAAATGCCATTGACCGCATGACTCTATGTGGTGTAGTTTTTTTATTATAATTCAATGACACGTTTGCTGGTTTTCTGGGACACCCTGTATATATAGGTATGTTAGGTATAGAGGTATAGATGTATAATATAGAGGTATAGAGGTACAATATGCAATAGGTATAGATGTTCTATAGTTAACGGAGAACGGATGGAGGTTCCTCGAACATAATTTTTCTCCATACTTTTCTTGTCTAATTCTGTTTTCTTTTTCTCTCTTTATTTTTTTACCGCGTGTTCTATAAACTTACTACCTACAGAAGCTGTTACGTTAAATGTTTTCGGTAGAGGTATTATAAATTGTTAATTTTTAAGGACGAGATTCAAAATGCCACATGCAGTTATAAAGTACCAATTTCTTGTTCCGGATAAAACTGGGATGAAAAATAGTAGGTCGCCAATGGATCGAAGAGGGGGCAGACGCGAGAGTTCAATTTTCAAACGTGCATTCGAATATTCCTGTATTCGTTAAGCGCTGTTAAGCTACAACAGCTTCGTTAAGAAAACATTATCAGCCGCCCACGTGTATATCGCACGTATTGCAAGCAGCGACTAGTAAACAAAGAACAACAGCAATGAATCTTAAATGAATGCCAGAAATGGACTGAACATTAGCGGCCCTCCTCCGCGGTGAATCTCGGGAATAATAAATCACCAGTACTGAAAAATAAAACGCACTATCCTGAACTTTGCGTTAAAAATAGAATTAAAAACAAACGCAGCAGAGTGGTTGAGATGGGTGCTCTATAGCCTCGCGCTAAAACCGCCATGAAGTAAAAGAGGCGCAACGCACGAAAAAGCCCTAATTACCGAACCTCTATCTAATTAGACTTGTGTAACAGCGGACTGAATTCCTCAGCTACCTCTTAATTACGAGCCGCTAATCCCAACAGCGCATTCGGTATCAGGCGGGGAAGATCTTGAGTAAGCGCCCCGCTCTACCTACACCCAAACTAGTCACCACTAACTCCCTCTGGAGTCTTAAATGCGCATCCGTTAGTCTTACCTTTGTTCCTTTTTTTTTTGTCTCTCTCTCTCCCTCTCTCTTTTCCACTCTCTATTCTAATTCGCATTAGAATGCGATTAATGCTTGCTGGGGAGCTCTTAGCTGAAAAGAAAACTTAACTCGGTATACTGTTGCGCACTCTTAATCCGATAATCTTGCGTGACATTACTGAATGTCAGTGTTTACTGAATGCCTCAGATGGTTTTTTGTTGTCAATGATGAAGATCGAAAGAGTTTCTCACCCTCCTCGCAAATAATCGAGAGTTTTATAATACGGGACGCAAGTGCACTGAGACCCAAAGAAATAGCGTCGTCGTTACTGCGCATGTCCAACACCCAAACCGTGCTTTGACAACAACTACTACTACATGAATGGCGATGCGATGAGGTGGTTCACCGTGCTGTGAACTTTGTTTCTTTTCTTTTCTTTTCTTTTTCTATTCGTTTTTCTTCTTTCCTTTTTTTTTAAAGGCTGCGTAGCTCTCGCAGCCAGCGATAATCTGCGTGAGCTGTACCTTCTTCAAACCGACCGGAAACATTAACAAAAAAATAAAAATAAAAAATAAAAAATAGTTTTGTTTGACGGTGCCAATGATTTTGACTACATACGACGAAGCGTGTTTACAAGAGTTTTTCTCTCTTTCTTTTTACTTTTTTCCTTGGTTACTTTTTATCTTGTAAGTCTCGGGTGTTATACCGGTAGCGGCGCTGCAAGCGAGGAGTACAAACGCACCGGGGGAAAACCCTTTTCTGTAGGCCGTGTGCTGTGCGAGGGGGGGAGGGAAGAGGCGCAGAGGGCATTAGAGCACTTGCGTCAGTTTTCGTAGAGGACGGAAACTGAACAAGGCCACGCGCGTCTGCAGTTACGCCAGCCACAATCTGAGCGCAATGAACTCACGCACTCAACCCGTGTTCAGCTTTCGTATTTAACGTGCCTTCGTGTTCGGAAACGCGAGGCGTTCACGCATGGAGGGACAACTTACAGATATAATGACCATTCTCTGTAATTATTTCCCACCTATTCGTTCCGTGTTTTCACACGAGTGACATTCCGCAGAATACTCCAGCGGAAGATGCGAAAAACGGCATAGCTTTCTGCTGTTACGTGAGTGCACGCGCTCAACGTCGTGTCGTCACGTGCAATGCAAATATCCTGCGACACAGCCACAAGGTATTCCGTAGCAGACGACAGGAAAGGACGCGGACGATGTCGTCTGCTAAGTGTCGTCTGCTAAGTGTGCAGTACGCCATTCCGGATATTCCGCACCGTGTGAATGAATGTTCAACGTAACACGGGACGGAACATCGGCTCCGTGAACAGTGTTGCTTTTTCTTCCACTAGAATCTTCCGTGGGGATGTCGCCTGTGTGAATACACGGTGTCTAGCCAGTAACCTTCGGGAACCACACGCAGTATTCAGTTAAACCAACAGACAACACTCCACAACACTACAGGACAACAGTCCTGACCGATATCGAAGCCTTAAAAAAAGAAGAGAAAAAAAAAAGGCTCTCACGCGCTTTCTTCTGATACCCGGAGTCACTGGGCACAATACTTCATTCGAATTCGGAGTGAGTTACAGATATCGTCCCCATACCGCTTGCGTTACCATTTATGCGGAGAACGGAAAGCAAAGCCGGGAGGGCGCTGCGCGACGCACTCCATCTCATCGGCATCGTCTTTATTTGTTGTTGCTGTTGTTTATGTGATACCAACACGCTATGCAAGTAGGTCAGCTGTTTGCGCACCTTTTCAGTTCCCTCTTTCTCCTATTCCACGCGGAGCAACCTCATCGGTTTCTGTCCCAGATAAGGGGGTACCATATCAAGGTTGAGACGAGCGTGGCTTCTTCTGCGGGCTTATACGTTTGTCTACCGGTATCCCGTGTAATGCTACCTTGTGATTGGAGAGACACTTCGTCACGTGGTGTCTCCAAACTTTTTTTTTTTTTTTGCTATAGTCGTTACGATGCTCACTTGAGTGCGGCCCACAACGGCAAGCTACCTCGACCCCCCCCCCCCCCAAACTGTACCCCTCCCCCGCGCAGAGACAGACTTTGAAGCGTACGTATACGGCGAAGCAGGTATTAGGTTCAGTCGATAAAAAGTATTGTAAACGTCACAAAAGGAAGTCCATAAAGCACAACGCGAAAATAACAGGCAATGTACAGTGTGTTGCACCTAAAGTGATAAGAAATTATAACAGCCGACGCACTCGCCGGAGGATTCTGGGACTTTCGGCAATTTCCTTCTGGGAAGTTTTGCCACCGTTTAGGAAAGCATTGGACAATTTTCAATTGGGGGAAATTTATTTTTGTCAATTGAACTTTGAAAATTGCAAAGCGATCCTCACTTTTTTTACGGAATATGAAGTCCTCCACGTATAACGGCAGACACAACAAAAACTACGCACAGTATCGCAACAGAAATAGTCGAAAAAAAAATCGTGGAAATTACGCTTTAGCCCCGCCTGCTTGATTTTCGCAAAAAAAAAAGTGAGGTTCGCTCGATAATTTTCAAAGTTTAATTGAAGAAAATAAATTTTCCTCAATTAAAAATTGTCCAAAGCCTTCCTTAATTGTGGCACAAAGTTTCCAGAAGGTAATTGCCGAAAGTCCCACAATCCTCCGGAGGGTACGTCGCCATTTAAATTTGTTTTATCACGTTAGGTGAAACACCCGGTATAGCAGAGACACAGGAAGATGTTGTTGGGACGTATGCTCGTTTCCTCTTCGGATATGCTGAAAATCTGCGGCGCACGCCGTAGTAATCTCCCCAGATATCGACCTCTGGAGGGTAGCCGTGCTTCGAAGGGGGGAGGGTTATATGCTGTATGTATGTATGTATGTATGTATGTACACATGTTTATGGGTACATGCAGCGGCGTAGAGCCAGAAAAATATTTCGCGAGGGGTTCTATATGGGGACTTTACATGAACCCCCCCCCCCCCTTTGATTACGCCAGTGAGTACATCTTCTTCTTAAGTGATGAGAGAGGTCAGTTTTTTTGTTTTTTTTCTCTCTTCAAAAAAAAATCACCCGAACGAAAAAAAAAAAGATGCGGGTACATGTATATGCATTGGTAGACGAGCTGTATTGGGCACTCTGAGAAAGTTCGAGGTTGCAAAACAAAAAACAAACAAACAGGGAAGTATACTCCCCCCTGCACCCTAAGAAAAAGAAAAGAAAAAGGAGTAACTTTACTCCTTTTGGGGACAAAATTAGGGGTTAGGGGACTAAAATGGGGAGTAATTGGCAATCTAGGCGACTATAGAAGCTGCAATTACTCTCCATTTTACACCTTTTTTTTTTCTTCGTAGAGTGTGAGGGAGCAGCAATGGAATCCCTGGAATGCAGTTTTGGGGCCCTTCGCATTAGCGTTAATGACCACAGAAAGGCTCGCGCCAAAATCCAAACGCGCACATTTGCGAGCCTGTCCTGAAATGTGCCCGTACAGATTAAAAGATAAGAGTATCCTTCAAACGCCAGATTGATCCCACATCGCATGAAGCCCTTCCTGCGGCGACGCATTCTCGTGATCCAAACGATACGACGCTTCTTTCAAAGTGCAGGGGGCTGTCTCACCCATCACAGTCATCCGCACGCTGCAAAACTTCCTCCCTAGACAAAACTTTCGCAACAATGGGACACTTTGTTCTCTCTCTCTCTCTTTTTTTTTTTCTTTCTTCGCGCGCACTAATCGCATAAATCGATATGCGACTCTCGCGATCTTCGCTCCCAGCCAGCACGCGGTTTCTCAATATCCTTTACCTCTCAGTTAAATACACATGGAGAGACTGCAGTGCGAGTGCAACATGTATCCTCTATAGAGGGATCAGAACATTGTGGATGGACGTGCAATCACGTGACAAGCTGACGCTAGTACGGCTCGCTTCAAACTTAACTATTAAACGTTTAAATAGCCGATAGGTCTAAAAAAGTTGAGAGTTCTCATGAAGAGTAAAAGTGGTTCAGCCCCAAGCAATAGGGACGGCTGGAAAAGCACTTGATATAGATATATATATATATATATATACGTCACTATGCGAGCCTTTATAAGCTCTGTGTATCGCTGACATATTTTTGTCCTGACGAAGGCGGAGCTTCCGCCGTAACGTGGACAACCCTTTTAGCATTCCAAGTATCTTAAATGTAAATAAATTATCCCTTTTTTTTTCTTACTTCCCGTACCTTCGTAGTCTGTGTTTCAATTTTCATTTCAGCTATACATATTTATATATATATATATATATATATGTATATGCAGACGTATCCCTTTTTTGTGACAATTATGAACAGCATAAGTGTCACAAAAAAGGCGTACACCTCCTGTTTTCAACAAACTAGGGCAGATAACGATATCATTCGAGATGATGGTTGGCTAGGAGCGTGCTACGCGGTGAAGTTCAATTTTAAGAGTGTGGTATTTTCGTCATGCGCTGTTTTTAACGAAAGGGCTAATAGGGCAGCACAGCCCTGCCAATGCACGAACAATGCGTAACAGTGGAGCGCCCACATTGGATCGACTGACATTCCTGGTGCCTTCCCGCAGCAGTTTAACCAAAGTAGTGACAGTAATTCATGTCTTCTGAACGCCACTAACCTGTCGATCCATGAAAAACACACAACGGCACAACCCGATCTTGGTAGAATACTACAGAACTGACCTCCCTTGTTGTATACGATGCCGACCCCGGAGTATGGACCACAGGGTTTATGACCTTCTCTATGGTCTCCTTTGTTTCATAAATGAGTCATGTCGTATTGCTCGCGGCTTATCTGCGCGTGCGGCTTGTCCGTCCGAAAATTATCAAAACGTTCCTAAAAACGGGTCCTGCGGCTTATCTGCGGTGCGGCTTATACGTGTGAAATTACGGTACGTTGTCGCGGACAAGTCTGTCCATGTTCGGTACAACATACGTGTAATAACAATAATAATTCGCGGATTTATTTCGCGGGACAACTGCATCAACATACGTCTGCGAGCAGGACTTTTCTGTTGTGAACCTGAATAAGTTAAATTTACGCTCAGAACTAACAAACGAACACCTCAACGCAATTGCGCAATCACTTTCACACGATGTTGACGGAATAGTTAAAAACAAGAGATGCCAAGTTTCCTTATGACACAGCAAATAAAGAGGATTGCTGACCCTGTTGAGCAACGCTAAGTATCACGTTTTATGTCGTTTTAAGTTCTGCGTTGTGTCGTCTATATCTGAAACAAGCACCCCAAAGCCGTGATATACGGCCCGCGTAGTTCCCTTATGACTCAATGCGGCCCGCGGACACCAATGAGTTCGGCACCCCCTCTGGGCACCCCTATTGTATAGGGTAACGTCAGGTCTCTCTCTGGCTCTTCCTCCACAACACCATTGGGACTTCTGGACATGCTAAACGTATGCAGCCGGATCACAGCGCGACAATCAAGATCTCTTTGCGACTGTTGTATTCGTCTGGAAGCAACCTCGTTTAGGGCCATTCGTCTTGTCGAGCAAAAGAAAAGGAAAGCATTTTCAGGTCGACTTTCTTTCTCGGGGGAGACGGTCTGCTTTGTGTTGAGAAAAAAAAAAGTAAATAAACGTGGCGTCGAAAGCAAACGACAAGGACAGGACGTGAAATGGGAACGACTTTCACACAAACTTCTGACGGATTCGCGCGTTCAAGTAACAAGCTCAGCTGCAGCTGTAACGAGTGTTCTGGCTAACGGTCAAGCACCTTCTCCAGCGGGGATCGACGCTTTTGCTTTCTATTGCGCTTTGTACGATGGTTGACCCGTCCTTCAAGCCAAACTCGTGTGCTTAAAAGAAAAAGGAGCGTCCGCCGCATTGCACAGGTCCTTGTCCTTCGCTGTCGCTGTCCTTCGCTCTGACAACTTTTACTGGTTTATCGCTTGATATTTATTTCTTATTTCTTAATTTGCTTTATTTATTTATTTCTTTCTTATTCCTTCCTATTTCTTCCTTTCTTTCATTCTTTTCTTTTCTTTTTATTTATTATTTCTCAATTTTATTTATTTATTTATTTATTTATTTCTGGAATAGCAAGCTGACGTCTTGTTTGGCTGATCTTTCCCTCGGTTTTTTCCTTTCTTTTCGTCTAATAAATATATCCCCCCCCCTCCCATTGATATACACAATCGTTTATTAGTGTTCCTACTTCTGTTGACGGCTGCCTTATGCATATTGTGCATGTGGATTTATGTCTATTATGTAACTAGGAGCATCTTAATACTACGAGCAACTACATAAGCTTCAATTTAGCCCCAGGTTGAATTGTTTGTATGCAGTGTTCAATACATTTTCCTATGGGGCCTAGGAAAGTAAATGTACCTGCCCTGTCGTTCGTCGTATATGAAAATTATGGCAACACAATGTGAAAGTCACCAGCATCTTTTAAGAAAAACTTCCACTGCGCAGCCGGCTCACAGGTCCAACCGCAACTCAGAATTATGCTTTTATTTTTGCTGATTTGTTGTGAATGAGAGGCGTACGCCTTTTTTTGGGACAATTACCGTATGGCTAAATTGTCACAAAAGGGCGTTCCTTAAAACAGAACTTCACCGCGTAACACATCTCGAGTAGCCTTTTACGCCTATTACTTCTTTTTGCGACACTTATGCAGTTATGGTAACTGCCACAAAAAGGTGTACACCACGCCCGATCCTCAGATAAGAAGCGATAACTGCAATTACTTGGCGGAGAGCTCTATTTTTTACTTTACTTAAAGGGGGTTGCGACAGGTCATTCCACGTTACCCCAGATAAACGTAAAGTGCGGTTCCTTTGCACCGATGTGAACCTGCATTGAAAGTTCCACAGCGAAGAGTTTAATACCCTAGTCAGACGGTAATCTTAAGGCCGTTAGCGGAACGGCCGTAACTTCACCTGTAGTCCAACCACACTCTTAAAAACGAACTTCACCACATAGCACTCTCCTAGCCAACCATCATCCCGAATGACAACGTTCTCGCCCCTGATTTGTTGAAAACGGGAGGAGGAGCCTATTTTGTGCCGTGCATAATGGCACAAAATAGGCTCCTCCTCCCGTTTTCAGCAAATCAGGGGCGAGAACGTTGTCATTCGGGATGATGGTTGGCTAGGAGCGTGCTATGTGGTGAAGTTCATTTCTATGAGTGCACCATTCCGAATGACATCGTTTTTTGCCCTGGCCTGGTTTGTTGAAAATGGAAGGCGTAGACCTTTTTTTATGACTGTATAGTAATTGTCATAAAAAAGATGTACGCCTCCCATTTTCAACAAATCAGGGCAGAGAACGATGTCATTCGGAATTATATGGTTGGGCTACAGGTGAAGTTACGGCCGTTCCGCTAACGGCCTTAAGATTACCGTCTGACTAGGGTATAATAGAATCGGATAATATGGGAACCGCGAATACCGAAACCGATACGCCTCTGACGTCACAACCCTCGCCGCCGCCAGTGAGGCAGCGCACGGGAAGTCACGTGCTTACGGCTGCCAATGGGAATGGACGCGACTCTGAGCCCTGACGTCTGTGCTTTCTTCGGGAGTGTGTTGTATTTCGCTAAGCACGACACTTGAAAGAATGACTATTTTTCCTCAGTATTCAGATTTAGTGAAGGAGCTGTTTATTCTGTTTTTTTTTTCATAATTTTTTTGTGTCTCAGCTGCTTGTATCTCCTTGTGTTTGCTTGATAGATTTTGAGAATAGCAAGTCTTCAACGTGGCGAACCTTTACCTTCTCTTTTTAGTTACTTTGCGTTAAACATCTCCCCAGTATTCTTGCGTGCAGTCCATGATGTAATGAACCGCATCTATGAAGGTGTCCCAACCCCTTTAACTGTCGATCGACACCATTTCAACATCTCATTTCACGTCATATCTCATCTCCTCCCGGCTACAGACGTGGCACTGTCCATGTCACTGAGGCCAACAACGGCAAGCCGAAACCGTCGTCACCGCCGCAACAACCTTGTTTTTACCCCATCTCTTCACTCCATCGCATTCACCTTCGCCGCACCACCCTCTGTGTTTTTACTCTTTTAACAGAACCTCACCATATGACACGCTGAACACCAAAAATTGCAAAGTATGATACCGTTATCACTCGTGATTTGTGGAAAGCGCCGGGCATACGGCTTTTTGTGACCAACAACGGCCAACCGATTGAGACATTACCCTCCCCCTTTTGTGACAAATTACATAACTGCATGTGTCACAGAAAACCGTACTCTCCCGTTCTGCACAGATCAGGGGACAGAACTGTGCCATTCGGGACGATGCACACTCTTAAAAATGAACTTCACCGCATAGCACGCTCCTAGCCAAACATAATCTCGAATGATATCGTTATATCGCCTTATTTGTTGAAAACGGGAGGCGTACGCCATTTCTGTGACAATTATGAACAGCATAAGTGTCACAAAAAGGCGTACGCCTCTCGTTTTCAACAAATCAGGGCAGATAACGATATCATTCGAGATGATGGTTGGCTAGGAGCGTGCTATGCGGTGAAGTACATTTTTAAGAGTGCATGGTGCCTTTTTGTTACCAATTGGCTGCATGGCAATTGCAACAAAGAGGCGTACGCCCAGCTCTCTCTTCGAATCAGAAGCGGCGACTGCATCATTCGACGCAGTTGATGGCGCAGAACTGAAATCCTGCATTTTAGAATAGCTATTCAGCCTGCCGCTTGAAATAAGTTACAATCCCATTCATCTTCGCTTGAATGTCACTTAAACCCGCATCCTTAACTGCCGTTGCGGCCATGAAATCCGAATTTTTTTGAAAAGGGAGATAAATCCCTGAACACAAACTCCCTTTCTTCTGCTTGTTCGATAATAGGTGCTTAATGGCCGACTCCAAACACTCGACGGTGTCACCCGCTTCGTCGACGCCGTTCATTCAAACCGTTCTTTCTGTCGCCCCCAATGGGACACAAACACATTTCAAAGCACGCCCCGCGACCTTTCATTCGAAACGGAGATCTCGACGCCGCAGACAATGACGGTGTCGGCGAACTTTTTCAAACAAAAAGACTTTTTTTCTGCTGATACCGTACAACCGGCGCAGGCCGCCCGCCTTACAAGAACCCTCGTCCGCTGGATGCCGGCGACATTTCGACAAATTTCCCCGGTCTCCCACGGCGAACACGAACGCGATTTCCAGAAAGGATTGTACGAGACGACGAAAAGGGAGGGCGCTGGTTCGCGCTGTGCCGTCGGGATAATGCTCGATAGGCAGATTTCTTTCGCGACCAATTGCTTTTTATATCCCGCATATGTTTTATTTTATTGTTTTTATTCTCTTCTTTTTTTTTTTTTTTTTTTACTTAAGAATCCTTCGCAGAAAAGTGTGCGAAAGCAGATGTGCTCTCTCCAAAATGAATTCCCGCAGCCGCTTGAAAAGGAGATTAGTGGTGAACTTAGAGCGGGAGAAAGCGGGGACGTCGTGTTAGATAATAATAAGAGAGTTTTACGTAATCGCCAGCATTTCCGTGCGTTTCATTTTTCCTTGTACGGTACAGGTTTTGCCTAACGTGATGACAGAAAAAGAGAGCTTTAGGAGAATTGCGATGGGTTCATGCCATGAAGGCAGTCATGAGAAGGAGGCGCCTTATTCCTACGAAAAGTGGAAGTACAATACGCTGTGCAAGTATATAGGTCATCTCTCTGCGTAGCTGCGTAGTTTCCCTCTCACCGCTATTGTGCACGTGATTTTGTTCTGTGGGCCGATGCAGGGAACCGCGCCCGTCTAGGGATGCCCCGTTGTGTGCGAGTTTTAGTGTATCGTACGCTGTCGCCCTTGCGTACGTAAGGGATAGCCTTAGTGGTCCTGCGCATGCGCAAGGCACAACCAGAGCTTTGGGCATTGCGGAGAACCACCACGCTGTCCCTTGCACTCTAAAAACTGAACTTCACCGCATAGCACGCTCTGAGCCAACCATTGCCACGAATGATACGGTTATCGCTTCTGATTCGAGGAGAGAGGGAGGCGTACGCCTTTTTGTGTCAATTTGGATATATGATAAATGACACAAAAAGGCGTACGCCTCTCTCTCTCTCCTCGAATCAGAAGCGATAACCCAATCATTCGTGGCAATGGTTGGCTCAGAGCGTGCTATGCGGTGAAGTTCAGTTTTTAGAGTGTGCGCTATCCCTAAAATTTACTATTGATGCCTTGAGAGTGGGCCAGACATCTCGTCACGTGGTTCCTCCAACATTGACCCTCTCCCCCGCGCAGAGACGTACTGTCGTAGCGTATACGCAGTACAAGTTGAACTTCTGCCCAGGGGAGGGGAAAATGGGCGGAGAAATCACGTGGGCAGCGTTCCTCCACTCACCGGTCGGCGCGGAGTAACCAACGTGCTCGATGTTGTGGTTGCGCGGTTACTTCGTTGCTTCCTTCCCACGTGGGCTCTCCGCGTCCAGTTTGTTGTGCTGGGGGACGGCCAATCATGTGCCGCCTTAGGTTACGTCAGAGGCTGAGGGAAAGTGGGGAACTGAGGAGCTGCGCGCAAGAGTGACCTACTTGCAGAGCGTATTGGCAGCGCCACCTAGATACAGACACTTAACGCCTCGTCTTTCTCCTTCAGGATTCGTCTCCTACTGCTATTCGCCGTTCTGCGAATCCAAGTGACTCGCAAATGGTTGCAGCCAACCTCGCAAATTTGAACCTGTAGACTAAAAGCGCCAACACGCTTTCCAGAAAACTCAATCTTGAGGAAAATATGGTACCGTTTTGCGCTTTATTTTGTTTTCCCGCTCAGTATGCGGGGACGTCCACTACTCGCAGACGACAGTTGCTGCCCATGCGGCTGACACTGGCTCGTCTCCATGGCTACGACCATTGAAAGCATGTTTCCTGATTAGTTACGGTAGTTGAAAACACGATCCTGATTGGCTTATACTCTTAGTTGTTACGTCACACCGACGAGTAAGCAAGGCTTTCTCTATCAACACTCTTAGAAATGAACTTCACCACATAGCACGCTCCTAGCCAACCATCATCCCGAATGACAACGTTCTCGCCCCTGATTTGTTGAAACCGGGAGGCGGAGCGTATTCTGTGCCGTGCATAATGAGCACAGAATAGGCTCCGCCTCCCGTTTTCAACAAAACGAGAACGTTGTCATTCGGGATGATGTTTGGCTAGGAGCGTGCTATGTGGTGAAGTTCATTTTAAAGAGTGTAGGTGGTGTTGGTATTGGGAACAACCGTATGAAGTTATTTGTTGTTTTCCGGTTTCAGGTTTACAGTCGACTGCATTGTAGTTTCGGATTCGCTCCATAATTACGATCACAGCGTGTCTAGGCAGCACCGCCTATAGAATCAAAGCCTCATCGTCCAGGCTTTTAAGAGTGTAGTCTCAAGGTTCTACCATCATATATATCATGAAACATGGGAGTCGTAATAAACGCTACTAACAGTAGCAAATACTGTGTTCAAACGGTGGATCATTCCTGATTAGCTGTACAAAATTTTCTCGCATGAACAAGATTTTGTACACTCGAACAAGGACTCCTGTAAAGCGTGCGACTCAGCTACCCGCGTGGTTATGCTTTGGATTCGAAATAAGTAAATAAAAATGAGCATGTAACACCCCAGGCCATGTACTTTTCCCTGGTTGCGCTGTACTTCCTTCATAAATCCCTCGCCAGTTAGAAACGGAGTATGTAATATCTCTCCACTTACTTTACCAGCTTAGCTTACCAGATTAGTTAAATGAATTTAGAACATGCTAAAGCCGCAACACAGGGAGGGGATTTGTTGGAAATTCGGGGTGAGTTAATTGGAAAGCACAGGAGTGTAGGCGCTCTTCTGAAGCACTCGATGCAGCGTTTTCAAGTGCAAAAGCAATGGGGCAGAGTTTTAGAACCGCCCTCAGTTGTTGACTTTGTTGGGGAAAATGAAGTGAATCAGTAAATTAAGGATATAGGGAATAGTAGGCCAAAACGTTAAGACGTGCTCACTAATTCTGTTATTCATCTAATCAGTCAACACTAGAGGTCGGCCCGCATAGTGCGTGTTTCTCTGAATATCGGACTACGTAAAACTCTGCATGGCCACGCACCGTGAAAAAATACGCCTGTCAAACCGCAAGGGGGCGCAAATCACGCTGCTGCGCGCACAGGAGAGTTTTGGCGTACGTGCTTTACGAAGTGTTGGCAACATTCTCCTCTCCTTCCTGTTCCGTCGGTTGCTTTTGTGTGCGTTCCTTCGTAATGGACGATTTTAAAAAGATGCGCGCGCCATCAAGCGCGTGGCGCAAGGCAGCATGGGAACTTTGAGGGACACTGCTCCGTCGTCTGCTTCGGATATGGTTCATATCGGCTGACGCTGTGGCTGCGCACACCGGGAATGTTGTTGTTCTTCTTCTGCCTCCGCCTCTGGCCGTATCGTAATGCTTGAAGGCGCTCTAACTTCCCATGAGCCCTTGCGTACCACAGGTGGCGCTTGCTTTTCTAAAATGGTCTATTGATTTGCATTTGGTAAAATGGACCCTCACGAGCGAAAGTTATTGTACCTGGAGATGTCTTTCTGCAGCTTTTTCATAAAGAGCGGCCATTGTTAAAAAGGAAGATGCTGGACCGGAACCAGAAGTGACTTCCTGCGCCGTGATTGGTTGCTATGGACGCCCGTGAACTGACTGCTGCGTGAAATATCAAATCTGCACTGACGCCGTGTGAATCACGCGCTACGAGCTGCTGCTACGTACAAAATTTCGCGCTGGGCGTGAAAACTCGGCCGTTACGCAAGAAAAACATACCCTTGCGGACCGGCCTTATATGTGATATAAAAGCCTCATCAGAGTTACCTTGTCGTCACATAATAATATCTCACGAAATAGGATAGAAAATACGTATACATTGTCACTTCCACATAATCACTTTTTTTTTTCATTCAGACTCACCGTCCCATCATTCACCGTATCACCATTCATCATTCTTTGAGTCGTGTTCACCATCAGTTTAAACTTCAACCCACTTTTCTCACAACCGATGACAGCCTGCTATCCGAGGATATACGCTTCTCTCCCTGAATGCACGCTTTGCGTTATCCCAAACACCCATGATGACTTTGTAAAAAAAAACAAAAAAAAACGTGAGGGCGTTTATCTCTCCCGTTATGGAATGCCCTGAAGGCCCTTAAGATACCGGACAAAAATCAAATAGTAGTATGCAGCCACTGCCGTGTCAGTATAACATGTAACTCACACACAAAATAAACTCGCCTGTATCTGCGTATCCACTCATGCGCTGCCCATCCGCCAGAATACATCACCCTGACAAATACTGCACACCCGTCCTCATTCACAGTCCCTTTGCGAGGTACATAATATTTGCACGCTGGAATCCGGCGCTGACACGGGCGAGAAATTTCAGATAAGCACACATCCTCCCAAGAATGAGGATTCTCGCATGTCCCACGTTCTTTTTTTCCCCCGTTTCCGCAGTCGTGTAAGAAGAACAGTTGTATACCTGTGCACTCTTAAAGCAGCGCAGAAGTCATTTTTATAGCACCCTTTTTTCTTTCTATAAAACAGTTAAGCAGGCCAGTAAGATGCATCGTGAAAAGTAATTCACCTCACAGAGTCATAATTGTAGCAGAAATTCAATTTAAAGTACGCCGCAAAAAAACGACCGTGCGCAACGGTGGTGGAGAGCATTACCAGCCTGTGATCTGCCTGTGACTTCGCGCTGACTCTGCTGTGTCCGCGCTCGCTGATTGGTTCAGAGAAATGTTGTCTGCTACTAATCTGTCGTCTGCTACTCGGCTGTTCGGGGCTCTGAAAAAGCATTCCTCCTGGCTCCGTCATGATTCGGCCGCTCCTTCTATCCCCAATTCTCCGGGGAAACTGGCGAGTCTGGTTTACGGCGATAAAGGGAGAGGGCGCTGACCTTCATTGACCAGCAGGTGGGTCAAACTGCCGTAAAATCAGCGTCAAACAGCGGAGGCTGCCATCTTGTGGAACGCAGTTGCCAGACCCGGAAACCCGAAGTTCGCCAGTTACGGCGGCAAAAAACGCCACTGTTGCCTCTTTGTCATATTTGCTTAAACAAACGAATTTCTTGAAAAATGATGCAGTAAACAGGTAAAAGTTAGTAATAACTAACCCATGTTGCCTTGGACATTCTTAGCGATTGTTGTAACGCTCGCATTGTAACGCATGCACAAGCTAGAATGATAGTTTCGGTTTCGTGGTTGCGGGTTTTGGCGTGCTACATATCTATCATATGCAGGCACATCTGGAACTACATGTTGAGCCAAAGTCTGTCTGAAATTTTTTTCATATACTTGCAAAGGAGGGGGAGGATGGAACGTTCAACACTCCGCATTACAATACTGCTAAGGGTAAAACCTAATTGATAAATGCAGACGTCCAAAGACCACGAAATGTGACCACACTTCGATGGCATAATCCTGATGTGAAGCCTCCATGGACCAGAGAGAAGGCATAGCAAAAAAAAAAAAAAAAACAAGACATCTACCAAAACGTTACATATCATTGACATGATGCTTCCTCTTTTCCTCTATCGTGATTACTCAAGCGGCTCAGTTCTAAGGTACAGCAGTGACGAACTCTCACCCTCTTCCTGCACCAAAACGAGTAGCCTACAGCAAGCGTTATTGGTATGATGGTTGATCACAGTGGGAACAGCATACTTCTGATTATGGAAAGCAGTCTCAATAAAGCTTATCCCTCCTTATTGGAGAAAATCTTCTTCACTCTGATGAGCATACATACAGGCAAAGCGCATATGTTGCTTTGCAACCACTTGTCATCTATGCATTTTAGATTTTCGTATAGAGACAACGCTTTGGAAGTGCACAAGTGAGATATTTTACTGAAGGCACAGTGCGCGTGATTTCAAAGTTCCTCGGAACGACGTGCCAGTCAGACACAGGTAACGAGCATGGTACATGACAGAGCTCATGCCAGATATGTTGTACATGTCCATACATAAACAAATTTTACTTCAAGGCAATAAGTAGTTACGTCCAGCACAGTAATGCCACTATGTGTGCACACATTTTGTGTACGCAATGACGATGTTCCACATTTCACTTCTATCAAGTAGGAAGAGTTTGTGTGGAAAAAGCAACAAGCATATGGGTGGGTGAATATGAATTTTGCAGATATTAGTAACGTGTAATACGAACCATTTACTTATCTTTTACAGCTGCACAGATTTCTTAATTGTATGAATGCCTCAACTCACGTGAAAGCGAAGCAAAAAAATTTTGTTAAGAAATCTATAATCAGTGATCTACAACAAAGTATACTTCATTTGTGCATATGCTTTGTGAACGTAATCACTGTTTCACATCTTACGTCTAATATAGTTAAAAACGATAAAAACCCCTGCGCAGGAAAAGACGAGAACGGAACCCAAAAACGATGAGGACACCACACTGATCTGCCAACCAAAGAATTTTTATTTTGTGAAACGAAGCCTTAAATACATGAGACCTCCTCTCCCCCTCATGTTGGACTTCCTGTTTACACCACAAAGATAAATACAGGGGTTACTGACGCAGTTACTACCTGCTTTTTTTATCTCATGCGCCTCTCAAAAGAGAAGGCTACTTTATTTTTTACACCTGAACAAAATTTTTGTTTTTCGGAATTCTGCTTGACATCCCACACATAATGTAAAAACCCAGAGACTAGGGAACACGAACGGACAGACACAAACACGATGTCTTTTCACACAAGTCACATACGTCAAACATGAAGTCAAGTCAAACGAACACAAGTCAAACACGAAGTCACGTTTGTGTCTGTCCCTTCGTGTTCTCTAGTCTCGGGGTTTTTACATTATGCATCATCTTCACCAGCTCACTTGCTTCCTAACCATTTTTTCATTGTCACATCCACATGTCAATAAGTGGTCCCCCAATGCACCGTATCTATTAGAGGTATTAATTGAATGTTCTTTTAAACGAGTGTTCATGCACCTTTCAATTAAAAACTGAAAAAAACCCAGTGCTTTATCAACCAGCCAAAACACTCGCTCTGTTTGTGCACCTTGATAATTCCCCCGATATATACCTTATTACACTTTCGTGGTATAGAGTAAACTATATGAATATGGCATTCTGCAACTTTCTTCCCGTGATCACCAACCAGGCCAAGTTTTAACCGTTTTTCATGTTATATCTAGTCAATCAGGTTTTCTGTTAATTCATGTGAATCACCAATCAATTTCTTTTCATGTTAGTCAATATGCTTGCATATGTGGAGAACTGAAAGGTATATGCTACGTGTGAATAGGAATGTCATCAGACTGGATGGTGGGAAAGGTCTTTTACGATACAGCTAAACACACACCGTCAAACACACCTTTTCTTTGAGTGTGGAAGGGGATGACGTGAACGATACGGTTGCAAAAAGAGGTGCATGAAAGCGGTTCCACTTCCAAACCAGACTTTTAAGAGAAAAGTTACATGGTGGTTAAAATTGATTCATGGAGTACTTGCGAGGGATTCGAAGTGGTTATGCAACTTGCTTTATCAAATATAACCGATTACCAAATATATATTTGCGAATAAATCCAGTCTATCATTATCATACACTGTGTGTTATTATTCCACAACTCAGTCGCAAAAATATTTGTAGTTACGAATAGCGTTTGAAACAATTTTCATTGGCAAATCTTCGCAACATAGCTTTCAGGGTCGTTGCAGAAGAAAATTGTTTCACAAAGCACTTGTGACAGAAAACATTCTTCACTTGCGAAAGCGAAAACGAAGCTGCCTACTTCAAGTACTGCCGTTCATTGGCAATCACAAAACATAATCTGCGCACTAACGAAGAAGTGTTTTGCAGGACGCAGGACGACGGGCATGAATGTACAAATGTAGTCACTTCTTCGCACAATGTCGTCGTAGAGTTACGCTGGGCACCTTCTTCACCTACATCATCCAAGGCGGCCTCAGCTGGCTGGCGAGCATCACAATATTTAAGGAACATCACAGTCCACAGACACAACTGCACAGAACACACAGGATCGTGCGTCCGCAGTGATTGGAAATACCGTGCACACATCCACACACCCATTGAGGAGCGACGGCAGCCATAACTCACGCTGGATTGGATACGGATTGAAGTGGCTATTTTGAGAAATAGCATGCTCGGTGCACATTGTTTGCAGATAATTTCTACTTCGGTACAAATCTAGGTGGCAGATTTTGCGATGTTGGCAACAACCGTCCCACAAGATGGCGATCCCCGTTGTTTTACGCGGGGAATGGGCCGAAATACATGGCAAGATGGCGACTTTGACCCACCTGTTGACCAGCGAACCAGAATGCACGGACTGTGTAACGTCATCGGTGACGTGGCGTCATGCTTCTCCTCCTCGTTACACCCGGAGCTGCGAGTTAAAAGGGTGAACGCGCGGAGCCATGTTTATGCGAGTGTTTTTCTGGCAAACAAATTGCGCACATCAAAAACGTTTCGTGCTATTCGATAAATTGACACACACACTTTCATCAGACGTCTTAATCTGAAAATTGTTTCGTACTCCTGTAATTCGTGCCGTTTATTGCATTGATTTCTTTGTCCCAATTTGTGTGGCACTACCTTTGTACAAGCTGTAAAATAAAACATTTGAACTGAACTGCACTCCCTCTGTACTCCTTTAAAACAAGGGGGAGGGGACGTACTGTTCATATTAGCTCACAATTGTTGTCCACACCCTATTAAGACAGAGCTTCACTTCATAAAACCTTCCTAGCCAACTATGATCGGGAACCACATCGCTCGCCCTCTTTTGATTGGTACAGCTCGCATCACAATTATCTCGAACGACATTCCGGGGGGGGGGGGGGATATGTTTATTGAAAAAAAAAGGAAAGATTAGTCCGGCGGTGGCTGACTTGCTATTCCTTAAAAAAGGAAAAGACAAGAAGAAGAGGAAAGACAAAGAAAATGGATACAAACAAAACAAAAAAGACACACACACACACAAGTTGGCCTTAGAGGCTGGTCGAGAGGTCGGTGGCGAGAAGATGTAAACGTGTTGGTTGAGTAATACGGTAACGAACGCGTCCTCCGTCCGTTCCGTGTTTTTTCGCATTTGTTGCCACTAGAGTCACTAAATAAGCTTCGCTTCAGAGTATCGACACTGAGGCACAAGGGAGAGCAGGAGCGCCATCTTGTTTCCGCACCACACTGGTACCATCCCCGGTTGAGGATCAAAGATGACATGCTCGGCTGCCTGTGAGACAGAGAAGCGTGTATGATTGCTGTGCCTTAATCCATGTGTTGTCCACCAGAGCGTCCCGAGGGTGTCAAGGTGAGCTCAAGGCCGTCAGCCTTGATTAGCTCCTTGCAAGAGAAAGGAACATTTCACCCGCGGACGATAGATGGCATCGCGCGCTAAAGTGCGGCAGTGCGCGTGCGCGTGGCTACTCGATTCGCAGTCCCATCGCAATCCCATCGGGTCCCCTGCGTTATTCGCCTCTCCAACTACCTATAGAGGCGCTCGCGTCGTCTTCAAGATGGCGCAGAAAAGAATGATTGCCGATGAACAAATCGCCCTGCTTCATGCCTTCTTCCACGAGACACGCTTCAAAAATTGTCCAAATAACATAACTCGAGCGTGGTTTCCTGCTGTCTTCGTTGTTTTCGTTCACGCCGCTCCTTTGATAGTATCTTTTTCCTCTTCCTCTTCCCGACATTGAATATTCTTCTCCGCAGTAGTCTTGCACCGCGAAATTTAGCAGTTCTGTTGCTGTTTGAGTTCTGTAAGCCGGGACACTCCATCGCACACGAAGGGAAGTTGCGGCAGTTTCGGGTTAGCGCGAAATATACCTGTCGTCTGCTGTTACTATCATTCGTTGAGTGCTTCTGCTGGGGTCCGCTAGGTGGCGAGCAGCCTGCTGGAGAGGCGAATACTGCGTGCCGATACTCGTTACTGGAGTAAGTAGTACGAAATACCGATATCGATACTTCGCTTTTAAGGTAACAGGGTAGCGTTACCGTTACTGAAAACCGTAAGAAAATACTCCCTATACTTTAGCTGCAAATACGAAGAAGTTGGATGAAATCTGCAACATTGAAATCTCGCTTGCGTGAGCACTCCATTTGCATAATAGCGAATACTGAGAAGACAGTTTTGCCATAACAAAGCAGAATAGTTATTATATACGGCTTAGACTCTTTGGTTGACCTTCAGTAATAGCTGGCGCGCAAAATTTTCGTTTATCCGCGTCATAGGCGAACCAGTCACCATGAACGAAAGTAATAAATGCCCAGATGCCCAGTGAAGAAAGGGTGAGAGCACTACAAAAGTATCGGCATCACTAAAAGTATCGGTAACGATACCCAGAACGCGTTACCATAAATTGTAACGGAAATACTTTTCCGATACTGAACTACACGACTATCGCGATCCGAACTTCCATACCGAAACAGAAGTATCGATTACGAAAACGGCGTTACGGACAACACTGCTTCTTTCTCAGAGTGTAGGCGTATTTATTTCCCGCCTTTGTCCTAAGGCCGGAATGAAGATCCGACTCTCTGTACACAGCACAACCCTTTCAAGCGACGCGAAGAAGATTGGGTACAGCGTGTTTAAACTGGATTGCACGAGAACGCGATGCACATTCATGAGGGAAAGTCGTTACATGCTATACAGAGACGAGCTATATAAAGGACAGAACGCGTACGCTTTGTTTCGTAGATAACAAGTCACCCGCCGATAGCGCGACAGTAAATCACGTAAGAACGACACAAAACGGTCCTCTGACAGAGGACCCAAATTGCGTATCCGCCAGGCCATATATACCACCCCTTCTTACACCAATCCCATTCACAAATCGATGCCTTCCCATAGAACGACTGATCCTTCTACCGTGTTCGGTGCACCCTCCTCCGAGGCGTTGTCTTTTTCTTTGTTTCTCCGTCTCTCCCCCCGCTTTCTTTTCACAGCTATATCCTCCGAGGACGCATCAGTACGAGACGGACAGTGGCGGAACGGCCCTTCCTTTGTTCCCAATACGGCAAACATCGTGCGGGGATGGCCAGTATGGGAACGTGGATCTCTCCCGTGTGGAATCACAGACGCGCGCGCGCGCACGCCGCCGCCGGGTTTTTGCTTCTTTTTTCGTGGCCCTGCCGGGAATTTGCTCCTTCCTATTCTCCTTCGTTGCCGAATAGGAACACGTAGTAACAGTTCGTCACGCAAGCCATCTTCGAGTGGTAAGGTTTTTTTTTTTTTTTATAATAATAATAATAATTCGGGGCTTTACGTCCTGAGACAACTGTGAATTAAGTTTGCCCACCTGAGGGTTCTTTTAACGTGCACTCTTAAAAATGAACTTCACCGCATAGCACGCTCCTAGCCAACCATCACCTCGAATGATATCGTTATCCACCCTGATTTGTTGAAAACGGGAACGACCAAAAGCAGTTTTGACGTCCCTGAGCAACACAGGTCTCATGAACAGCCTGTGTGAACTCAAGATGGGTAGAAATCCAGCGAACCGGTAGAATGTAGGAGGGGAGTTGCCTCAGGACAGAAGCCGCCGATATTTCGAACAGAGACTGTTCGAAGAAGAACAGTCTCTGTTCGAAATATCGGCGGCTTCTGTCCAGAGGCAACTCCCCTCCTGTGTGAACTCAAGTCATGCCATCTCATTTTTCAGTGCCCCGCTCTCACCCTCACCGCATTATAACCTCATCTTTTTTCTTAAAGACATCTTTTTTTCTTTAATCCGTCTCATCCCTCTTTCACCGATTCTTAGTCATCTTTTTTTAAAGTCATCTTTGTCTTTAATCTATCTCATCCTTCTTTCACCGTTTGTTAGTTTATTCTTTATTTCTTCTAATTCTTCTTCTAATTCTTTTCGTTTCGTTTTATTTATTTTATTCTTCTCTTATTTATTTTTTATTTTTCTTTGCGGAATAACAAGCCGACGTCCCGTTTGGCTTACCTTTCCTCTCTTTCTTTTTTTTCTTTGTTAGAATAAATCTATCCCCCCTCCAATAAAGAAAAAAAAAACGAAAGCCCGCCAAATACAAAACAACATGTACCACGCCACAACCTGCGCGCGCTACAATTGTGATGCGTTGTCACGCGGTATATAGTTTGCATTTTGCGTGATTCCTTTTTCTCTGCACGCCAGTCGTTTTCTCGCTTTGTTTTTTTTTTAATACGCCCTTGTTATTTTCTAGATGCAAGTACGATATATTTCTTTGCAGTGTCACGCAAACCTCTTCGCACTGACAAATTGCGTGTTGTGACTTCCCCGCGGCGAAGCTCTATGGCTGGCACGGAACCCTGGAGAAGACAACGAAGACAGCGCCACGCTTTTTCATTTCTGCGGCATGTGTATGATGCCTTTCTGGCCCTTCGAAGGTCAATATCACGTTTATAGCGCCGGCAAGAACGCCAGCTTGCCGCCAACAACAGAACCCATATAGCGTCTCAGTCACGATACTGCCCCATCATGTCACGGGGGTCACCTTCACGGTGACTAATCACTATAGGATGCCGCAATTAAAGACCTGCCATGTGGGAACATGGACAGAGGCTCGCCTGCGCACCAACATTTTGTGCAACGCCGCATTGTAGCCATTGAGAAGATACATAAGTCGTGGTGGTTGCGTATATATGTTTCTGTTAACCTGAAAGAGGAAGTGCCAAAGGGATTTGGCTTCTCCGCCATTCAGTCTATACCATGGTAATTTGGAGGCCTGCGGTGGGTGGTGCTTGTCATCTGGCCGCTTATTGCGTCTTTATTTACTGTAATTATTTGCACTCAAGCTCCGCTAGGCTTTTTGTGAAACTACAGCACGACTCATACACTCTCAGAAAATATGTGTAAAAAGGTAGTAACTCCACGAGTTACCACACTCTTAGAAAAAAGGTTGGAGTAGAGAGTATTGAGAGTATTGAGAGTATTGAGAGAGTAGAGAGTATAGAGAGTTGGAGTATTTTAAGAGGTAATAGTTGTCGCATTTGTTGTGCCTAGAAGTTGCAAAGTTCTACCTGCAATCTAAGAAAAAAGGGTGTAAAAAGGTAGTAACTTCTATAGTTACTACCTACACTCTTAAAAATGAACTTCACCTCATAGCACGCTCCTAGCCAACCGTGATGTCGAATGATTTCGTTATCTGCCCCGATTTGTTGAAAACGGGGGGGCGTACGCCTTTTCTTTGACAATTATGACCGGCATAAGTGTCACAGAGAAGGCGTACGCCTCCCGTTTCCAACAAATCAGGGCAGATAACGATATCATTCGAGACGATGGTTGGCTAGGAGCGTGCAATTTCCTTCGCGTTTCTACCATGTTGTGGTATACCTGTTTAAGCGGGTGATGGACCAACATCAAATGTCGCTATCGAGACCACTGCTGTATCGTGAATTTGTGAGTTACTCAATGTTGTTGAAGAACGTAGCAATAATTTGTCTGAGTTGTGTTTAGCTTGGAGAGACATTGGCTCAGTTTGTCTTCCAGAGATGGTGCGTGAATTTCTATGGAATCCTGCATGGGGAGTCCTCCCTACAAAAGACCGTCTAGGACGTTGGGGTGTGACCAGCAGCCCCTTGTGTCCCACACTCTTAAAAATGAACTTCACCGCATAGCACGCTCCTAGCCAACCATTATCTCGAATGATATCGTTATCTGCCCTGATTTGTTGAAAACGGGGGGCGTACGCCATTTCTGTGACACTTATGCTGTTCATAATTGTCACAGAAAAGGCGTACGCCCCCTGTTTTCAACAAATCAGGGCTGATAACGATATCATTCGAGATAATGGTTGGCTAGGAGCGTGCTATGCGGTGAAGTTCATTTTTGAGAGTGCAACTGCTGCTCTGTGGAAACGACCCTGCACGTTCTTGAAGAGCGCGTCGTTGCTAAGACATTTTGGCCCTTAGTTTTGTCGAGTTTTCGCCTTTAGGCGCCGTATGGAGAGACGCGTCTCCGATAGGTAATCTTTTGGGGTATCTATCTTATAGCTATCTTTTGCCCGCTTCGTGTTGTGGCGCAACCGGTGCAGGGCCGTCTCCCAAAGTCGCAGCATGCGTGTGATGTTTCCTCTTATCTGGTCGTTACACGTGGTTATATTGTGGTGGACTTAGACGCACAATTGATGGTGGTAGGTGAAGTAGAGTTCTTGCGCCGCTGGTCTATCCATTATATTTCGCTTGAGGAACGGTCGCGTGGTCGTGCATATTTATTGGTTCCCCTAGGTTTATCCGATTGTGTGTGTCTTAATGTAGTTATGTATACCTTAGAGCATCTACGTGAGAAAATAAACAACGTCCTGACCAGAAAAATTTTTACGCAGGAAATATAGTACATGCACAGATGACTAAGTTTCCGTCTGCATTTCATTGAGCGGACATTTTCTTTCTCGTTCAACTGGGTAACGGACCACATTCGACAATAGTTCGAACCGATAACATTGAAAGCCATTCTCTTTACGTTGATGCTCGAAGGGTATTAGAGGCGAGCCTCGCTGGTGTGAATTCCCGAGCCTTAGACATCTCGAAAGTGTTAGGTCATCCGTCGTCCGACAAGGCGCTGAGGGCATTTGAAGATTTTTTTTTACATACAACCGTGCTTATGGACATTCTATGACTCGCTGAATGTGTGCTGTGTGTGCCCTCAACGATTCCGACATTTTACACTCACTTGGTCGAAACTTTTGAACTGACATGTTGAACTTCATCATCATCTCTGTAAATCATCTCCCATCTGCCGTATCCTTACCAACTAGCCCAACGTTGTTTGTTGTTGCAGACGATCCCCCATCTGTTTGTACTTTGAGTGTGTAAGCGTGTACTAGGGCTTCGTGGACACTCATATCCCCCCATCTCTCACTCTCTCTCTCTCTCTTTTTTACATCACCATTCACTGTACCTCTTAGTTTCTTTTTTTTAATTCTTCAGTTTTTTTATATATAAAAAGCTATACGAGAGCTGCATAGATACCGTTTTTGCAGCTAAGTTATACGGGGCCGACATCCTCTCGAAGTACGTGCATAACTATGTATTAGATGGCTAATTACTTAAAACGTATTACTGAACTCGGTAACTAGAGAATTTCGGTTCAAAGGTAAGATAGCCAGAGTGGGAGATAATCCCCGTTGAAAGCATTTCTGTTCTTTAAACAAAAAAAAATCCTGGAACAAGCACACGCGTTGCAATGGCGATCGCCTAATTTCGCTACGCAAATAAACCGAAACCGAAATCGTACCGATCGGAAGCGTATAGGGAGGAGAGTCAGCGCCACCTACAAAGAGAAAGGCCTGCGCATTGCCTCCTCTCCCTCCTTCGTTACGTGGACATAAATAGTCAGAATTCGTCTGCTACTGCGACTCACGTTTCTGCGAATTCAAGGACACGCGAATGATTGCAGCTCACCTGGAACGTGCAGACCTAAATATTTAGATAAAAAGTGCAACGCACTTATCAGAAAATCAGTTTTGAGAAAGACTGATACCGTTTTTTGCGCTTTATTTCCAAGTCTTACCATTTAGTACGCGGGGACGCTCAATCACAACTTGCAGACGACGGTGGTTCTCCTCCATGGCCGCAACCGCTGAAAGCACATTCGTGATTGGCTACGGCCGTTGAAAACACGATCCTCATTGGCTGACTCTTAATTGTTACGTCACGTCGACGAGCGCGCAGGCTTTCTGTATCTAGGCGGTGTTGGCTCATACCACGTCATGGGGGCCACGTGCTTTGGAGCGATGGAGATGATCAGAGCAGGTGCTGCTCTGCAGCCGACGACGAAGAAGGTCATGCGCTCCTCAGGCGCGCAGTTTTGGTTTCGGCTCATTTCAATTTCAGTTCAATTTTATTTCATCCTTAGGATTTGCATAGCAATATTCGGCGATAGATATTTCAATACACCTGCTCTTTTCAGTACTTTTCAAAAGTAGAAATCCTTTCAACACGGATTCTGCCATATTAATTTTGTCCAAAATTCCTTAAATAATCACGTAACTAAATGAACTTTAGGTAATTTGGCATCTAGCATATACTTACGTACTCTCTTCGAGAGCATGTCCACCTAGCCGCACAACTCAACTGCAAAAACGGCATCGATCCTACTCTCAAAACTTTCTTATAAAAAAAAAATCTGTACAAAACGAAAAAAAAACGGTAAAAACAAACATCCTCTGTATCCACACAAAAAGAGCGGGGCTCAATGGCTCCCGCCTGCTCAGATATCGCCTCTCAAGCACTCTGAAGCTATAGCAACAGTGGGAAATAAAAACACTGCTGAAACTACAACTGGAGGCGGGGCAGCGATACCATGCAGTATACGTCGGCGTTCGCGAGGAAGTGGATCAAAGCCCGGGGCTCTAGCACTTGATGCTGGGTTGGCAGGCAGCCAAGAATCTTGCATGTCTTGAAGTGCCCATAGTCCAATCTGGGAACGCTTGACTGGACGCGTCAACGGCTCGATCGTCTCATATTTTTGTGCACATACGGGAAGCAGATGAGAATTTTTGAACGTCTGTAGTTTCCGACGCGGTTGTCTCACTGAGGAGACATGTTCTAGGGGAAGGGATTAGACTTGTGTAGCCGCAGGGTAAACGTCCACCCCTGCGACACATTTAAGGACCTAGTAAAAAAAAAAAGAAAGATACAATGTCGAGTCTAAGCCAATGAAAGAGATAAAAGCACGTGGAAACCAGTATTTTGAATCATGCGTTTCTTCTTTTTTTTTTCTTTCATTCCACTAGAGCGCCGCGAATCAACTGTGACCACCAGCGACGACCGGAAGTGGAGCGAGGGAGAGAGCACAGCAGGATGGAGTGGAAGACGGCGGGTTATTATGTGTCCTGGGCTGACTTCCAGGTACCCGTTATGAAGGGGAACTATTCAACAATTTCTTGTTAATAGCATTATGAAGTGTAGAGGAACAATATTGCACCTATTCCATCCGTAACTAAATAGCTGCAGAGAGAGAGTTCTTACCTCCTTTAATATTTGCAATGGCCTGTACCGCTTGTTATCACCCCCTGTCACAAGAGCAGCCTTCAATCATCATTGAAATCAATAGCCATTGAACTAGAGTGTCTCGATACTAGTTGGCATTCAGGCACCCTACATTGAACATGTGCATAGCTCCGTCAAGCGTGCCACGCGTCAGCTTCTCAAGAAGCATTGTATCCAATGCCCTTTGAAAAGTTGGTACGCTACACGCTTAGTGGCAGTATGCGGATGTTCAATGGGCTTTCAGTTCAATGATGATTGAAGACTGCCCTTGTGACAGAGATGTTAGTACCCTGTGTATGCGGGTTTGTGGAAGTATCGTTGAGTCTCCTTGAGCTTGAGGAGCAAGCGTAAAGGTATAGACTAGGGGACAGTGGCGGATCCAAGGGAGGGCGGCTGGGCGATCGCCCCCCCCCCCCCCCAACACGTCAGTTTATACATTCGATTTCCCTTTCTTCCCTCCCTCACTACGCTCTTCGACAATGAGACCGCCCCCCTTCTAAACCGAGGGACTGGATCCGCCCCTGCTAGGGGAACACGGAAACTGGTGTAGAATGCTTGTTACAAGGTTTATATTATTACGTTCACACGACTTCGAAGCGCAACATGCCCCACTGTTTTACGCTGTACATCTTAATTTCATCTTAATTTTTAATTTTCAGCTATTCGCGTGACTATCGCGGCGTCGACAGCCAACGGTGGCGCTGCAATCGACGGCTATGGAGACGCCATAGAATTAGTAAGGACGAGAGGCAGAATAAAACTGCAATTATTATTGCAATTGCAATTAATTACAACGATAAATACCTGCTCTCAACATAACAGAAGAGAACGAAAATCTGAATTCAAAATTCAAATAGACCCCTCCCTGTTTGCAAACAAATGACGTCATAGTGTTAGACAGCGCCACCAATTTGGTAGACTTGAACTGCGTTGGAAACTACGGGAGAACAAGGCCGCGCCCGAAAGCCACGGTCTTGAGGGGATTACGATGGTCCCTGAAAGGGACGCTACCTTCGGTCCTACTTTTCTTTCAATAGGCGATTTCAGATATTGCCCTTGTGCTCCGCACGGGGGCCCTCCGTCGCCCAAGTCACGCGCATCGCGCAATGCGTCGTGGGAAATGGTTTACATTCGTGCTCGCCTGCCTGTTGCTCGAAGGTGCGGGAGGTGAAGGAGAGAGAAAACCGAAACCGTTTGCGCTCTTCTTCTTTTCTCCAACTCATGAAAACTAAATCCCAAGGTGCAGCGGGGCTTTCGCAACACGGCGCTCTCTGGTGGGCCATCCATGCAATTTCTGAAATCGTCTATACGAGGCAGCGAACAGGTGCCCATTCGTGGAACCCAGCCCTCCCCTTCCGATTTGTTTCGGTTTCAGTCTGTCTACCAACGTCATGATGACGTTTCTCGGGTAGAGGAGTATGTTTCTAAAAAAAAAATGAGTTCGTAAAATTGCTGAAACGCAGACGACATGCTTTGCAAAGTACGCCCGCACGCTGTAGTTGGCGACAGCAGCGCCGCCGCTATATTTTCGCCGCGAACTCTGACCTGCGATCATAACCGAAACTTAACCCGAACCGAAAACCGGTAAAACTCGTACTTTTCAACGAACCGGAACTGAAACGAGCCAAAATATTTTTTTTTTCGCGGTAAACCGAACTGGAACTGAACCTTTTTATTTTTATTTTTTTATTTTATATATATTCTTTTTTTTTTTTTTTTTTTGCGGTTATTGGTTCGCCAAACGGTTCCGACGTAACGTGCGTTGTAAGAGACCAGGGACCAGGAACTAGGATTTACACCGCGGATTGAGCACGCCGCCAAACAAATTCGAAACGGAAACTGAACACAACAAGACTGCAACCCAAGTGGGCGAGGTATTATTTCGCGTTTCCTCCTCGCAGCTATTGCGTTCGTTCAGTTGTGTTAGTTTTGGGGTCGGGAGGTGCTTTATTTCAGCAGCTTTATTCAAGATAACAGCTATCATTCATCGGGTACTTCGGAGACAAAATGTAAATGACAATTGTGCTTGAGATCCATCTGCGGCGAGTGAAATTTATTGCTCTCCTTCTTCTTCTTCTTGATGTCGTTTTATGTTTGTCTTTATTTTTGGGAATCAGTAACCCTCTAGTACGGCTAACCTTTTCCTTTCTTTTCGCTTGTATGTTTTTTCGCCATTAAACATATCCCCCCACTCCCCACATATTTTGTACGCGTATTCCGCGCGCGTAGTCCTCGGTGATGTGATGTGGTGCAGTGATTTATCCAGGCCCCCCTACACCCCCTCACACACCCCAAATGTTCGGTGACACCCCTAACCACCTAACTTTATCACCTGTGTGCCCCCTACAGGGGGTGCCCTTGTGATTTCAGCTTTATAGACACATGTTGGTACTGATATGTTAAGCAGTAATGATGGAGCTATAATAATGCCCCCCCCCATTTTTTTCCAACACTGCTCTGTGCTTGGAGTTCTGGATAAACCACTGATGTGGTGTGATAAAGAAAAAAAAATGGGGATGTGAGTTTCAACGAAGTCGGACTGGCTACCGCAGTAAACTTACACACAGAAAGAATAAAAAGATGATGAGATGATGAAAAAACTAAGAATTGTTGTCCAGAGAAGAACAGAGATGATAATCGAGCTCAACATGTAGTTCAAAAGCTTCGACCAAGTAAGAGTCAAAATGTCGGAATCGCTGGGGGCACACACAGGACACATCACACATTCAGCGCGTCATAATCCCCGGTATTTACACTGTAAACTTTTTCACACCTTTAAAGGTGCGCGCTATGCACATTCAACCTGGTTGCGTAACATTGCATCTCCAGGATGATATTTTACAAAATTCGGAAAGCATTACTAAAGAGCAAGTGTCAGTGCAAATCTTGCTTTCATGATGTCTTGGATATCGGAGGTACGAGCTAATGCATATATGCATCGCTACCGATAATCGAGCACGGGCAAGTGTCTACAATACTGTTGAACAATGTTGAGATGTTGCAAGACTGAATTTTTGGAGGACAGACAACACTCGAGTAAAGAAAATTTGTGCGAAACCGTGCTCCATTATGATGTTACCAAAATTACACCTAAAAAGGCGTGCGCCATGCACGTTATTACACCTTTAAAGGTGTAGAAAAAATTTAGAGTGTACCTTTAAACGCACGATTTCATTGATCTTACATCGTATATATACACAAACAATACCTCGCTTACCCACGGATTCCGACGATTCGCAATTACCTTTACACCACGGTGATACAACACCCCGACAACGAGCTCGCTGTGAAAACATCGGTTTTTATGACCTATTGCCGAACGTGACCAAGTATGTACTGCAACACACGTACAGCCCAGAGCCAGATCATCTCCGCGAAGGCCACACTGATTGGAGGTGGAAATACGCCGGCATGCATCGCAATTGTAATGAACCCTGGATGCGCTCTACGGAGGCGTATCGTCCCAACCTTATACTTCATTCGCTGTCGAGATTCCTCGTCGAGTTTAGAAACTTGACGTATATATACGCGGTACCACAGGTGCTCGTGTCACCGCAAAGCCCTACGGCTGTATAATTTCAAGCATCTTCCCAAGTGCAACTATATACATGCCCCTGTAGACCTGCTGCATATATACAGAGAATCAGCATTCACCAAGGGCGAAACGTGTTCAAAGTTTGTACTTCGAAGGTTTCCGAAGCGATCGCGTATTATGCATTCAGTGACTGAGACCCTTGTCGTATTATTCCGATACTAACCCAGTAATCTCGCCAGGTCCCCAGTGCACACGCTATACATCCTGGAATGTAGTCTAGCGCCCGCTGTTCTTCGAAGGAGCGGCATACGGATCAAGTTCTTCCGATTTCGAGTAAAGATAATTGGGCCGAACTGCAAAAACAGGGAAAAAAAAGAGAAAGAAAGAAAATAACACCCATAAAAAAAAAACGGGAGGTGCACAAAAAGATTTTGACATTCCTTTCCGCGTTTATCGTGTGCCTTTTTTAGGGGCGTATTAGATCAATGCGGTTGGAGAACGGACGTGATAAATCTTAGCATAAACGCAATTCCAATTAAAGCTCAGGTGGAAAGGAGAATGGGAACAAGGAAAAATATCGCGCGATATACGTCGAATTGTTTTCTTGCTTTCAGTTAACAGCACCACCGGAGCGCATAAAAATGTGAGACACGTCGCACTGCAGAGTTCAGAATTTTGGCAAACTTTTGAAGATCGAATGTCACGGCATAAGTATGTCGCTTCCGAGCAACTACACTCTTAAGAATGAACTTCACCGCATAGCCCGTTCCAAGCCAACCAAAAATGATAATTATGAACAGCATAAGTGTCACAAAAAAGGCGTATACGCCTCCCGTTTTCAACAAATCAAGGCAGATAACGATATCATTTTTTATTTTATTTCAATTATTCAATTATTTTCTGTTTACAGCACATTCGTGCAATTTGTGGACGCTATAGAGGACCAACGGACAAATTATAACTTTCTCTACTTGTACAGCACAGCTTTTGAGTTTGCCCGTCGATAAAACGCTTGACTCTCCCACTAAGAACTTCTGAAACACCCCTTTCCGCTTTTCTTCCCTTTCTTTCATCCCCTTTCCTCGGACGCTCCTTGGGCGTACCGTTAATTGTACAAACTTTGCGACCATAAAAACAACCACTGTTGTTCCAAACACGGTGGTTGTGCGCAAGCGTCTTCGTATAGGGGACGTAATTGCGTTCCCATTGATCCATGCCACCCCGCTGTCAGGTGACCTTTAACTCCTACACGCTGCAGTTCGTGCATGTTTATTTGGCTGTCGGTAACCCTTGGCACTGTCGGTTAGCTGCCCGAAAAAGTGCGCGGAGTTGTGCGGGATCAGGGCACATGGAGTGCACGTGACCCTACACTCTTGAAAATGAACTTCACCACATAGCACGCTCCTAGCCAACAATCATCCCGAGTGACATCGTTCTCTCCCCTGATTTGTTGAAAACGGGAGGAGTACGCCCTTTTGTGACACTTATGTAGAAATGTTAATTGTCACAAAAAGGCGGACGCCTCCCGTTTTCAACAAATCAGGGGAGAGAACGATCACTCGGGATGATGGTTGGCTAGGAGCGTGCTATGTGGTGAAGTTCATTTTTAAGAGTGTACACACATTTTGGTGGATGGGAATCGCCCCCCACTTTCATAACATTTCGCTTCATCTTCAGTTGCTCAGATTTAACTTTTAGTAAAAAAAAAAAAAAAAAACAGAAGGAAAAAAAAAACAGGACAGTCTGTCACATTTGGCGTAGTCATTGTGTTTCTTTGCAGTTTAAAAAAAAAAGCGCTTCACCGCATAGCACGCTCTGCGCCAACCATTGCCACGATTGATAGGGTTATCGCTTCTGATTCGAAGAGAGAGGGGGCGTACGCCTTTTTGTGTCAATTTGGATACATGATAATTGACACAAAAATTGCGTAGGCCACCTCTCTCTCCGAATCAGAAGCGATAACCCTGTCATTCGTGGCAATGGCACAGCGTGCTATGCGGTGAAGTTCTGTTTTTTAGAGTGCGGCAACAAAGCATTTCTTTCCAGATCACTCGCTCCCGTACATCGTCCCCGTCGTACACTCTTAAAAATGAACTTCACCACATAGCACGCTCCTAGCCAACCATCATCTCAAATGATATCATTATCTGCCCTGATTTGTTGAAAACGGGGGGGGGGGGGCGTACGCCTTTTCTGTGACACTTATGCTGTTCATAATTGTCACAAAAAAGGCGTACGCCCCCAGTTTTCAACAAATCGGGGCCGATAACGATATCATTTGAGATGATGGTTGGCTAGGAGCGTGCTATGCGGTGAAGTTCATTTTTAAGAGTGTACTGTTTGCTAGCAGAAAAGCAGAGCTTCACCGCGTGACACGCTCTCGTCACTCAGCCGCGGGGGAAAGGGAGAAGAGAAATGGAAGGGGGAGGGAAATGGGGGAGGACCCGTTAAAAGAGGCTCTGTTGTGTAGTGTTAAGTCCTATCACTTACTTTTTAGACAACAACAAGTGATAACGATGTAGTGGGATGCAAACGTCTTAACGCTACACTCTTAAAAATGAACTTCACCACATAGCACGCTCCTAGCCAACCATCATCCCGAATGACAACGTTCTCGACACCGACTTGTTGAAAACGAGAGGCGGAGCCCATTTTGTGCCCTATACATAATGAGCACAAAATATACTCCGCCTCTCGTTTTCAACAAATCGGGAGCCAGAACGTTGTCATTCGGGAAGATGGTTGGCTAGGAGCGTGCTATGTGGTGAAGTTCATTTTTAAGAGTGTAGGATTACAAAAGTGCTCATGGCACTATATATTCGCGTACGTTCTCAATATTATCATGTTATTAGTGAGTTTTGGTGGATCGTTTTCGCCGAACCATTCGCCGAAACGATTCGAGAACGGTATCACGAGTGACGAATGGGAATAGGTACCTACTCCGAACCTAATGATCTGGTTCGTCAACGAAAAAAAAAAAAAACACAAACATCCGCGAACCGTTTGTGCGAAAACGATTCACTAAAACTATCTGTTGCGAGCTTATATCACAATTTGGGTAAGAGAATCTCCGTTTCTTGGCGTTTCTCATGATGGACATGGTTGTGTGTGATTCGTGCGATGTGGAAAGGATTATTCTGTTGCCAGGATGAAGCCATGATGAAGCGCGAAAACATTTCGGATTAACAATAAAAGTCTTTGGATCGCCCGAAGCACCGCAAGTAAATGGCTCTCCAGGTAAACAACTCTTCCATATCGCACTGCACAGCACCGCTGTCAAGAGAGGTTCCTCTTCAAAATAAGGGCGATGATCCCACCTGCATCGAGTCTAAGTGCACCGTCAGCAGTATACAGCCAATGTGATCAACCACACGGCGGTGGCAGGTGCCAGAAAGAAGTTCTTTCTCCCCTTATCTCGTTACTCTTGTCGGTTGTCTTGGCGTGTCTTTGTTCCATTTATTTGGGCGATGTTGGATTTCTTCGTGGAAGACATTCTCGGGATTAAAGTCGTTGAAATTTTCTACCAAGACGGTTGAGGCCGTTATTTTGTTACTTTTTCTTTCGTGACTGTTTCTTCGTTTATTTTTATATTATTTTTTGTTTCTACGTCTTCGCGATACATATGGGATGACATGACCCCGGCGAGGTCGCGTCACGAAATGGGAAGTGACTTAAAGGAGGTAAGAACTCCAATCTGCATGTATTTAGTTACGGGTTTAATAGATGTAATGTTGTTCTTCTACGATTCGTAACTCTACTTACAATTTATTGTTCAGTTCTCCTCGTTCATAACGTGTGCAGCGTTAATACATGACATTCACGGGTAAACATAAACAAGCCTTTCGGTGTCACGAAGACTTCCGGTCCTTCCGCGACTAAGGATGCTCGGAACCAGCCACCAGGCAGAATGATAGCTTTCACTTTCCTGATTTGTTGAAAACGGGAGGAGGAGCCCATTTTGTAGCCATACACTCTTAAAAATGAACTTCACCGCATAGCTCGCACCTAGCCAACCATCATCTCAAATGATATCGTTATCTGCCCCGATTTGTTGAAAACTAGAGGCGTACGCCTTTTCTGTGACAATTATGAACAGCATAAGTGTCACAAAAAAGGCGTACGCCTACCGTTTCCATCAAATCAGGGCAGATAACGATATCATTTGAGATGATGATTGGCTATGAGCGTGGTATGCGGTGAAGTTCATTTTTAAGAGTGTAGGATGCTAGGATCATATTATATGATCTAAGATGTTAAAATGAGGACAGCCAGAAGTTAAGTCGTGGACCCACCAGCTCCGGTGGCGCAGCGGTAACGCGTGCGCTTGGAGACTGGGAGGTCCGCGGTTCGAATCCGCGGGCCGGCTGTGCCGTCTGGGGTTTTTCAGATGGGTTCTTGGGGTTTCGCTCAGATGTGTAATAGGCGTATGCCGGCACAGTTCCCCTGAAGTCGGCCCATGGACGCAGCTATCTTCCCACCGAGCGGATTCCGCTCGGTCTTCCACTTCACCCTTTCCTCTCCTCCTCTCCACCACCTTTCCCTTCCCGAGAAACATGCCGCCTAATCAGGCAGGCAGACCTCTCTGTTCCTCCCAACGACACTCCTCCTCCTCCAGTCGTGGACACTCCTCCTCCTCCTCCTCCAGCCGTGGACCGCTGCTAGAATCGTTGAGAATCGGTGAGTAAGGTAAACTCTGGTAAGGTAAACTCATTTTTAAGAGTGTAATACGGTGCATAACCGCCTGCCGTGCATAACAAATCAGGAGCGAGAACGTTGTCATTGGGGATGATGGTTGGCTAGCACCGTGCTAAACGTAGTGAAGATACGGCCCTATCAGATTCATCCATACAAAAGGTGTCACAGCCAGTAAGTTAAAATCGCCGGCAGCTAAAATAGCTTGGCAGAGTTCATAGCCCCTTTAAAACGTCCGTAATTGTAACACTATTCAAAGTGGTGCAGTGTGCGGTAGCGTTGTACAGATAACAGGTAAAACTTTCAAGTGATAGGGAGTGCGTCATTGACAATGGTGCGGGAGAGGGGGAATGGTGTAAGTCGGCAAAAAATCACCGCGTGTATACAGCACACGCACTGTGTGTTGCTGGAAAAAACAAAATGAGGTGTCAAATTATTTGTCTTGACGAACCCTAACCGTACGTGACAGCGTACTCAGTTCACGGCCGATGCCCCAATGATATTTACCAAAAAGGAAGTTCTTCGATGGCGCCACCTGTTTACGAATCATGCAGCTGGGGGACAACAGCCCGGTATATGCACTTTGAAGTGAGACTCCGCAACAAAAACACCACAAAGACTGTAGTAGTAACCCTTGGTGTGTCAGGAACATACATACGAAATATCGCGTTCCAAGAGTGCACAGATTTTATTCGAACGAATTATTACGAAGCGAGCGCTTCACCTCTGAGAAGCAAGTGGGCGCTGAAAGCAACACTGCTGACGTCATCCGGCATGGAAGTATGCAAGCTTCGTAGCAGACGACAATGCTGGGTCACGTCACAGTATGTTCCTCAGGGCGAACGGCTGTGCGCTTTGCATTTTGGTTTCGGTTTGGTATCGTCGTCGTTTACGGATTAATTACTCGCGCTAAGTGAATGCGAATGTTGTACACTCTTAAAAATGATGGTGGTGGTGGTGGGTGGTGAAAGGGCTTGCCGTTGTCGGCCTCACGTAGGTGGGCAACGTCACGACTGACGCCCTGGGGGAATGTGCGTCCTGGGCCGACTTCTAAGGGAACTGTGCCGACATATGTCTGAAAGCGTCTCTTAAAAATGAACTTCACCGCATAGCATGCTCTGCGCCAATCATAGTCTCGAATGATATCGTTATCTGCCCTGATTCGTTGAAAACGGGCGGCGTACGCCTTTTTTGTGACACTTATGCTGTTCATAATTGTCACAAAAAAGGCGTACGCCTCCTGTTTTCAACAAATCAGGACAGATAACGATATCATTCGAGATTATGGTTGGCTATGAGCATGCTATGCGGTGAAGTTCATTTTTAAGAGTGTATTCAGTATCAAGGGAGCGATCCGTGTTCGGTATGATGCTCACCGAATTTTTTTCGAATCCTTGCGAAGTCTCCCTTTAACTGCGGGCCACTTGCTGGAACAGAAAGAAAAAAAAATATAACCCGATAACACCCGAATGCGTCAATAGCACCCGATTTCTCCCCTCCCCGAATCCCGGAAATGCATTCAACCCGAAACAGTCAGACCCTACACTCTTAAAAATGAACTTCACCGCATAGCACGCTCCTGGCCAACCATAATCTCGAATGATATCGTTATCTGCCCTGATTTGTTGAAAACAGGAGGCGTACGCCTTTTTTGTGACACTTATGCTGTTCATAATTGTCACAAAAAAGGCGTACGCCTCCCGTTTTCAGCAAATCACGGCAGATAACGGTATCATTAGAGGTTATGGTTGGCTAGGAGCGTGCTTTGCGGTGAAGTTCATTTTTAAGAGTGTAATTGTAACTGCTGCAGCATGTATCGCGATACGAGTATCAAAAGTACGACTAACTTCTATACACCGCCGAAGCAACACGCTGCAGTCAAGCAACGAGACATCTCTCTATCCCTTCAAAAAACTTTTCTATATAATGCTTGCCCAGCGAGACTATATACAGATCCCAGGAAGACGAAGTCTCTAAACCTCTTGACAAGCGCATATATTGAGTCCTTGCCCGTGTGCACCCTGGAGGGGGAAGCCCCACGTGCAACTATAAGGGCCTAGTAAAACCTGTCTACGCACCCAAATCTCTCATACAGCGCATCATTTCGCAAAAGAAGTGTCGCGTTTGTCTTAGGGTTCTGCCTTCAAAACGAACCACAACGATTTCACAATACGTGCCCTGCGTCGTCTTTATTCGCCTCAGTTTGACAGGCTAAACCCCTATTTTGTCCATACCGCACTATAGTAGATACAGGAGCGACCCCGCAGTACTTTCTAAGCCGAAGGCACCCACCGAGAGGAAGCCGAAGACATTGAAAAGAAGGGACGAACGCGAGGAAAAGAAAAAAGAAGTTGCTCTGTAGTATACCTCAGAGAGCGAAAACGAAATGGAAAGATGAAGAGATATGCATGCGAGCGAACTAAAGCCCCATTCTTTCTTTTCGGATCTGTTTGCCTCCAAAACGAACCTGCGGCTTGCTTCGAATATTGTGTCGGTCGGAGGTACGGATATGTTATATCTCCGTAAACTCTTATTGTATATGCGAGCTTATTTTATTTTATCTGTTCCCGTCACTCTTCATATACCTGTCGAATACGAGGGCATGATGAAGGTTTCCGTGTCGACCTTCTTTTAAACAAACTCGGCTTTCTGCATGCAGACAGGCAAATAGGAAAGAATGGATTGATGGGGATGAGTGATGCGCAGGAAGAACACGAAGAAGATTGGTACGATTCGTGGTGCGTTTGCCGCAATCATCTGCTTGTTGTTGTTGTTGTTGTTGTAGTTGTCTGTTTTATTTTTGTTTGTTTTTTTTTGTTTTTCATAACCACCTATTGGAACGCCTCAACCGTTCTGTGTACTATGGAAATGACTGGGGACCCAAAGAGCTTGCGTATCCGGTTCTTAAAATTCATATTAGAGAGTTTCATAATAAGGGGCGCAGTTTAAGCGTGCCCAATAAAACGGCGCAATAGTGTTTAATTGTGGACTTCTAGTGAACATGTGGATAGTGGACTTCTGAACAGTGAATAGCGAACTTGAGGGTAGAGGACCTGGGAAGTAGTTTTGGGGGGAGGGGTGGGGTGATAATTTTTGTTAGGAGTAGCAGAACAAGTCGGGAGACGAGTTCAATTTATCCTTGTTTTTTTTTTCTTACAAACAAACAAACAAACAAACAAAACGGGGCGCATGGCGGACGCGAACGAAGGTAACGCGAAAGAGACTTGCAAGGGGGGGGGGGGAGGGAATAGTATGTTTAATGCAAAGTAAGAAAAAAGAGAAGGGAAAGGTTAGCCACGGTGTGGGCTTGCTATTCCCTAATGCTTTCAAGCAAACAAAAGAAGACACAAACAGCTGGGATACAGAAAATTATGAAGAAATACAGAAGAAACAGCTCCGCATATAGGACGGATCAGAGAATGCCCAGGAGTTTAGATTCCCGAAGGAATCGCGTCAGCGCAGACGTGACTTCAGCGTGCTGGGTAGGATCAAGTAGCACCGCGAGGGAAAGCTCTCGGTAGCCTAGATGAGCAAGGCGGCGCCGGAGACTCAATCGGTGATCTTCGTACCGCTGGCAGGCAATGAGAATGTGTGGCACATCGGCTTCTACGTTGCACGTTCGACAAAGAAGTGATGGGTGCTGATTCATCTTAAATAGGAGGAGAGGAGTTCAGGCCACATTCAGCCGCAGCCGATGGAGCAGCGATTCCTCGATGCGCGGGATGCGGCCAGGCACAGCATATGTCATTAAAGAGACAATGGATTTAAGGAAGGCATTGGTTCGTATAGCTTCCTGCTGAAAGAGCTGTGTGCGGTTGGTAGTGAAGCGGCGGATTTACAGCTGGCACATAGAGTGCGCAAGGGGAAAGACAGTTGGTTGCTCAGCATCGTGGGCTTGCCGAGCAAGAGCGTCAGCACGATCATTGCCTGAAATTCCGACATGGCTCGGAATCCTTTGGGACACCACTTCGTGTCCCAGTGATACAAGTTCAGAGTGCAGGGCGATGATCGTGGTGTAGGTGTCACTGAGGACTGCGGCAGAGTAAGAGGCCAGCGCCTCCAGAGCCACTTTACTGTCGGTGAGGATCGACCAGACCCTGGGCGCACACGAGCAGAGATGTCTCAAAGCGGCCAATAGTGCGAATGCCTCGGCCTCAGCAGATGACATAAGAGGGAGCTTGAAGCCGTGCTCAGCTCCATCCTCTGGAATGCAGAAGGCAGCAGACGACCCAACTAGAGAAATTGAAGCATCGGTGTATATTTGGGTTCGATGCCGGTGGTGACTGTAGATGTGGAACAAAGTCAGTTGGCAGGCTACAACTGTTGGCACAACCTTCTTTTTCCGAAGGCCCGGAATTGACGTTTGTACAGTGGGGTAGTGAAGTGTCCACATGGGTGGCGCAAAGGAGGTCATCGCGGAGGTCGAGGTTGAAGGGATGTTGCTTCGTAAACGGCAAATAGCTTCACCGAATGCAGATGCGGGATAACGTTGCGCAATGTCACAGAGGTAATGGGCTGGATGGCGGGCAAGATAACGTGTGTACGCGTGTAAGGCGACACTATCGCGAATAATAAGCACCGATGGCTCGCGTGCCTCCTCCAAAACAGAGAAGGTTTCCGTTGTCTTTGGCACTCCCAAAGAGAGACGGAGACTTCTGGCTTGAATATTGAGCAGCTCCCGCTCGTGAGTGTTGGAGAGCCCATAAAGGACAGGCAGGCTATAGCGCATAACGCCAAGCAACAGGGAGCAGTGCACACGATGGAGGTCAGCACAGGACGGGCCCCATGTGGATCCACAGAGGTGCCGGAGCACATTACAGTAGATGCGGGCGCTAGCAGAAAGGGAGTTGATCTGCCGCGACCACGTCAGTCCCCTATCAATGATGATGCCTAGATACCGATAATGCGAGACGTAGTTCAGTCTAGAGCCAGCTAGAAGTACGGGGTACTTGGTGAAGGAGCGGCGCGTGAATGCCATAGCTACTGTTTTAGCCGGCTAGACAGACAACCCACGGTCAGCAAGATGCGCCACAAGAAGGTCTAAGGCATGTTGCAGACGACGCTGAATGGCATCACGGCGCGCTGCAGAGGTCCATATGCAAATGTCATCGGCATAGATCGTGATATCGGTATGCTTGGGCAGAAGAGAAGGGAGATGTGCCAGGATGACAAGTAGAAGATCGTTTCTTCTCTATACCTAAAGCGGAAGCCTGAGTATTCATTTCATGTACGAACAAGAGAGAAACTGATGTTCTGAGGCTGGAACAACATAGAAGGGACAGATACAAACAAAGCCTCAAATGCCTAAGAAATCAATGATGAAACATGAAAGTCACTGAAAAGGTTAGCCAGCAAAGTGACTTTCAGTGACTTTCATCTTTCATCGTTGATTTCTTAGGCATTTGAGGCTTTGTTTGTATCTGTCCCTTCTATGTTGTTCCAGCCTCAGAACATCAGTTTCTCTCTTGTTCAACAGGTGCCGCTTGCGTCGATTTCCGTCGTACGAATGTGTGTATGAGTGAGCAAAAAATGTAAGAGTGAAAGGAGGGTGAGTGAGAGTGAGTGGCTGGTTTGTCGTCCCTTCAGATGACGCACCCCGAAAGTCGCTGGAGAGGCGTGTTAGCTTAGCTCAATTGGTAGAGCCCTGGACCGGTAATCCAGAAGATGTGGGTTCGATCCCTACAGCTGGCTAACCTTTTCAGTGACTTTCATCTTTCAACGTGTACGAAATTCATTTCTTTGAGAAAATACAAGTTTTGGTCCCAAATAGCGTAGTTCAATTTATGCGAGACCAAACGCAGCGTGTTTCTTCTGGCTGTTTTCAGTGGCTCTATAGCACTCTCGCGAGATGTGACCCCACGCGACGGTTCGGCGCTAGTTGACTTTGCGGAGGGTCTGGGTGCCCACGATATTTTCGAAAAATAACGTGCGCCCAGAAAGCGCAAGGGTGTAGGATTGCGTCTTGTGCATGCGCAGTAACGACCCCCAATTATTATAATTGGGTCTCCAAACACAGCCATCGCCGTATATTGGCTGCCCCACACTCCTAAAACACAACTTCACCGCATAGCACGTTCCTATAGCCAACTGTCATTCCGAATGACATCGTGCCCTCCTCTATTTTCTTGAAAACGGGAGGCGTACGCCATTTTTCTGACAATTATGTACTGCATACGTGTCACAAAAAGGGCGATGCCCCCCTCCCCCGTTTTCAACAAATCGGGGGAGAGAACGATGTCATTTGGGATGATGGTTGGCTAGGAACGTGCTATGCGGTGAAGTTCTGCTTTTAAGAGTGTACGGGCTAAAAAATTTATCGATTGGAAGATAACGTATCTACACACTTAAAAATGAACTTCACCACATAGCACGCTCCTAGCCAATCATCATCCCGAATGACAACGTTCTCGCCCCTGATTTGTTGAAAACAGGAGCCTCTTTTGTGACCATTATGCACGGCACAGAAAGGGCTCCCGTTTCCAACAAATCAGGGGCGAGAACGTTGTCATTCGGGATGATGATTGGCTAGGAGCGTGCTATGTGGTGAAGTTCATTTCTCTCCACTCTAGGTCATCGGTCATCCTGCCCAATGCATCACATTGAAGTCCTCAACTCCCCTCTCCCACTTTCTTTTCTTTTTTTTTTTTTTTGCTATAGTCCTGACGATGCCCACTTGAGTGCGGCCAACAACGGCAACCTACCTCGACCCCCCCCCCCCCCCTCATTTCTAAGAGTGTAAACAATCCTCATGACCATGGAGCTAATATGCCGCTCCGTCTACGCCGATCCACAGATTGGAAAACCCAGGCTTCGTAACAAACGCGGTATCTCTTTCTGTGTAAACTGATAAGCACAACAAATAGCCTATATACGGACTAGCCTCGTTGGGCGTACTGTTGAAACAGAACTTCACCACACAGCACGCTGAAAGTCAACCATTCGGCACAATGACACCGTTACCATTCCTGATTTGTGGAAAGCACGGGGCGTACGCCTTTTTGTAACAATTATCATAGCTGCAAAATTGTCACAAAAAGGCGTACGTTTCTCGCCGTCAACAAATCACGGGGCAGAACAATGTTATTCGGGATGACGGTTGGCTAGGAGCGTGCTATGCAGTGAAGTTCCATTTGAGGAGACTGCGAGCCGATCATGCCATTACCCCCCCCTGGGCCCTCTGTTTAAGGAGTGTACCATCTTGTTTTCAGTTTCAGTTATTATATTTATTGTTAGACAAAGTACCATATACATGGGGATGGCCAAGAAGCGGCATAAAAGCCACTTGACAGGGGCACATTCAACATACAACCCCTGCGATGGTCATAACGCGTACTCAAAAATAGTAGTACACAAGATAGTAGGGGCACATATTGATTAACGGTAAATATAGATTAACGGTAAAAGAAATATACGCAGTGGTTAAGAAACAGAAGTGACGTACATTAACGTGATAAAGATTGTACAGTACACTCTTAAAAATGAACTTCACCGCATAGCACGCTCCTAACCAACCATAATCTCGAATGATATCGTTACCTGCCCTGATTTGTTGAAAACGGGAGGCGTACGCCTGTTTTTGTGACACTTATGCTGTTCATAATTGTCACAGAAAAGGCGTACGCCTCCCGTTTTCAACAAATCAGGGCAGATAACCATTTGAGATTATGGTTGGTTAGGAGCGTGCTATGCGGTGAAGAGTGTACCACATAAATATTGCTCGCAATGCAGTTACTGAGATGTTATGAATATTTATCCCCTATGTGTCGCAACAGTTACCCTTCTTGATTATAATTAAACTAATTGAATATCTTTCTTCTCTCGATTACTTTATTCAGTATCTATAAGGCCATACGAAGCAATGACTTAGATAGTAATAAATTGTAGTCATCGCTAGTTTTAAACGAACCTAAACCGCAGAAACGATATCAAAAAAAAAAATGAAAGAAAGAAAAACGAGACGTAGAGGAAATATATGCAAGAAATTCGTAATCGGAATCTCTTCTCCAAACGAAACACTGCTCCTTTTTCATCCTTAGGAATGCAAATATACCTACGCCTGTTTCCTTTTTCTTTTTTTCCTCTTTAGAGACACGAAGACGAAGAAGAAGAGGAAGGGAAAGAGGCGTTCGCATTTTTCTTAACAAGAATTTCGAGTGGTGCTTAGCTCCTTAGTTCGGCGCGGAAGGCGATAGTTCTTTAGCTCCCAGAAGCAGGGAAATGTGCTGCAAACAGCGAAACGAGAACATCCGTCCTTACGCAAAGCGATTCAAGCGTTTTTTTTTTTGTTTTTTTTTCTTACAATCTAAAAGGAGGACTTCCCTACACAACACACTCTGCGCAAACTATTGCGCCGAATGAAACAGTTATCGCTTCTGATTTGAGGAGAGAACGGGGGCGTACGGCCTTTTTTTTTTTTCTTTTTTTTTGTGAGCATACATTCAAATCGCAACAATTAAAAAAAAAAAGTAAAGCAACAGTGTACGTTTGAAAAAGAAGGTGAAAAGGGGCGAAGCTCTGTCTTTAGAGTGTCCTTGCTAGGGATGTGCCAGCCGAATCCGCGGATCCTCGAATCCTAGGTAAGGATTCGAGATTCGGGAATCCGAATCTCCGTGCCCAAAAAGGGCGAATCGAATCTTTCGAATCCACCGACCCCGTTTTGTTCGTTTCTTTTTCGAATTAACGCCTCCGGAGTCCACTGAAAGCCGCATTGACCGACGGATGTTTTCTTGTTTCCTTGCTTTTGATTGTTGCTTTAGCTTTATGGAAATAATTCAGACTTGATATGTTTCTTGTATAGCCGATGAACAATATATTCAATAAGCTAAAAACTATATTGGTATATATACTTTATCTCGAAACTGAACTTTTATTTTTTTTATTTTTATTTTTAAATAAATGCATCAAATTCTGCTTCAAAACACTTACCAGTAGGGGTTTTTTTTTTCTTTTCGAACTGCTTTTAAGAAAGGATTCGAAAGATTCGAGATTCGTAAGATTTGTGGATTCGTAGCACCATACTTGGATTTGGATTTGGATTCGGATTTTTGCAAATTGTGGATTCGTCCCATCTCTAGGCCTTACCCTTGTACTCTAAAAGCAGAGGTGGTGGTGGTGGTGGTGACGATACCAGAAACAGGACTGAGTGCCGGGGGGGGGGGGGAGTAATGGGAGGATTGGCTCGCCTTTCTTGTCCACACAGAAGTGGGCGTCGTCAAGATTATAGAAAAAAAAAAAAGAAAGGCGGATGGAGGATAAGGGTGGAGGCGCGTAGAGGGTGCATGAGTTCGTCGGGGAGAGCAAAGTGTGCAAACAGAACCGAACTTCACCACATACACTCTTAAAAATGAACTTTACCGCATAGCACGCTCCACGGTCTCGAATAATATCGTTATCTGCCCTGATTTGTTGAAAACGAGAGGCGTACGCCTTTTTTGTGACAATTATGAACAGCATAAGTGTCACAAAAAAGGCGTACGCCTGCCGTTTTCAACAAATCAGGGCAGATAATGATATCATACGAGATGATGGTTGGCTAGGAGCGTGCTATGCGGTGAAGATCATTTCTAAGAGTGAGGAGCGTTTTGCGATTCGTTTGAAGCTTCGTTTTTAGAGCGCACTGTGCAAAGGTACAGAACAGACGAGTTTAAAGTGACATCTGCCCGCGACTGGACGACGTCTCTCAAGGCAGGCACAATCTTCTTCTTTCCGTCTGACGGCCGAAACAGCTGTCTGAGAACGGCTTTCGTATACCCAAAGCGGAAAGAAGACACATACGTCGCATCCAGTTTCGAGAAATCCGCTTCGACCCCACGCGCGGAGTCTTAATCCGTACGGCTTCGTTCATCCCCTGGAAGCCCCACTAAATCCGCCCTCTGGAGGGCTTTCCTTAGTTAAGCCCAAGGTGAACTTAACCTCCATATCGAGACAGGTGAACGGGCAAGGTAGACACCAAGTCATCCTGTGTCAGTTGCGCTTGTGGCCGCGCCTCATCCAACGTGCCATCTAGGCCACCGTGCCTTGTCATCCATCGTGTCGTTTTGTCCATCGAGCTGCCTCATCCAGTCTGAGCCGATATTAGACGAATTGCCAGGTCATCCATCGTGCCATGCCATCCAACGTGCTATACCGTACAGGTACCGGGCAGTCCGTCTGGACGAGACTCTGGTCGATTACTCGACTCTATAGACCGTACACACTGGACTACACTTCGTCAGTATACCTGAACAAGTGTATTGTCAAGCGTACGAAACCTTGTATGCCCAATTATTACCTCTTTCCTCTTCTCTTTTATTTCTATTAAGCATACCCCCTTCAGCGTGTTTCGTATTCAGAGCTCATGCCCATATGGACTAGACCTGAGTCCTGACATCCTTCTAGTGTAGGAGGATTGACTAAGTCGCCTGAATAGTGGATCTCTACTCTCAATTATTATTATTATTAAATAATCCCTGTATTTGGTGTGTGGTGTTTGATGTTAGATTATATTTCTTTTGACGTGCTAATTATGAGTGTAAAATGAGAAAAATAGCCGGAGCTCTTTGGCTGCACGTATAGCATATGTTTGTAACTCAAACGTCGCCATGCCAGTACTGGACAGCTGTTTCGGCCTTGTTGGGCCTCATCAACAGTACGCAGGCAGGCAACGTTTGAGTGGATGGCGTCAGATGGGCTTTCAGTGAGTGAGTTATCTCACCCTGACGGGAGGAATCACGTGTTACGTGACCTTCTGACGCCATCCACTCAAACGTTGCCTGCCTGCGTACTGTTGATGAGGCCCAACAACGCCGAAACAGCTGTCCAGTACCAGTACTGGCATGGCGACGTTTGAGTTACAAACATAATTATGAGTGTGTTCGCCATACGGCCTGTCTCTCCCAGCCCACAATCCTTCTAGGCTTAAAGGCTGGCCCCACTTGTGGTCCTGTTTTCCTTAGCTTGCAATAAATGAAATTGAATTTAATTGAACCGAAATAATAATAATTATTATTATTAACGGTTGTGCGCGGGCTAGTTTCTTGTTGCTTCTCCGAGGACCTGCTGCCACGTCCCAACAACAGCAACCATATGGTTTTACTATTACGATTGTTATTTTCGCGGGTTATGCCGTTTTCCGTCTCCTTTATCTCCCCACATTCTCCGTGAATGAAGCCACGAAAACCTTTCAGACATTTTTATCGTCCCGAACAATATCGCCTTCCCATAACCCGAGCGACGACTTTCCCAGCCTGGCGCCCCCTTTATTACACCTTTCTTGCAGATAACGCCAAGCGCACGTATCGCACACACACACACACACACACAACGTTACCCGAGAGACTCGTCTTGGCCGGAAGCCTTAAACGGCGGGCTCTCAAAGATTCGCACACCCAGTCGATGATTTGATTGCACCGTACTGCTTGATCGCTCGAAATGAAAAGCTTTCCTCGCGGGCTCGCATTGTTGCAACGAAATCAAAAGAGTTCTTTTAGATATGACTCCGTTTCTCGTTTTATTTCTGCTCTCCGGCGATTCTGGCTTCCTGGCTTACGCGATTAAATTTTTCGCGAAACCGACGGTATATATGTGTCTGTCTGCGTCTCACAGCGCGCATGTGTCTCAATTTTCTTCTCTCTCTCTCTTTTTTTTTTTTTTTCTTACCAGGATGTCGACACTTTTTACTGGAAGTTCGTTTTTGAAGATTCGCAGCACGCGTTCGGTTTTTTTTCTCACTGTCTTTTTTTACCGTTGTCTCCCTTGATGACTGCTTACAAGTGATTGCCGTCCATAACGACACATTTCTACACCGGGCTCGACTATTTCCGGTGGCGTACCTATACGGGTGTACGTTGGAGATACGTGAACGGTGGGACTTTTAATGACCATGGAGTCGAAAGGTTCAAGGTGATCAGTACTCGTCGCCCCGTATAGTTTGAACTATCGTCGTCGAACGTTAGTATGACTGCAGGCTATAACGGCCCCTGCCGAAGTGTCGCAATTCGAAGGCAGGTTGTGCTTTCGTGTGTATATGGCGCTTGAATAAAGGCGGCAAGGTATAGTTTTCCCATTAAAATCAGCGAGGAACGAAGAACAATTTAAATTTGGGCACTCTATACGTCAATATGTGCTAGCGAGTTGTGATTTAGTTCTTGCAACATACATGTTACTCAAGCAGTCCTTCTAAACCTGAAACGTGATACATCGTTCTCGTTCTTTATTTGTTGAACATTCGAAGCGTACTCCTCGTTGTGTCGTTTGGATACATGTTAACTGGCACACATGGAAGGCGTACGCCTTTTTGTGACGCTTTGCGTTTATGTTAATAACAAGAAAAAAGAAAGGCGCACGAACCGCTTCCGCCTCAAATCAGGAGTGACAGCTGTGTAGTGCGGTGTAGTGTAGTGCAGTATAGTGTAGTGTAGCAGCAGTGTAATGTAGTGGCTGTTTTTTTTTTATTGTTAATTTTTTACCGCGCTATGTCGTGAAGGTTGTTATAGTGTACCGCATATTTCATCTCGATGGGGCTAGGAAGACTTCAAGGCGGCCACGGAAAACCAGGCGCCATGTCTCATTTGAATGCCGCGTTGTTCCCAAATTCTGGCTGTATGTAAACAACCATCTGCTTCCCAGTGTAATTCAATCAACGGCTCATCCACACAGTCTGATATCCTACTAGCGGCATGCGGCGCGGCAGTGCTGTGGGCGGCAAGTTGTAGAGCTGTAGCCCGACGTCAAAGCGCATTGCACACAATATGCAATCTACGTACACATTGATTGTGCGTAGTACCAGTAGACACACACACATAAAGAGACGATGATGAGATCGATGTCATTTGGGATGGTGGTTGGCTAGGAGCGTGCTATGCGATGAAGTTCATTTTTTGATGTCCTATATACATCCCAGAGGCTCTTTCACGGAAAGACTCTCCAAAACTTGCAGCCTCGTCTGCTTTCCCCAGTAAGCTGGCCTCGCTCAAAGGCTGTATGAGTACTGCTCGGACTTCTCACCAATTCTGGCAGTGACTTCCCTAGATCACCTCATCCCATCATCATCCATGTAGTTGTTGTTCCCTAGATCATAAATTTCGGCCGTCATCATTCTTTCATCTGTTATCATATCATCTCATCTCATCCTGGCTACAGTCGTGACGCAGCCCACATAAGTGAGGCCAACGACGACAAGCCGGTTTTCTTCACCACCAACACCATTTTTAAGAGTGCAGTTTCTTTCCTCCCTGGCAAAACTACCGTATGCTGAGGCAAACTTATTTCACATCTCGTATTGCAGCACGTTGACCGTAACAGCACGTGCGGTTTTGTTTAGAGGGCCTCGATCCACTGTTGTCCAGGAAGACACAAAAACGTGGTCGAACAAAGGGAAAGAACGAACGTCTACAGACGGGTTCCGTCATTAACATAGCAGACGAACTTAACAGAAGGTTAAAAAGCGATAAAAACCGGGCTGTTTGGCGGTACATCCTAAAAGCGATAAAACCCCGGTGCAGAGGGGACACAGAGAGACAAAACAGACGAAGCACTGACTGACAAACAACTTTAATGGCAGAGACACAGCTTAAATACACCAACTGCACACACCCGACCCCTAGTGGCAGCCAAGGCCATCATGCTGTAATCACAAAGTTATCACAAAGTTATCACGCAAACAGGAGCACCAAGTAAACGCCTCCCAGGAACCAGAATTCGAGTTATACCCCTGTCACACGGGCAGTTTTCAATGATTATTGAAACCAATGGCCATTGAACATACGTGTTGCGCCACTAAGCGTGTAATGTAACAACTTCCCAAAGAGCATTGAATCCATTGCTCTCTGACAGGTTGGTACGTTACAAGCTTGGGGGCGCTACGTGCATTTTCAATGACCATTGGTTTCAATGATCATGGAAGACTGCCCGTGTGACAGGGGTGTTAGTTAACAATGAACTGCTGAATTGTATCCGTTACCAACACGGAAGGCACGCTATTGCAACTATCTCCAGCCAGTTTTATCAAAAAAAGCTTCCTTATAACGAAGGACACCTAACTTATGACTTTTAAACAACACTTTCATTTTTCTGAACAGCGGCTCGCACCCGGAACAGGTTCTTAAGAATTCCGCCAGTGTTCCGAACTTAACAGGGCCAATATGGCGTCCCCACACGGCGCCCCCTGTCGTAGAACTTGCAGTTGTGCATCAGTTGCAGAATACTCTGAAACTATATTCAGCGACTCTAGCCGCGACAAAAATATGTAAACCGAAACCAATTAATTACTGCAACAAATGACCCACTTCGGTGGCAGATGTTTCTCTAAAAGGTGTCCACTGAAGGTCCCAAAAGTGGTAGTGCCCATTTTAATGCCGACGGCGCCCTGCTTTAGAAGTTACGTTTTTTCACGAAACTCATTTTAGTTTTTATTTAAATAATGGGCGCCTCTCACTCATTCACACTGTGCGCAGCTTGTGGGCGGTATATCGGACAGATACTTGTAAAAAAGAACGTTCTGCGATTCGTGCACCGGTTCGCGAATCGTTTAGCCCGGGGGTGTAACTGAAACACCCTGTATACACCCTCTCAGCACTTAAAAACAACAACAACAACAACCCTGTATATATCTGTATAGCACAAACATCTCGCTGCGAGCTCCGCTTCTTCTTCTTATTTTGATTTCGTCACTGATTTGCCTTCCCCATATATAGCACACTCTTAGATATGAACTTCACCGCATAGCACGCTCCTAGCCAACCACCATTTCGAATGATGTCGTTATCTGCCCTGATTTGTTGAAAACGGGGGGCGTACGCCTTTTTATTCATTTATTTCTGACCATTATGGACAGCACAAGTGTCACAAAAAAGGCGTACGCCTCCCGTTTTCAACAAATCAGGGCAGACAGCGATATCATTCGAGATGGTCGTTGGCTAGGAGCGTGCCATGCGGTGAAGTTCGTTTGAAGGCAGGTCTTGCTCAACGACCCATCTAACACTTTGCTCTCCCCGACGAACTCATGCACCCTCTACGCATCTCTACCCTTCATCCTCTATCCTCCATCCGCCCTTCTTTCTTCTTTTTTTTGCTATAGTCGTGACGACGTGTTTTTTTTTTTTTTTTTTGCTATAGTCGTGACGACGCCCACTTCTGTGTGGTGAACAACGGCAAGCCCATCTTGCCATTACTCCCCCCCCCCCCCTTGATTTTAAGAGTGCAGTCAATCATTTATATTACTCCCATCCGGAACACGAAATTCGTCGTGGGGCTTTAAGTATAGGTATACAATAGAATCCTTCGACACAGAAACGCGCACATCAACGCACTTCAAGCGATCCTTAAATGCCGAAATGTTCAAATCAAGTCCAACGCAGTTTGAACGTATACTGTAACGCGACCGGTTCCAACTGATGTTACCGGTTACCGGTTCCAACCGGTAAATTAGGGAGTGAACTTTTCGGGTTAAATGCCTTCCTCAGGATTCGGGGGGGGTAAAAATCGGACGCTATTTTTAAATCTGTAATTCGTGGTGAAATCGGGCGATAATTATGCCTTCGGGTGTTATCGGGTGTTTTTGTTTCTCCTCTTCTCTGTTAAGTCCTTTCTTAACCTCTTTTTCGTTGTTTTGTAGTTGCTTTTGCGAGATCGTGACCTTCCAAAGGTAATCTCCGAAGCCATAGACAGTGTTGACACACCTGGGAGTTTTGCTTGGGAAGTAAGTGACACATTCTTACATGTGTTACATGTGGCGACCTTTGTTCGTCTTTAATGGAAACGTCACTTGAGGATTTCATAGTGACTGGAATTCGGGGACTGGAAATCGGGTTTAACCCGAATTGGTCGGAGATAAACTGATGTTCTGAGGCTGGAACAACGTAGAAGGGACAGATACAAACAAAGCCTCAAACTGCCTAAGAAATCAACGATGAAGGATGAAAGTCACTGAAAAGGTTAGCCAGCTGTAGGGATCGAACCCACATCTTCTGGACTGCCGGTCCAGGGCTCTACCAATTGAGCTAAGCTAACACGCCTCTCCAGCGACTTTCGGGGTGCGTCATCTGAAGGGACGACAAACCAGCCACTCACTCTCACTCACCCTCCTTTCACTCTTACATTTTTTGCTCACTCATACACACATTCATACGACGGAAATCGACGCAAGCGGCACCTGTTGAACAAGAGATAAACTGATATTCTGAGGCTGGAACAACATAGAAGGGACAGATACAAACAAAGCCTCAAACTGCCTAAGAAATCAACGATGAAAGATGAAAGTCACTGAAAAGGTTAGCCAGCTGTAGGGATCGAACCCACATCTTCTGGATTGCCGGTCCAGATTGCCGGCAATCCAGAAGATGTGGGTTTGATCCCTACAGCTGGCTAACCTTTTCAGTGACTTTCATCTTTCATCGTTGATTTCTTAGGAATAACCGGGCAGAATCGGGTTTAACCCGAAAAAGTCACTCCCTAAATGTAATGTACGACCAAACAGCACGGCACCTTACCCTTTTTTCCTTCCAATCATGTTACGCAATGTCAAACGGGTTTTCCTATATAACAGAAAATAGCTCAGCTGTACCAGTCACATACAATTGCATATAGATCCTCCTGTTAAACATCTTTACAGCGGGTATAGCCTTAGAAAATGCGCAAACATATACGCCCTATTCATGAAGTCTCTCCGAAGTATATTGATAGGTATATATTTTTAATGGTTTATCAATTTATTTCCCGAAGCCCGAAGCCACTGCGGAGCCGAGGAACAACAACAATAATGGGGAAAAGATTTACCCGTAGGGTGAGTCGATCAGCCCGTATTTTGTGCGGCAACGTCCTGCATGTGCCCCAGGGTAGGACCGGAGATAATTTCGACCACCTGGGGTTTCTTAACGAGTTCCGCAACAACAAGTATAGACGGATCCGCATTGGTGAACCCACAAAAATAATATGCAGATCTTGCTATACTGTTGCTAGTAGGTCGTGCCACAATCACCATATATTTTTATTTTTCTTATTTTTTTTTTCGTTCACATCCAGTACTACAAGAACATTTCATTTGGATGGTGAAAAAAGAGGAGTGTTTCATCGCGATAGAAGACGTTCTACCTCGTTGCTAGAGGTAATTTTGTGAAAATATAATAACGGCCTTCACAGTAAGGACCACAGTCCCATGCAGTGCCCAGGAAGATGGGCAGTGCTTTCAGGCCGTTCATGATGTGGATTGGATTATTAACAAAGCAATCTCGTCGTAGTGACAGGGTGGTTGTCTTGCTGATTTAAAGACTCTGTAGGTTGATACACGTACCAATACACCTATATAAATGATGTGCACGGTTACACAAATTGCTAGCACGCATCCCAACATGAACACGCAGATCCAACTATGCAAATACAATACTGTACACGTGATAACGAAGACCATGGTTGTTATATAAATGCTGTTAAGAAATACCAAGTAAATTAGCGAAAGTGGGCAAAAAAAAAAACTGGTGTGTTTAGTGAGCGAGACACATTCGTCGAGGAGGCAATTTCAAAGTTTGGCATAAAAAGATTCGACGTAGCAACTGTTTTTGCAGGAATCGTGTCTAACTTTCAAGTAGTGACCGAGCCGTTGAGATATTATAGCAAGGAGTGCATAAAAGAGTTGAGAAACCATCTCTGTGTGTTTAATGCGCATGCTCGTGAATAATGTATTCTATATATTCAGTACACAAAGCCAGGCTTATCTCCTATCCACGCTGCTTCTGCAGTATTGTTTCGAAAAATTGGGGTTTTCAAAGCTCGATGGACAAAGCACGACGCCGAACGGAGAATCTCCCTGCGGAGGAGCATACAGTTACCATGGAAACATGTATGCTTCGCGTCGTCCCATGAAGAGGCTCGCGTGTCGTATTCTACAATAGCACGCGTTATATCTGTGGAGAGCGAGACAGAGGGACAGTGCCTCTTTCGCACCCTCTGGTTGTCGGTGCGCAGTAACATACTAAAGCGCGGTCACGTCGGCATACACTCTAGAGGGAAAATGAGTAAATTAGGGAACAGTTACAGCTTCTAATTCCATAGATAGCAATTACTATCACAGTCTACAGTCCCCCTATCCCGGAATTTTCTCCCCAGCACTGCAAATAGTCCTTAAACTTGCGGTCGTGGCAATGCGACTGATCCCCAAAAGTAAATCAGTAAAAGAAGTAAGTAGTAGAAAAAGTGAGTAAGTAAGTAAAGTAAGTAAGTAAACGTAAGAAAAGTAGTAAGTAAAAGAAAAATCAGTAAATTAGGGAGCAATTTCAACTTTTAGTCCCCTAAATAACAATTATTAGCCCATTCTAGTCCCCAAACCTGAAATTTTCTCCCCAGCACCGAAAATACTCCCTAAACTTGTGGTTGTGGCTAGAGTCACTAAACAGGAAGCAGAGTAGCGACACCGAGTCACGCCGGCAAGTGAGACCGCCATCTTCGGTCCGGCGTGGCTGCGTCGCCTAGCAACGGGACGCCAATGTCCCCCTTCTCCTCCGGAGAACAGCGCGCAGTCGAGCCAGCTCACAACAATGGAAACCGGTTTTGGATGGAGGGGACTCAACATGGCGTTTTTGGAAGGAGGAACCACGTGACACGATCGGTCCAACCGCGGACACCGAACAGCGGCTCCGGCGCGGAAAAGGGATGCCATACTCTGTTCCCCTATTTAGTGACTCTAGTTGTGGCAATGCGTTTGGTCCCCAAAAGGACAAAAACTACTCCCTTTTTCCTTAGAGAGCAGGACTTTGCTTGGGACATTCAGGAGGCGAGACCTCGCACCATCAACATGATTCGTCCAAAAGTGGAACAATTATTTCACAACCCATTCATTAGTGACGAGCTCAAAATTTGGTGGCGATAAATCTTGCGAGCTGTTTCATATCGTTTAGCACACGCAAGTCGCAAATGTCTTGCCTATACCTACGGCTGACATAGCCTCAGGAACAAGCTGGACCGACGAACATATAAAACCGTCTTCGACACTTTACCATGTTTGGACAGCGTACTTTCAAACCGATGCCGGAAGCGATTTCTGTCGGCACAAGGCCACAACGACGACGACCTCGTTCAAGAACGCCGACCATAACAACGTTCACCGTTTGCTTCGAGGTTGTGAGGGAGGACTCCGCATTCTCAAATGTATCTGTCGCGGCTTACGTCGAGCAAATCAAGACAGACATACCTCCCTTCACAAGGCGCCTGCTCAAGGTTACCGAAAGTGAACGCGTTCGCGTTGTTCTTGAAGTCGACTAATCTTATTGATATGCTGCCGTCTTATTTCCGTTGCTGTCCCTGGGCAGCAACTGACCCCTAAGCTGCCTTCCTAGATAACAGAGTTTTGACGTAGCGTTCTCGGCTCTGCGTACGTTACGTTTTAGGGCTTTGCGAGACGCTCCGCTCAGTGATGCAAGCAGTTTTAATTCGCCGTACCCATACGTTACGCGAAGCCAGTGTTGCCAACCTACATTCGCATTTTCTTCCTTGGATTGGACGAAAAATTTCCCCAGATTCCCCTAGACTGAGAGATTATGTCCGGCGGTGAATACTCATTGAACTACCGGCAACGGCGTCGAGAACAAATACGAGCAAACGATATATGACCTACGGGCAACAATTGTATTTGCGTCGTGATTCCATGGTACAATCAACATTTCATAACAGTTTCTCTCCCATAACAAACAAACATGAGATGGATAGCAAGGACGACTTGGTGAGAAGCGGTAAGCGGAAAGGAAAACAAACCCGTGGATCCCTGTCCGAGTGGATATGCGGAGCACATGGGCGCGCCGATCTACAAGTACAGGTTGGGACAAAAGTTTACGGAACACGCGAGCGGCGTATTTTTTGGTCGGTACGACACCCTAGCGGCTGGCGGAAGCGGGTGAGTTCACTGCTTCGGAGGGGTGCAAGCGTGCGATGCCAGAGACACAGCGGTAGTTCCGGTATCGCCTGGTTGTACAGGGTGTGTGCAGAAAAACATGACCCGCATTTAGGCACATAGCTTGTTGCCTACCTAACTAACGAACTTCCGGTGGCGCACGATGGCGCATTTATGCGTGCGAAATCTGTAGAAAAATTGTGGAAGCCATACCCAGCTTAAAAAATAAACGGAACAACGAAAACGTCGGCTTCCGTGCATCAGAATAGGGCAACATGGTGGACAACAGGGTGTATGTGAAAGGGCAACATGGTGCACGTAGGAGAGTTGTGTTCAAGTACCGCTAGGGGAGCTTTCGGTGCATAAATCGAAACGATGTCCCACATGGATGCTCATCGGTAGTACCCCTAGCGGTGCCTGCACATAACTCTCATGAGACGGAAATGCACTACAATGCACTGTCATGACCGCCCTATTCTAATGCATGGAAGCCCATGTTTTCGCGCTCTGTTTATTTTTTTACACTGAGTATGGCTTCCAGGATTTTTTTGTAGCTTTCGGACGCATAAATACGCCGTCGTGCGCCACCGGAAGTTCCTCGGCTAAGTAGACAACGAGTTACATGTAAAAATGCGGGTCATGTTTTTCTGCACACACCCTGTATTTGGGAAGTGGAAGCTACCGCTGTGTGTCGCTAACAGCGTACCCTTCCACCCCTACGAAACAGTGAACTCACCCGCTTCCTGCAGCCGCTAGGGTGTCGCACCGAAGAAAAAGTACGCCGCTCGCGTGTTCCGTAAACTTTTGTCCCAACCTGTACCTGCCGTCTGTACTTGGGAAAATTACGGCACAGAGTGAGATCCAGGGCCCGCGGTCGCATAAAAGTTGAGTTCGAGTCTCAGACTCAATCTCAACAGCTTCGGCAGTGCTTCCTGCACGAGCAGCGCGTGCCCAAGGCAATGCCAAAGCTATTGAGATTGAGTTTGAGACTCGTCCTGAGAGTCCTGAGAGACTGAGTAGGACTCGAACCCACATCTTCTGGATCTGTATGTATTTGTCCCTTTTATGTGTTCCAGTCTCAGAACATCAAATCCCTAAATGAAATATTTCGTTTGTGGCATTCGAGCTCACCAGAGAGAACTATAAGGCATCAAACCCAACTCGCGAAATATAATAAAAAAAATTTCTTTGAGATTAGGGACAATTGCGTTGGTGTTTCGAAATACTTCTTTGGAGACGTCTGTCGTACACTGAAAAAAGAAAATAATAATAACAACAGCGTTTCACCGCGTAGTAACCTCTCATTAAACAACTGACATTCGGAATGAAAACGAATATAATTTTAGTAGTCTCGCGCAACTGGTTGTGTCCGGGAAAAAAAAAAGAGTAGACATTCATATAGAATTACGAGAACAAGAACGGCACATATACTGAGAGGAAGACTTCTTCTATTGCATAAACCAGCTCCGGTGGCGCAGCGGTAACGCGTGCGCTTGGAGACTGGGAGGTCCGCGGTTTGAATCCGCGGGCCGGCTGTACCGTCTGGGGTTTTTCCTGGGTTTCCCTCAGATGTGTAATAGGCGTATGCCGGCACAGTTCCCCTGAAGTCGGTCCATGGACGCAGCTATCCTCCCCCCGAGCGGATTCCGCTCGGTCTTCCACTTCACCCTTTCCTCTCCTCCTCTCCACCACCTTTCCCTTCCCGAGAAACATGCCGCCTAATCAGGCAGGCAGACCTCTCGGGTTCCTCCCAACGACACTCCTCCTCCTCCTCCTCCTCCTCTATTGCATAAAATAAGAATAATGGAGCTCCTGGCCTCCAGGTGTTGAAAGCTCCATACTTCACGCCTCTGAGGGAGGTATATGGTCGATAGCCATAACAAATGAAACAGAAATATCGTGGATCCTTGCTAGTTGCCTTTGCTGTATTTGTGCGTTGCTTTAACGCACAGTGTACATTCTTCAAAACAGAAGGGGTGGTGGTGGTGGTGAAAGGGCTCGCCGTTGTCGCCGACACAGAGATGGGCAACGTCACGACTGACGCCCTGGTGGAATGTGCGTCCTGGGCCGACTTCTAAGGGAACTGCGCCGACATATGTCTGAAAGCGTCTTGAGGAAAACACAGGAAAAACCGCAGACAGCACAGCCGGCGCCGGGATTCGAACCCGGGTACCTCCCAGTCTCGATGCGACATGGCCAGCACGCTATAATCATTGAGCCACGGGAGCTCTAACACCACAACTTAACCGTATAGTATAACACTCTGTTGGCCAACCATCATCCCGAATGACATCGTTTCCTTCCGTAATTTCTTCGGAATTAGAAGCGTATACGCCTTTTTGTGACACTTTATCGTTCCGACGCCGCAAGTCGAGCCTTCGCTCATGTGGGCACGGCGAGCTTTTCGCCTTTCTGCATTCCGCACCTTCCTTGCAGCAATCTGTTCTGCACTAAGAACCTTCCTTACGGCGAAGTCATCCTGACGAAAGGCTTGGCGTCCTGTACTTTCCACTTCCGCCACCTGCATCACCACACCTCACGTGATAGCCGACGTCGTATCACACGCACGCACGCTATCCGATGCTTAGCTCCGCATACACACAGCTATCGCTGTAGAACTGTTATGGATGGTACTATACGGCGGGACGGTATCTCTACACTCTAAATACAGAACTTCACCTCATAGCACGCTGTGCGCCAACCATTGCCACGGATGATAGGGCTATCGCTAATATCGAATGATAGGGCTAATCTATGAGAGATGGGGGAGTACGCCTTTTTGAGGCAATTTGGATATATGAAAATTGCCACAAGAAGGCGTACGCCTCCCTCTGTCCTGCAGTCACAAGCGATAACCTTATCATCAGTGGCTAATGGTTGGCGCACAGCGTGCTATGCGGTGAAGTTCTGTTCTTAGAGCATACGGTGTCCCTAACTTCGAGCAACTACATGTTCCCGCGTTCACGAATTCATATTTCCAAAACGATTAAAGGAGGTAAGAACTCCTATCTGCAGGTATTTGGTTACGGGTGTAATACGTGTAATATTGTTCTTCTACGCTTCGTAATCCTATTTACAATTTATTGTTCAATACTTCTTCTTCATAACGTGTGCAGCGTTAATACAGAAACGCAATTTTTTTATATGGGCAAGTAGTCGCACCGCCATCCAGATGCCTCTATCCATTGTTACGTCATCTGAAGAATTGTACCACCCAATCATACCCCAACGCGGAAGTACACATAACGTTCTGCTCAACACTCTTAAAAATGATGGTGGTGGTGGTGGTGGTGGTGATAGGGCTTGCCGTTAAAAATGAACTTCACCACATAGCACGCTCCTAGCCAATCATCATCCCAAATGACAACGTTCTCGTCCCTGATTTGTTGAAGACGAGAGGCGGAGACTATTTTGTAGCCATAATGCCGACATAATAGGCACCGCTTCACGTCATCAACCAATCAGGGGCGAGAACGTTGTCATTGGGGATGATGGTTGGCTAGCAGCGTGCTATACGTGGTGAAGATACGGACCTATCAAATTCATCTATACAAAAGATATCACAGCCAACAAGTTGAAATCGCCTCTTGAAGCCGACACAATCGGCGGGCTTGCTTGGTAGAGTTCATAGCCCCTTTGAGAGAGGATTCAGAGGAATTCTGAGAGGAAACGCCATTGTTGTTTCTTTCGCTCATAGGTCACGAAGAGCGCAACCGATGAATCCCGTTCCTTTAGTGTTGGTGTAAAGGTAACGGCAGCTTACATTCCGCGAAGATAAATTTTTGCACTTCAGCGGCCCTTTAATTCACGTCAGCACTAACTCCAACCGCTAATTCTCGGACCCGGGAAGGTGGCGTCAAGTCTCCGCGGTTACCACGAAACAAGTTGGGTTCCACAAATGGGTTGGGTTGGGAGAAGAAAGTTGGGTTCATCTCTTTCGGATTTGCCCCACTAATCCGGAAAGGATTCGCCTGCAGAATGTTTGTCAATACGGATTACCCCCAGTTTCACGAAGTTCGCAGCACCTTTGCCCGTTTTCTTCTTCCTGAAGTTCGCCTTTCTGTTTATCACGTACGTGTTTATAGTCACGGGCGCCCGGTTTATGTATCCCCAGCAGTTATTGCCACGCGGAGGAGCGTGGTCGTTGTAAGTATTCTGCCAACTATTCTATATACAGCCGCAAAAAAAAGAAAAAAAAGAAGAAATGACTGTATCAGAACTGTAGAATATCGGCGAATTAAAAAAACGAACGCGGAGTTCTTATTGTGGTTGTTCTTATATGGTGTGTGTTGAAAGGACATGAAAGAGATACGATGATGATGATGATGACGACGAACAATAATAATAATAATAATTGGGCATTTACGTCGCTAGACAACTGAGATCATGAGCGACGCCACAGCGGTCGGTCTGTGGATTGCTTTTGCCCACCTGAGGGTTCTTTAACGTGCGATGAAAGCTCATCACACGGCACCCCGTATTTAACGTCCCTCGCGGAAGACGGCGTGTCTAAGCAACTTGTACCCTGCCACCAAGTTGCTGGCGTCCTCGGCCGGGTTCGAACCCGCGATCTCGGGATCAGAAGGCGAACTATGATGACGAACAAAAGAAAAAAATGGGAAGGAAAGAGGTACGAATTAGCCGTCCTCGAAAACGAGGCAGTGAAAAATGATTAGGAACGACCTGAGAATTATACTTTGGTCTTCGCTCGCTAAATCTGATTTCATTCTAAATTCTTCCTATATAGTTCATCGTCTGCACCTCAAAGTTTCCCTGCAGCACCCCGGCAGTACGCCTGTACAGAACAGGGGGGTAGCTGGAACGATAAATCGCCCAACCCGCGACAGTCTCTAAAGACAGCGTTTCGCAGCTCAGCGGCGTTACCGCTTGCGACCAGTTTAATCTCCCAGGTGTCCTCCCTGCGGTGCGACCTGGAAGATGTAGAGCACATCCTTCACTATTGCCCGCACTCCCAACTTTTCCGGACCACATTTTCGGCGTCTTTAAATCATCGCCCTCCCATTATGTCAAAATCGCTTGGTCCATGGCCAAATTCAGCCCGCCAACGCTGTGCCCTAAAAGCACTTCTAAACTTTTTGGACACCATGGGACTTGAGTCCTCACTGTGGGGCAATTTATCATTTCACCACATCATATACCGCCAGCAATGGGGTAGAGTATCACCCCTGGTGATGAATGCCCCCAGTCTTCATCGTTAAAATAATGTTGTTGTTGTTCTGAAGACAGTGCTGCATTGGCTGAACCGTCGACCACTCAACGTCCAGAAGGTGCTGAGGCACTGGTGATTGCGGTGGTATGATGTTCTATAAGGAAGAAGAGTGAGGCCTGCCTCATCAGACGCAATGGCCAGATGGGGCTTAATCTCTTGCACGCATAACGAGCTAACGAGCGCTCGTCGAGAAGGGCACGTGACAAAACACGTGCACGGCGCTTTTCGCGCGATACGTGAAGGGCGTAGCATACGTTCACGCGCAATGTGTCACGTGCCCGTCGTTTTTAATTTACCGCCACTCGTTCGCTCGTTAGACGTGCAAGCGATTCAGTAACAATTCGTACTTTGTGTACATTGGTGCGCTTTCTGAATGACATATATAGATACCATCGGGGCTCACAATATCTCCGGAAAGTGATTAGCGTTCTTATTTAACGTGCATCATGTGTTCCGGAGCAGGTGGCTGCAGCGGAGTGGTCAGTGTCTCACGTTTTCTCTCTTTTTCTCTCTCTCAATCTCTCTTCTCTTAATTTCTTCCTTAAAATGGTATGACGGTGAAGTGCACTTGTGTTCAAACAGTAGTCAAAGATCGTCGGACCGCAAAATAAGTGACCGTGGTCCGCATGTTTGAGACCCTTGTGCTGTACGTGCCGTGACTCATGCATGGCGGAAAGCTTTCACCGCCGAGTCAAATTCTGTTTCCAATCTTCAGCGATGCAACCAAATGCGAATCGCATTAAATGCTCGTGTTGGGAATGCCAAAGGACTTCGCCTCCATTTGATGAACGACACCTGGCCAGGTGCGATACATTGGAACGTGCCAATACTACGAACTACACTATATAAGGCAGCTGGCCGAAAAAACGGTGTGTATACGCCGTAGCGCTTCTGCCGTACGTGACTGCTGCGAATTGGGAATCGTGTGAATACCCGAATCACACTGAATTTCGTCATTGAATTCACTGCCTTTGTGGCGGGCGCATACACCGTGCGAGAATAGAATGTTAAAAAGTCGTTTCGTGCATTACTGATTTCCGAATTCGAAGTCAGAAGTGCGCTGCGCATTCTCTCGTCGGAATTCATGTAGAGCTTCTACTGTATTCAAACTTTCTTTGACGCTATATATAGGTTGACCACTACCACTGAGACAGCTGATCTGTTTATAGATTACTGGTTCGGTCCCACAACAAGGTCCTCGCTCCTGCTGATGATAGCACTAAGGGAGTGTGAATGGGAGACTGATCAACAGCAACTACTTTATTTCGAGATGATGCACTCTTAAAAACAGGGTGTACTCTAACTCTTATTTTTGCCATATATATATAACACCCTTTTGGAGAGTACAATTACGCTCAAAAGGGTGTTATATATGTGGCAAAAAAAAGGAGTTCACGTACAGTACAATTACGCTCAAAAGGGTGTCTCCTCACTCCCTCAAGGGAGTAGCATAACACCTTTCTCCCTACTGGAGAGTAATATTACTCTCCAAAAGGGTGTTATATATGTGGCAAGGAAAGGAGTTAAAGTACACCGTTTTTTTTAAGAGTGTGGATGAGGAGTATCATCGCGGAGTTTCATACAATCTACAAAAAAGGGTGTACTTTAACTCATTTCCTTGCCACATATATAACACCCTTTTGGAGAGTACAATTACGCTCAACAGGGTGTCTCCTCACTCCCTCAAGGGAGTAGCATAACACCTTTCTCGCTACTGGAGAGTAATATTACTCCCCGGCAGGGAGAAGGTGTAATGCTACTTCCTTGAGGGAGTGAGGAGACACCCTTTTGAGCGTAATTGTACTCTCCAAAACGGTGTTATACATATATGTGGCAAGGAAAGGAGTTAAAGTACACCCTTTTTTACACCCTTTTAAGAGTGTGGATGGGGAGTATCATCGCGGAGTTTCATACGGTACTCATTATAAAGTGTACCGGGTTTAATTGTACATTTCATTAACGTAGTCGTCGCGGCTTCTTCGTCAGTTTTGAAGGGGTACTAAATTGCAAAAACAAGTTCGCTTCAAGTTACGTTACACGCTACGCTAATTTCGTACTTGTTATCATAATTCTAAACTTTGATTCCGTTACGGAGCTACAATCGAAATTATACCGGACTCTTTCTCGCTTCGGCGCTAAGCAGTGAACATCGTTTCAGCTCGTGTACGCGCGTGCCACGCTATGGAGCAGTCCGGGTGAAACACATAGTGCGCGTTGCGAAGCGGACTGGCGTCTCTGTCCGAAGGACGTGAAGATAAATGTTGTCAATGGAATATTCGTGAGGACTGTTGTGGGCTACCGTTCAGTGAATCAACATTGAAAAATGCAGCAGTGCGCATGATGCTGCGCATATACGGAACACTACGACCGAACCCGTTCCAAATCCGCATGCCCCCGATAGGTATGTGAGCGCTTCTCCTGCTGTCTCATTGGACGCCGCCAATCTTTACCTCCTGGCAGACATGTATAAGATACTCAAAAATTTATTTAAGATAAGATAATAAATACTAACGTTAGAATGTAATTAAAATAGAGTATAAATACTGGGAAATTAGAGTAATTAAGATAGAGTACAAAATACTTCAAAAGTATTTGAAATACAATTAAGATACTATTTATCCTTGAACGCAAAAAGTCACCGGTCACTGGTCAATGCGGCAAGTCGCCGCTATGCGACATGAATCACCTAAACCCCGCGCGCTACGCAAGCCGCCGCTGTGTGATAGGAGTCATCTAAACATAAGTCCCAAAAAGATGACAAAGAGATACCACATAACTCCACTAAGTATATGTGACCCAGAACAAAGCAAACTTCTAGCAGGTCCCTGCTCGGCGAGGTCAGAATTCGGCGTCACCACGTCGGGGCACACATATTAGAACCCTCACTTGCCAAGGATTAGTACACACGGGGCAAGATCTCTAAATGGAGACTTCCAAGAAGGGCCAATGTCCGGGTCAAGTCCGAGGGACTCAGGGAATTTCCACTGAACAAGCAAGATAATGGAAAGACAAGACACAGAAAGTTTGAGAGGGAGATCCAAAATATGTAATTAGAGTATTGAGTAGAAAATACCATAAAATGTATTTTAAATAGAGCACAAATACACAAAACAAAAAGTATTGAGTACAGTACCAAAGTACCACAAATTGTATTTAAAATACAGTATTTTAAATACAATACTCCAAATACGTACAAGTCTGCCTCCTGGGAATCTCATTCGTTGCCTCCACAGATGGCTCTGTTTTCATTGCCTTTTTCTTCTAAACGGTACCGCTGCATGAACTAATTTTGCGTGCATTATACTAATTGAAACACGGACTTTCATTTGAGAGCAAGTTGTTTTTTTGCATTTTAGTGCCCCTTTAATACATGGACAGCATTCTGAACTCTAAAAGCCGAACAAGAACAAGGATGCTGCCAACGGCCACTACAGTCACCCCTGAGGAAGGAGCCGAACTGGCTCCGAAACGTCGGGTATCCCCGTCCTGTAACTTGGTTGGAGATCTTCGTTACTATCATAGTTCTCACCCAACCAGACACACTTGTTTCGAATATGTTCACTTTCAACATCGCATAATGCAACGGCAAAAGTGCTATATATGGTATACAGGAGAGCTGGTCCCACTGCAAACGGAGAAAAACCCGAGAAAGGGAGTGGGGGTGGTGGTGATGGAATGGAACTGCTTACGTATAGTCGGCTAACGCTCAAGCCCGGCAACGTCACTGTTATCGCGGGCGGGGGATCGTGTATCCCGGGCCGACTTCACAGTCCCCTGTGCCGATATTTGTCTTAAAGCGTCTGAGGGAAACGCGTTTCACCTCCCAGGTTCGAATCCGGGAGCACAAAGGGGGACAGGGAGCACAAGGACTCAACACGACAAGCTCTCAAATCACATAATGCGTTCGAGGCTATAGATATAAAAGTTTTGAAGTGATTTTTTTTAACGATGCTGCCATCAAGCACATTTATTCTTAGCAGAAGATCAACATTTCCTGCAGTTTGAGTGGAGACGGAAAAACCGGAGACAGGAACGAAGTGGACAGAACAGACCCTGAAGAGAAAAAGGCATGAACAAAAGTGTTCATCGTCGGTTTTGAGCATATGCTCTGCTTTTCTGCTTCTCCATCATTAATTACACCATCCAGTCTGCAGCCCTTCTACATTTTCCTACTTTGTTGATTCCGTAACAATAACGAACACAAAATAGACCTCTACCGAAGAAACGTCACCGTGACGTAGTCGTGACGTTGGTAGACATAGCGAAACCGAAACAGTGCGGACGGAGTACACCGCCGTTTCACAAGGCCGTATAGACTTGTACCCGAGAAACGTCATCATGACGACTGAAACCGAAACTAATCGGAAGGGAATGCATAATGGGCACTTGTTCGCTGCCGCCTATTGAAACAAAAGGAGAACCGAAGGTCGCGTCGCTTTCGGGACCACCGTGCGGCTTTCGGGCGCGATCTTTTTCTCCCCTAGCTTCGAGCATAGTTCAACTCTACCAAATTGGAGGCGCTGTGGAATGGTATGACGTCATTTGCTTACAAACAGGGAGAAGTCTTATTCCTTTACGAAGGTCAAGGGTCCCTTCTTTACAATAGTGGTACACACAAATTAGGTCACGTTTTTAGTCGCTTTGGTGCCTTCATTGGCCATCCCAGTCCACAGAGGAAAGAAAATTCTCCGCGACCCTGTTGCCAGACATGTACAAGATACTCAAAATTGTATTTAAGATAAGATAATAAATACTGACGTTATAATGTAATTAAGATAGAGTATAAATACATCAAAATTAAAGTAATTAAGGTAGAGTACGAAATACTTCAAAAAGTATTTGAAATACAATTAAGATACTATTTATCCTTGAACGCAAAAAGTCACCGGTCACTGGTCAATGCGGCAAGTCGCCGCTATGTGATATTAATCACCTAAACCACGGCTACTACGCAAGCCGTCTCTGTTTCACTCTAGTCCCTCAGTCTAGTCACCGAGTCACTCTAGTCCCTGTGAGGTAAGAGTCATCTTAACACAAGTCCCCAAAAGATGACAAAGAGATACCACACAACTTCACTAAGTATATGTAACCCAGAACAAAGCAAACTTCTAGTAGGTCCTTGCTGGGCGAGGTCAGAATTTGGCGTCACCACGTCAGGGCACACATAATAGAACCCTCACTCGCCAAGGATTAGTACACACGGGGCAAGATCTTTAAAGGGAGACTTCCAAGAAGGGCCAATGTCCGGGTCAAGTCCGAAGGACTCAGGAAATTTCCACGGAACAAGCAAGATAATGGGAAAACGAGACACAGAAAGTTTGAGAGGGAGATCCAAAATATGTAATTAGAGTATTGAGTAGAAAATACCATAAAACGTATTTTAAATAGAGTACAAATACACAAAACAAAAAGTATTGAGTAGAGTACCAAAATACCGCAAATTGTATTTAAAATACAGTATTTTAAATACAGTACTCCAAATACGTACAAGTCTGGCTGTTGCTCAGTTCAGTATACGCACCTTTCCAAATTGAGACCACGCCGCACGACGCAGTTGCCCGCCACGCAGTCAGATACCCCGTAAGACGTTAGGGAAGACGTGCAACACTTGGCGGTATTTCCAGACTGCTCGTCTTTTGCCTGTTGTCTATACGGTCCGCACGTGGTAAAATGTTTCCGAGCGTTTTCCCGCGCACGGACGCGAAAGTTCGCAATAGCCAAAGAAGAAGAACAAAAAAAAAAAAAAAAAACGCACAACAGCATGCAAGTGACATCGGAAAATGATGACGGCGATCTCTCGCGGCCTTGCGCCGAGGTACATTAGTGTCTTCTGAAAGCGGAACCGAAACTTAACAGTGCGCAGCGCGAGATGATGTCGTAATGAGAAATTCCGTACAGATGTTTTGTAGATTTTTGCTCGACTTTGAGTCCAACAAACGATTATAGAGAAAACCTTTTTCCTAATCTTCAATTTGTTTCTCTTCTTCTTCTTTTTTGCCAGCATTTACCTCCTTTAACCCAAGGTATAAAAGGCCAGCCACTGGATGATACCGCTATTACTCCTGATTTCACGAAAGAGCGGGCCGCATAGCTGCGGCCATTAGCACTAATGCGATGTGTCACAAAAAGTGCTCGCCTCTCGTTTTCAACAAATGAGGAGACGTAACGTACTATTCAGGATGATGGCATACGCCCTTTTGTGTAAATTAACATACAACCAAATCGAGCATGTTACGTGCTGAAGCCATGTTTCTGGCCACCTTTCCTGTTTCATTTAATAAACTTTCATATCTCCCCCCCCCCCCCCCCGCCCATGTTTCTGGAGCGTGTCATTCGGAATTATATCGCTCTGTCTCCAGGTTTGTTGATTACCGGCCGCTTACACTATTTCTGTAGCACTTCGCCTACACTCTAAAAACAGAAGTTCAACACATAGCATGCTGTGCGCAAACCATTTCCACGAGTGTTATATGGTTATCGCTTCTGATTCGAAGAGAGACGAGGGCATACGCCTATTTGTGTCGGTTAGTTATATGATAATTAACACAAAAGGGCGTACGCCCCTCTCTCTTTTACTCAGAAGCGATAACCCTGTCATTCGTGGCAATGGTTAGCGCACAGCGCACTATGCGGTGAAGTGTTCGGCGTGGGGGAGGCTTAGTATGAGTCCTGGGCCGACTTCATGGGGAACTGTGCCCGACATTCGTCGGTTTCAACAACCAGGTGACAGAACGAGCGCCCCGCATGGCCGTGTTATGCCGTGAAGTTTTGTTTCAGGGCATTAAAGGGGAGCTACCAGTGCGATAAATTTCTCCTCGCGAAATCGCAGGTTCATGTTACCTTGAAACCGACACAAAAGGAACGGGATTCCTCGATTGCACCGTTTGTTTAACAAAAAGGGAAAGAAACCACAACTTACGCTTTCCCCCCTTCTCTCTCCTTCTCAAGAAGCGCGACGATGCGGAGACGCCTCGGATTCGTGTGCTGAAACGATTGGTCTTCCGCGGCAATTGGACAAATCGTTTGCGGAAGACCCATGAGAGCGCGTTACGCATTGTTGGCCTTCTTGAGGAGGAGGGAGAGAGAGAGAAAGCTTTTTTTTTTAATGCGTTAGCATTATGAGTGTCAAACTGGAAGAAGCTGTATATAAGTGAAAGGAGACAGAGAGGGTGAGTGAGTGAGTGAGAGTAAGTGAGAGTGAGTGAGTGAGAGTAAGTGAGAGTGAGTGAGTGAGTGAGTGAGAGAGTGTGTGTGTGTGTGTGTGTGTGTGTGTGTGTGTGTGTGTGTGTGTGTGTGTGTGTGTGTGTGTGTGTGTGTGTGTGTGTGTGTGTGTGTGTGTGTGTGTGTGTGTGTGTGTGTGTGTGTGTGTGTGTGTGTGTGTGTGTGTGTGTGTGTGTGTGTGTGTGTGTGTGTGTGATGGTGAAGCCTCATCGAAGCAGAGGTATAAGTGGACATGTAGAGGGGATGTAAGTGGGTAAGTGTAAATGGAGGTAAATGATTTGAAATTGAAGTAGTCTAATTAATTAAGCGTAAGAGGGTCAGAGTAATTGAAGGTAATTAACGTCAATTAAAGGAGAATTGAGAGCAAGTAAATGAAGTAAATGAAGTAAACGTCATTAAAGTGAATAAAATGAAATTCAAGATTACCTCTGGTAACCCGCGGTTACCTTCGGTGATTAGAGCGTAATTACAGGGTAATTAAAAGTAACTGAGGCTAATCAAAGGTTAATTAAACGGACCTACATGTAGTAATTGAAAGTGTCGAACCGGAAGTAAAGCATAGACCAGAGGTGGACAACGGGAAGTCACGTTGAACCGGAAGTGGACAACGGGAAGTCAGGTTGAACCGGAAGTGGACAACCGGAAGTGGGTTTAGATAGGAAGCGGATACCCAGAAGTCAAGTGTGGACCGGAAGAGGCGCTTAATGCAAGCGCATCTCTCTCGCATTCACCGCTAAATCGCCACTGATTTTTTCTCTTTCTTTTTTTTTTTTTTTTTGTCGCTCATAAATTACAAATGAAGCAACCGGTGATTCTCGTGCTTTTTTGTGTTGCTCTCAAGGTCGAGGAGAAACTTATTTCTTTCTTCTCCTTTTTTTTTTTTTTTTCTTTTTGTTGTCCCATTAACTGTCGATTAACTTGGACGCGCTTAGTAGGAGATCGGTCCATATGTTAAGTCCCGCTGTCAGTCTTCCAATACAGGACGTGCCAGAGCAAGTAAAATCGCTGTTTACCGGTTGGCGTGTGTTCGTATATACGTGAGCAGGATCTAAGCCCTTCTGCAGTCGACAGTGACAAAGCATTGCAAACGCCATATGTATGTTTCTCTTTTTTACTCATTTATTTGTTGCATCATAGAAGAAAGTGACAGATGAAGGGGAATGCACCATCGTTATCCCCCCCCCCCCTGCCCCCTTTTCTGGTTCGGACTTTTCAGCAGGCGTCTGAAAGTGACATAATGGACAAGTACAGAGAAAGATGAAAACTGTGTCTTCTTTCGCTTTATTGTGCGGCCATTACGACTTCGCGCCCCGCTGCACACGTCCATGTCTTCGCAGTATTGGATCTGCTCAAAAGACCTCGTCAATCATTAATATTGCCCCCGAACAGGTTAAGGAAATAAATAGGTTTTGAAATCGTGATATTTGAAACGTTCGTTTCAGGCCTAAGACCAGGGGGATCTCCTGAGAATTTTCATTCTTTTTTTTTTTTTTTCGTGATCTGGAATTGAAACGAAACAGACATTTTCTGTCTCACACTTTTGAGCCAAATCGGGATTGATCCGAAGTATATCCGAAGTGGTTTTTGGTTTGCAAACTCACTCAGGTGGAATGTGTTCTTTATAACGAGCTAATGTCGTATATGGCATTTCGATTTCGTCCCATAGGGCAAGCCCTACGAGTTCGTCGAGTTTCAGAAATCCTATTTGGAGACATATAAAACGCTTCTGCAGACTAATCCCAAAATCGAATCTGATATGTCCTGGGGACGTCTCCACAGGGATGATGCTGTTGTTGCAATTGAGAATTATAAGGTCGTGGCGGAGCAAGTTCCGTGATAGCCGCGTAGCTAGAAAAATATTTCGGCAGGGTTACCGTGGGGCACTTTACATGGGAGAGGAGGATTTCCCCTCTTTTACTTTTATTTCCCTTTCTTTTCTTCTTTTCCTTTCCTTTTGCTCTTCTTTTCTTCTTTTCCTTTGCTTCCCTTTTCTTTATTCCCCTTTGCTCCTTTCTTCTTCCCCTTTTCTTTTCTTCTTTTCCTTTTCTTCTCCTCCCCTTTTCTTTCCTTCTTCCCTATTCCTTTTTTTTGTTTGGGATAGCAAGCATAGGTGGGGAGTAACACGTTACAAAGTAGTGCGTTACCAGTAACGCGTTACATTCGAGTAGTGAAATATGGTAACGCATTACATTGGGGAGAAAAGTAATGAGTAACGTAACGTCATTACATTTTTACTAACTAACGCGTGACGGCTTTATGCGTTACTGCGTGTTTGGGAACATTGCTTCATCGTCTAAACTTGAAAGCTTGAGCGAGGACCGTGCCTGTAGAATCCGGGAAAATCCCCGATTTTTTCTATTCATCTTCAACAATGACAAGAAGGTCACATCGGCACCCGCGAACAAAATCAAAAGGACTATTGACCTACCCTGGTTGAGATGTCACCTTTGTATACCACCTCTATTTTTCGCTCCCTCTGGTATTTTTCGGACGAATGGGGTAAAAGCGGCAGAAAAATATCCTGAACAAGTAACAAAGTACCAAGGGATTCGCTGTTTGGATTTGCACTGTGTGAGATAAAAGGTCACCGACTCTATCAACCTCGACAAGCAGCACGCACTTGTCATTAAGAGTCCGCTCAGCCATACAGACGAAAATTTTGAGCGTCAACTACTTCTGCGTTGCAATAAATCGCACATGTAAGTTTTTTTCATGCGTGACCCTTGTTTGTGCACAACATTGAGTGTATTGATCTGCGGAATGCACTTGTGTGACTCAACCAAAAATGGTACATATTATAAGGACAACTGGCCAAGTAATGCAAAAGTAACGACATTACTTACCAGAAGTAACGGCGTTAGTAACGCGTTACCAGCTATCGTAACAGTAACGAATAACGTAACGCGTTACTTTTTGAAAAAGTAGTGAGTAACGCTAGTGCACTACAAAATAAAAGTAACTTCCCCACCTATGATAGCAAGCCGACCTTCGTCTTGCTGACCTTTCCTTTCTTTTTCTTAATAAACCAATTCCCCCCATTTTCCCACTCCCAAATGCACTACCAAAGGAGGTACCATTTCGCGAGGGGCTTGAACCCCCAGAACCCCCCCCCCCCTCAGCAGTGTTATCAATGAGAGCAGTATTCTAAGCCATATTTGTACTAGCCAGTAAGTACTTATTGCCGAAAAACATCGTGACAAGGCCCTCGTTGCCAGCCGCTGAAGAGAAAATACTTCGCGCCTGGATTTACGCAGCGATGTCAAATATCTTCCTTTAATACAGCTTTGTCAGATCTCAAGATGATAGTTGGTTCCATGGTTCTGCAATCTTTGTGCACATTGCGATGGTGGGACTTTGAAACATGACGACATGACATGACATGATAATTAAACCTGGACGGGGACGGCTCTCACAGTAAAAGCTTGACATAATCTTAATAATCATCAGCATCCCTAACTAGCACATGTCTTTTTTTTTTTTGGGAGTGACGTCTATTTCTATGTCGAACGGTGATCGAAAATCGTCCGCCACGGCGTGGTTTGCCACGTTTCCGCGAGGTTCTGCAACCAGGTGCAATCGCAGGTGCAATCGTATTCCCGTTATCTCTGATTTTGTTGTGGTTCAAAGAGAGCGCGGAATACATTCCACGTCTGTAGGGAGAGCTCGCGAAAACGTATACATACCTGGAAAACTATATTGGAAGTGGTGTTCGAACGGTATTGTTGTTCATAGAATATTGTTACTCTTGTTATATATCTTGTTACCCTTTCGCCGCTATTACCTTGAACGATCTCTCACTCTCTCTCTCTCTCTCTCTTACACTCTAAAAACAGAACTTCACCGCACAGCGCGTTCTGCGCCAACCATTGCTACGAATGATAGGGTTATCGCTTCTCTTTCGAGGAGAGAGGAGGGCGTACGCCTTTTTGTGCCAATTAACATGCATCGAAACTGACACAAAAAGGCGTACTCCCCCGTCTCTCTTCGAATCAGAAGCGATAACCCTATCATTCGTGGCAATGGTTGGCGCAGAGCGTGCTATGCGGTGAAGTTCAGTTTTTAGAGTGTACAGTTTTCCTCTATTCATACACACACATACATACATACGATTGTGTCTACACTCTAAAAAAAACTCCTTTTTAGGCGTAGTTGGGTATATTTGGAGTGTATCAGTTGCTCTACTCCCATATTACACCCCCCAAGGAAAAGAATACACCGTGTTTTTGGTGTGAAATGGGTGTAATATGTATATGTCCCGCACCTTTCATGACCTTTCATGTCATCTACATGTCACGCCACCCTCATCATCTTTTATTTAGTTTTTTTTTTTCATCTTTGAGATATATTTTTATTTAGGAATAGCACGCCGACCTTCGGTCATGCTGACATTCCCGAAATAAACGCATATCCTCCCCTCCCCGGGGCTCTGCAGGGTGTAATTTCGAGAATCGGTGTGAAAAAGGTGAAGTGGCCATCAAGGTTCTAATGCTTCGTTACGACGCGTCTGGCAACCGTGTGCTGTTTATTCTCTGTTCTTTAGGTATCGCGGTTGGAGTTAGTGATGGTAGCCGTAATTACTTTCCATCATATACCTTCAGAAATCGCGTTTCCACAACGTGAAAACACAATATGGCTGGTTTTCCTCGGACATGGAGAAGACTCCACGTACGTTGACGTTTTCGGTTCTCTACGCCGAAGAACGTGACCAGAGACACTCATCAATATGCGGCACCATGACGTCTCGCTCTTTATGACGTCCGTTGCCGCAGCTTTCGGTCACGCACCTGAATTTGTTTCCCCCATCCACGATGGAATGATGTGCATGGTATGCGTCACAAACGATTGGACTGCTGCTACGCAGGAACAATACATAAATTAATGCTGCTTGTGGGAAATGAGGTCGGAAATGCCGTGGGAGTATGCGGCAGGATTCGTCGGGTGATCCGTCACTCCGTACTTTTATTTTTCAAATCCAACCAAATCCAATCCAGGTCTCAGTTTTCTGTTTTGCGCTGAACTGGGTTAAAAGGGGCAGGGACGTCTGCCTCTTTCCTTTCCCCTTTTTTTTCCCCTTATGCTTTCTTCCGCCTCTTTCTTGTTTGTTTGTTTGTTTGTCTTCTCATTTTTTTCTGGCTCTATTGGTCCACCCACAGACCTGTTGCTCTGGGCCAGGTGGCGCGAGTGAACAGCAACGTCAGCGCCCCAAATTATGCAACACGCGACAGTTTAGCAGACGACGAGGCACTTTCAAATACAGGGTCTCGAGTTGTTCTCACTTTTCAAGAAGCACCGCTTTTTCTGTGGATTTCCTGCAGGTGTTGTAGCTTTCCTTGGCACTATACCGTTTGAAACACCATGTAAAACCCGCTGATGAAACTGCCTACTGTTGTGATCCGTGGCCGTTTGGGCCCGAAATGGCGCTGTGCAAACTTCACTGCAACAGCCCTATAAACGCGGTTTGGACCAGCCGGTCCTGACTGGGTCGGAATTAACCTCTCCATATTTTTCTTTCATATTCAATCAATCAATCAATCTTTCGTACACTCTTAAAAGTGAACTTCAACGCATATCACGCTCCTAGCCAACCTAGGCTAGGAGCGTGCTATGCGGTGAAGTTCATTTTTAAGAGTGCAGGACGCGTGCTAACCTTCCTGTCCCCACACTCTTTCCTGCTGTCCTCCCTCCAACTGTCCACGTCTGCACGCCTCTCATAGACGCAGTCGATTCGCGGCACTAACGTGGAATTTAAAAAATCACAAATTAAGACCTTAAACCTTAAAAACCCTAAACGTTTTTTTAAAGCCGTGTTAGCGCCGCGAAGCGACTGTGGTCATGAGCTGCGCATACCAGGTCCCCCAAGGTCGCCATTTTCCCATGTATTTGTTCCTATCCCGATGCGTGCAATGACGGAGGCCGCCCTTAGATACCCCATTGTTACCAGACGTTGGCTTGCGTTTGATTGTAGCGCGCTAAAGATCCAGTTGAAGCACAATCCAAGCCAGGCCAAGTCACCGAAGGAGAAATGGACGACTGCGCCTGCGGCGCCTGGTACGACAGGTACGCTATGTGATGCACGCAGCCGTGCACTAGATCCTTCCGATCGCTCAACACGCTTAAAAACGGGACCAAAAAGTGAAACACGACACAGAAAGTTGTTATGCGCGTTTTATTTGGACATATAAAGACTAGATTCATTCGCAGAAACAACAAAAACATTTTGCCGCTAAACTTAGCGCGCTGAAGTGATCCGGAACGGCAACAGTGGGGTATCTAGTGGCGGCCTTCATCGTTGCACGCTTTTCCGAGGTGAGTTTGGGGGACCTGGCGCATACAGACGAGGACACATGGAAAGGGGATAGCAGGAAAGAGTGGGGGGACAGGAATGTTAGTGTGCGTCCTGGGCCGACTTCAGGCGGAATTGTGCCGACATTCGTCCGGATTGACTGTCGGAATACCCAAGGAAAACCGCAGACAGCACAGCCGGTGGTAGGATTCGAACCTGCCGCCTCTCAGTCTTCAGCAAAAGGGGGGCGGGGGAGATTCTGCAGTCGGCGGAAGAATGTCTGAAGCATCCAGTAAAGCGCTTCCGCCCGCGCATCACAGAGGGCGCCTCGAGCTCACGACGTCTGGGATAAGCCCGCTCTAAAGTGCTTCTGCCCGCGCCTCGCAGAGGGCGCCACGGTCTCACGGTGCACTGTCTCAGGTAGATCCTGAGCTATTGTTGGTGAAATAGTTCGAAGAATTCGCGTTAATTCTGCCACAATTTATTTGCTTTGATTTTTTTTTCTCCTGTTGTACAGCTTGCTGCTGTACAATGCTTGTACAATGCGTACCTGCTTCCCTCTCCCCTTTCTGCTCCCCTCTTCTCCGATGCTTATTGTTATTCAGATTGATCCGATTGATCTATTTGTAGTTTTACCATCTTCGATCTTGAGGATCTGGAGCACATTCTTCTTCATTGCCCTCACTACGAACCTTCCCGAACCACACTCTCCGAGTCTCTTCGTCAGCTGGACTCTCGCCCTTTCTCCCTATCGAAATTGCTTGGTCCCTGGCCCAATCCAGCCCAGCAACGCTCTGCGCTCAAAGCTCTTCTGACATTTCTGGACACCATCGGACTTGGATCGTTATTGTGAAGGTGCTCGTTATTTTAATCCCCCTATTCCATCCAGCAATGGGGTAGAGTATCGCCTGAGGCGATGAAACTCCCCACTCTCCAAGGTCGAAAATAAAGTTGTTGTTGTTTTTACCATCTTCTTTCTCTCTCTCTCTCTCGCAGCACGCCTGACTGAAACACTAATAAATATTAATAAACAGCGCTGGGAATCGAAATATTCCCTTTGCGCTAAGACAGCACGTCAACATTTGTCTCGCACATTAAACGAGGATGTGACAGGGGAAGCAAACAATTTGGTCGCATCACAATGAAGCTGTCCGCTTTCGATCTTAAGTACTTGGCAATGTTTCTTTTTTTTTTTTTCTTCTTTTTTGCCGGCAATGCCGACGGAATAAGGTGGTTGATTGATTGATTGATTTCTAAAAAGAAAAATCGTGTACGGCGGAACAGAATAAACGACCCATTATTGGCAAGGAAAGAGGAAACGTGGGCATTTTTCGCCACATAACACACTGAACGCCAGCCATTGCAAGGAATGACATCTTTATCACACTGTAAACTGAAAAACACCCTTATGGGTGTAAATCGCTTGTCCTATAATTGACTCCTCTTTTTACACCGTATGGTCTGGAACACCCTTTTTAGAGGGTGTATTCCGTGTAAAACGCCCTTTGAAAGGGTGCTTTTCCTTGAAAATGCCGTCTTTTGCACCCTTTATACACCTTTTTAGGAGGGTGTTTAACGATCTTACACCCTCCTAAAAGGGGGTTTAAAGGGTGCAAAAGAGGGCATTTTCAGAGAAAAGCGCCCTTTCCAGGGGTGATTTACACGGAATCCACCCTCTAAAAAGGGTGTTCCAGACCATGTACGGTGTAAAAAGAGGTGTCAGTTATAGGACAAGCCATTTACACCCATAAGGGTGTTTTCCAGTTTACAGTGCATTCTCAACTTTATATATCCCCCACTTTTTTTTTTTTTTTTTTTTCAGTCGTCATCACTCTGATTTGTGGAAACGGCGACCTTTAGCAGTCGGAATGATCTCGTTCTGTCTTCTGATCCGTGGAAAACGGGAGGCGCACACTCCCTTTTGTAACAGCTATGCAGTACGTCTCGCGCTTTCTGAAAGCCAGGAGTGAAAACAGTACCGCTCTGTGCAAGGGTTGGCCCTCCGCGTGGGTGTGAAGTTCTGGTTTAACAATGCATCAAGTTTCGAAGAGCAGTTCAGGTAAGTGCGACCTGTTGGCAATAATGGGCAGTAACATAACGCACCATCTATATACAGTCAACCCTCGATTTATGAACACCCTCGGTTCCCCGAAAAATCGTTCATAAATCGAGGGATTCATAAATAAAAAATTCCGTGAAGTGAGTACTATCGAGCAAATGGAACAGTATTTCCGAGTTGATATTGTGTTTATAATGCAATATATTGTGTAATTTTGCTTTGGACCATGCCTTCTGCTGTATCAGTCTCACAAAACACAGATGTTAGCGCATTGACACTCTGTTTATTATGCAATACTAAATAGTTTAATTTTGCTTTGAACCATGCCTTCTGCTGTGTCAATTGAGGTCAGGAACACTTCTGCAGAAACCCGTTTGTTGTTCAGATTTCGAGGGGTGAACAACCGAGGGTGCAATACCTCGAAAACGTTTTGTCTGTTCAGGCGTCATTCATAAGACCACGAATAATCCCTTTGAAGGTTTTTGTTGGCCTCGGAACGATCCGTTCATAAATTGAGGGCAAAAACACTGGGCAACTCCTAGTTGGTTCCCAGAAATTCCATTCATTATTCGAATATCGAGGTTCATAAAACGAGGGAAGAATGCATGTAAAAAGTTTGGTTCCTCGTGCTAGTGTTCATAAAACGAGGGAATTCATAAATCGAAGGTTCATCAAGCTGTCTTTCTCGTTTCCATTCCACATTTTCTTGTTTTTATTTTATTTGTATTTGTATTTCTTATTTTTTATTAGTTCTCATTAACGGCCTATACACCGAGGTGCGCTGAAACAAAAGCAACAAACCAAGCTAAACAAACGAACAGGTGAGGTCAAGTAAATGATAATGTCACGGAGCCTATAAATGCTTGTCGCACTACATCATCATTACTTATTTGTTGTTGTTGTCGTCGTCACATAGGAAATGAAAGGAGAAAGATCTGCAAGTGTATCGTGACCTTCGCACGTTAAACGTTTATACGGCTACTGAAGGCTCACGTTAAAGGTGGACTCACGTTAAAGCTCATCGTCATCATTTATTGTTGTTGTTGCTCTCACGTTCCCAGTCACGTAGCCTGTCTGACTTCGTCGTGACTTAAACCCTCTTTTTTTCTGCTTCTTCTTCTATCACATCACATCACATCCCGTTTCACAAACGTGAGCTTTAACGTGAGTCCTGGCAAAGGAGAACTTCCGCGACACAGCATCAAAGCGTCCCAGCTTAAACTGGTTTGGAAGCGCAACGGTTGATACAAGAAGTCATCGAGTCGGACACGGTGACGGAATAAGTGTAGTGTCTATACGCTACGATGCTTTATCGAGTCCGAAAATACTTTAACTGGAAGTACGCCAACAGGTCGATGCAGCAGCGCGTACGTTTCGATCACGGTACGAAATCACTTGTCAGCTCAACGTAAACACCCGGCACGTTGTACGTATTTCTCGCAGAAGGACTTTTGCAACACGCAGGTAATCCCCAGCATGAAGCGTTCTATGGCACTTTGTATATATACGCCTTGTGACGTCACGCGTCGCTTGAAGAAGGGTGGTCTGCATGCCAGAAAGAGAGGTAGGGAACTTTACACTCTGAATCAGAACTTCACCGCATAGCAGGCGGTGCGCCAGCAATTTGCCACGAATGATAACGTTATATCGCTTCTGATACGAAGAGCGAGAGAGGGGGGGGGGGGGGGCGTACGCCTTTTTGTGTCAATTCGGATTATGATAATTGACACAAAAAGGCGTACGCGTACAAAAAGGCGCTAGTAGCGTATTCGCTGGCCAAGCGGCCGAGGGACGTGTGTGACCTTTTTACGTGGGTAGAAAAAAAGAGAGTGCTCCTTGAAATGAACCTCACCGAATAGCACACTCATAGCCAATCATCATCTCGAATGATATCATAATCTGCCCTGATTTGTTGAAAACGGGAGGCGTACGCCCATTCTGTGACAATTATGAACAGCATAAGTGTCACAAAAAAGGCGTACGCTTCCCGTTTTCAACAAATCAGGGCAGGAGGTAACGATATCACTCGAGATGATTGTTGGTTAGGAGCGTGCTATGCCGTGAAGTTCGTTTTTAAGAGTGTTGTTTGAAAGCTTACTGAATTCACTTAGATCCATGACATTGCTACGAATCTCCATGAAGTTATTTTTTTACATCTGCCACCCCAGAAAGACATGGTAGCTGACCTGACTTGATGATCGGTGGCAAATTTCTCAATTCGTCATCATCAGTGTATATGTTGTTGTTGTTGTTGTTGATGCCCGGCGACCCAGGAACCTTTCCAGGAACGGATTACCCACAGCTGCTGTCATATAGCAACCATTTCGCTGTTGAACTGTGGCTGAAAACACCTCCTTTACTTGCGATGCAACAACAACAACGCTTTGCTGAGTCTACATGCTGCGGTGTTCAGCATAAAACAGGTGACGTCAACTCCAGCGCTCACCGTTAACGCAGACAAGATATGACGTCGACTCGCAATCCCGACCAGGACGTATTTACGCTTCAGTACGTGAGCGGAAGCATTTTTCATAAACAATCGTGCATGGGGATGATGCAGTGAAGCAGTCCAACTTGGAACGGTTTTGATACCAACAGTGACGTTAAAGGCAGACGGAGTAAGGTATCGTCCGGAACCGCACTGCAAATTGCTTTTATTGCGTTATGAATGTTAATAGTCATAATTAGAGCTGGGATTTTCGGGACATGTCCTGGTTTTTAAAAAAATGTCCCGATAACAGTGTCGGCTACGAGAATACATATACCAATCGGATTGCACCTGGCTTTCATCAGCTTCGTTGTCCCGAATTGTCCCAAATTTGTGCTGAGTGTCCCGAAAGATCACAGACTGTCCCGGATGTCCAGAGTTTCTCTAAAATGTCCCGTTATTTATCAGGCACGCCTGTAGAAAAATTTGGTTTTTCTATGGATACGGATAATGTATGAAGTTCCTGAATCGCCTCAAGGGGATAATCGAAACAAGATTCAAGAGCATGTGGGTTCACAACTTCACAAGAGAAAGAAATGAGAAGCGTCAGGGAAGCGCGTCAGGGAAAGTCAGGTAAAGTAGAAAAGGCATAGCTGAGCAAAAAGACGCTTAAAATGTTCCTGACCATATCGTTCGACGCACGAGAATAGACCGTCGGTTTCGGTGATGCAAAACAAATTGAAATAATCTAAAGCTGATAAAAGCACTTTGCACATATATAGAGATATGGATACGTTGTCCCGGAAAGTGTCCCGATTTTGTCCCGATTTTAGTAATTTTATTGTCCCGCTAATCCCAGCTCTATAGTCATAATATGATTACAATTTCATATATTTATTGCCTATAATTTTAATATGGCTTCTAGTTCTCATACATAATATTATATGACGATAATAATAATAATAATAATAATAATTTTATTTGTGCCCAAGAACGGGCACAAGGGCCTTGGTACTGGCGCACACAATATGGCACACAACAAAGCAATATAATGTGGAGGTAAAAGAGGATGGAAAAGCACAACAGAAACTATGTTAAAACTGTGGTGGCGCCGCTGGTGGCTAACGAAGCAGCGCGAGAGCGCGTACTTCATGTTCTCATTGGCTGCGTACCGATCACAGTGTTCCGATCACATGTTCATTCCCTGCATCTCATGTCACAGTCATTAACGTTTACTCACCCACGGCTATCTCAAAAACAAAGGGGTCAGAGCGATAGTTATTACTATATATACGACAGGCATTTGGTTCCATCATTTTTGAAGGACGCATAAGAAGGAGACAAAATGCCACAGAAGTGCGCACTATAGAGTTTAGCAGGATTTAACAACGTGTGATAGAGTCGTATGGACAGAATTTATATATAGGCGTGATAGTAATATTATACAGTGAAAATAAATATATCACTTCAGGCGGCATACATTCTAACAGCAGAACTTCCAGCGCAACGCTGAAAACAGACGAACCCCTGAAGCCACACAGCTTCACCAGCCACTGCACCAGATATGATATACGGTTATCGCTCGATCCTGATTTGTGGAAATAACGGGGGAAGGGGGGTCACACGCCGTTTTGTGACAATTAACGTACCTGCCTGAGTGTCGCAAAAAGGCATACGCCCTTTGTTTTCAACAAAACACAGGAGACGTCTTCTTTTGTTCTTTGTTTCAGAGGAGAAGAGAGGTTGGCCATGCTCAGCAGGCCTAAGATCCTGTTATGCGGGGAAGCACCGTTTTAAGATTCGAACCTGGGAGGTACCAGGACACCTCCCAACCCTACCACCACTACCATCATCCGTTTCAAGAGATCACGGGTTCGATACCGGCCGAGGATGGAAGTACTGTGCATCGTTTAGTTCCACTACCGTGCGTCGAAGATTACCGGCGCACGTCAAAAGAACACCCTGGTGGTCGAAATTATACGCAGCCCTTATACCTTGCGGCACATGCAACACGTCGCCATACAGGCTGACATACATAGGCTGATCACACCTTACGTGTAAACCTATTCCAATTACGTATTGTTCCATTCCATTCCATTGTTCCATTCCATTGTTATCATATCCGCATTATATCATTTAATATAATACAGTATATAATAACGCACATATGTGCAGAAGCGTTCTTCACGCCTCACTCCCCCGCTACATTGGCGCTGTGGGGTAAGCAATAAATAAATAAACGCAAAAGAAAACGCGTTCAACAATTTCACGTGTGGTAAGTGAACTCCCTTCGTCCACCGTTTTCTCTTTCTTTGTACTTTTTCTTCTTGTTCTCTTTTATTGTTTTTTTTTTTTGTTTTTTTTCGAGGGGTCCTTTTTCCAGTAATAAAAAAAAAATGTTTCTCCCAATAAGGTAGCATTTCCTGGAGTTTGACGGAAGCCGCAAGGTATACGTTTTGCATAAGGGTCCCTTTTCCCCCTTCCCACTTATCCCGTATCTTCCCTCAAGACTCGAGGAAATGCAACGTTATACGAATCTACCCCAGCTTCCCTGCATTCTTCTTTTACGTCGAACATTTCTCCCATGTTTCTTCCCAGTCCAACCTCCGTATATATATATATATACGTAGAAGATGCTTATAATCAGCGTCGTATATAAGTTACACAAAGAACGTTTCGGGCCTTCCTCATCTAACCTTTCTTTTGGAGGAGTAAAGCTCCTTTGTTCTCTGCCAACCATTTTCGTACAGATATTCCTGACTGCAGTTGCGTGCAGAGAACGAAATCAGGCAGAGAGAGAAAGGGGGGGAATTTCGAAATAAACCTACTTTATGATCTAGCTCGCAAAATGTTTACTATGGGTTTCATCTCTGAAGGCACCACGGCGATTTTGCGCGGAATTCTCTTAAGTGAAGCGGGTACTTTGTTTGCCACGCCCATTGAAACCGTTCGGGAGACAACGGAATGCTGGTACGAAAATTGCACGGTATTGCTGCAAGAGAAACTCTGTGTATGCGATCTTCAACGCGCAGTTATTGTTAAGTGGCTCGAAGCCCCTGCCGTTGAGTGTGACACAGTATAAGCACAAGATTGCAAGTGATATATGCGTTTCCGATTTATGTGGATAACAACAGATCATCCATCAGTCCAAATTATTATTATTATTATTATTATTGCTTTCGTCTTCATAACATTGCTCGCACATTGTAGTGAAACTTGGAAAATTAAGGTTAACAACATTCTTAGAAGCTGTCTCAAAAGTGTTGCTTATAAAAATTGCTGTATGGGGCATTCTGGGGACCTTTTTCGTGATCTGTCTTTTGCATCTTTTGATAATTTTTTTAAATCCAACATTGTACTAAATCACTTTTGGGAATCTTCCTTCAAAATACTTGTCACGGCGAACCGTTCAATGAGAACAAAATCATTTAATTTTGTTGTACCATTCTCTTTCACTAGGTATGGGCTGTTTCGCAGAGTATGTTATGTCCCTCGCGCTTTTAATGGCCTTCCTTCTCAGTTTTTAACGATCCAGTCCAAGTCGAATTTGAAAAGGTCACTGCGTCAATTATATTATTGTGCCTGTAGTTGTATTTGGATTGCTTTTTCTAGCTAAGTTGCGTTTAGTTGTCTTGCTGCTGACTGCCTCCAGGCCCAGCGTCACAAGCCCTTCGGCTTAGGCGGGCCTGCTTTGTATCTTGATTTGATTCACAAGGAATAAAAAATTATTATTATTATTATTTCGGCATTATGTGTGTGTATCACTATTAAAACACGGGTTGCGTACGGGTAAAGTACTTGGGCCCTGGAATCACAGTGTCAGACCCCGGGCGTTCTGTGCCGTAGTGAAATTTTTCCGAGTCATTGATGCAGACAACAAGTTTTGAGCCTATGCGTCTTTTGTGGGTTTTGATGCGAGACTGTTTTCGTGTTGCGTGTTTGCGCGTTCTGACACATCTTAGTGTGTGTGCTATTGTCTTCTGTCGGAATCACCGCCACCACCACCACTAATCACCGCCATCATCATCATCACCATCCTCCTCCTCCTCTTCATTGGCATCATGATTACAAGAGTTTTCCCCCAAAGTAATTGGTGCAAGTGATGTGGAGCTGCGGCCCTCACACTAGTGAAGCCAAATTCTCTGTTTTATTTTTTCTTAAAACCAACCAACCAACCAACCAACCAACCAACCAACCAACCAACCAACCAACCAACCAACCAACCAACCAACCAACCAACCAACCAACCAACCAACGGGTTGTGATGGTGGTTGCGATGGAACTGCTTACCGTATAGTCGGCCACGCGTCACGACTATCGTCCTGGGCCGACTTCACTGTTAAAACACAGCTTCAGCGCATAACACGCTGCTACACTCTAAAAACAGATGGTGGTGGTGGTGGTGGTGATGCACTCTAAAAACATAACTTCACCGCATAGCACACTGTGCGCCAACCACTGCCACGAATGATAGGATTATCGCTTCTCAGTCGAAGAGTGATGGGGGCGTACGCCTTTTTGTGTAAATGTATCCAAATTGTCACAAAAGGCGTACGCTCCCTATCTATTCGAATCAGAAGCTATAACCGTATCATTCGTGGCGATAGTTCGCGCAGTGCGTGCTGTGCGGTGAAGTTCACTTTTAGAGCGTGGTGGTGAAAGGGCTGTAAAAACAGATTGGGGGGGGGGGGGGGGTAATGGCAGTATCGGCTCAACGTTGTTGGCCACACCGAAGTGGCCGTCGTCACGACTATAGCCAAAAAAAAAGAAAGAAAAAGTAAGGCGGATGGAGGATAGAGGATGAAGAGTGGAGATGCGTAGAGGGTGCATGAGTCCGTCGAGGAGAGCAAAGTGTTAGATGGGTCGTTGAGCAAGACCTGCCACAGACCTGCCCGCTAAAAACAGAGACCGGCCTCGGTGGCTCAGTCGGTAGCGTGTTTGAACCCGGCCGAGGATGCCAGCAACTTGGTGGCAGGGTACAAGTTGCTTAGAGACGCCGTCTTCCGCGAGGGACGTTAAATACGGGGGGCCGTGTGATGAGCTTTCATCGCACGTTAAAGAACCCTCAGGTGGGCAAAAGCAATCCACAGACCGACCGCTGTGGCGTCGCTCATGATCTCAGTTGTCTCGCGATGTAAACCCCCAGTTATTATTATTGTTATTATTATTATTATTAAAAACAGAGGAGGGGGGTCGAGGTAGCTTGCCACCGCATAGCATCCCGAGTGACATCGTTCTACACCCTGATTGGTTAAAAACGGGATACTCCTCCCTGTGGATCTGCACGTGCTGCAAGCCCTTACGGCTAAAATATGGATAACGTTCGATATACAAAGATAGAAAAGAAATACAAAGAAAGGAAGGTCTCACAGGAGAGTTGTTTGGAGTCAAATGTTTCAGCCACATATGTGTCTTTTTTTTCTTTTCTTTTTTTCAATTAGCTTAGGGACCGAACCATATATCCATGGACGCCGCCAGGATTATTTCTGGGGTGGGGGAGCAGAATGTTTGGGGGTGGTTTTCACGGTATGGGATCTGCAACTAATTCTGCGTGTAAACGGCGCACGCTACTACATTCATTGTCTTGGCTCAGAAACCCTATATGTTTCTAGAACGTACAGAGAAAAAAGGAATTTGTGATTGTGTTGCAACGGCAATGTTTACTTGCCGAAGCCATGGGGGGAGGGGGGGGGGGGCAACGACCTCCTTGCCCCGCCGTGACGGTGCCCATGCATATATCCCTTTAAGAGTGTGCGCAGTGTCCCAAAAAAGACGGAACGCTCAACGTGACAACCGAATGTTTCCTGGGGAAACGAGTTAAGCATTGCGAGCACACGGGCATGTTGGCAGTCGTCTAGCGGAGTCGCCAGTATTTTGTTGCGTAAGTCTTTCTGATTGTTTACGTGGATGACATTTAAAGAGACGGTCGCGTCCAGAAACCCATCTATTAATTAAACCCATAAATTAAATAAACGAATTTTAAAGATCAGCGCTGCTCCCGCGGCCGAAAGAGTTTCCGGCGGCGTGACGTCACTCCCTAAGTAGAGGAGTGAGAGAGCGGCGCTTAGAGGAGAGAGGCACCTTCCAGACGCCGGTAACTGGGACGCCCGCACGGCCCGCCGGCATTCCTTTTCTCAAGGTCGCGCCCTCATTGGTTCCTAGGGAGTGACGTTTTCCCGTTTTTTTTAGAGAGGGGATTCCAGCATACTCTCAACATCCGGCGTCTGCTCTTGTCATGTATTCCATCGAATAAGAGCCAAACTACGCCACTCTATCGCGTGGGATTTTCGATGCCGTGGTCTGTGGTCTGCCAGGAATAAAATGACCACTATAGTTTCGAAATCCACTGGAACGGATGCGACCGTCCCTCCGGATTCCTCTGTCGCTTTTGCGTTATGGATCATAGCGCGTCCGCGAGCATAGAACTAGAAGATCTGCAAAGCAACCTTCGACATCCACGGCTCCTCCACCACTACGCACTCTCTGCTTTACTCCGTTGACCCCACCATTGTCCCTTTCTCTCCCCCGCCGAATGCCACGTTCCTTTACCACAGTCTTCCACCGCATTACACCGCATTTACACCGCCTTTACACCGTCGTCTTTACACCTTTCACCGCCTTTACACCGACTTGCAAGCACCTCCTCGGTGTCGGCGCAACCAGCCTCTGTTCCACGTGTGGTGTGCGCGGTGACCTCCATCACATCCTCCTGGTCTGCGGACAGTACGATCACGAGCGCATCCTCACGGAAACTTCTCTGCAACGCGTCGATCAACGGCAGTTCGACTTGGCCAAAATTCTCGAGCCATAGTCGGGCCCCTCACGTCAGATGCAAGGTCTACGAATTGTTGCTGAGTTCCTCTCCAGCACTCGACTAATGGACGAACTCTAATAGGATACCTTTCCATCATCATCCCTTTCTAATCCCTTCCACAGGCACAATGGGGCAGTGTACCGCCATAACGGCAGTGAGTGACCCACCACCTCATCATCCCATTCATCCTCCACCTATTTTGACCCGACGATCTCAAACGCGCTCGATCAAGAAGCGACTGCCGTGAACGTCGTCTGCGACAGATCGTTCAGCTGTTTCGGAACTGACAACAATAGTGCTGCGACTTAACCAGTCAAAGTCATCAACCGATGCGCAGAATTAACATCACGACAGTCACTAAATGAAATTACAGTGAACCCTCATTATTATGACCATGGTCGTTCCGGAAAATTTTGCTCATAATGCGGAATTGTCATATAAACGGGGGGCATTTCCAGAGGTTTCACGAAATTATTCCCCAGGAGTGTGGTCGTAAAGCGCTATGTCAGATTAACGGGGGTCATATTAACGAGGGTTCACTGTATATGCCCAAAACGTCACGACCTTCTCCAAGAGAGAACCCTCCCAACTCCGCTATTTTTATTTATTTATTTTTTTTTCGTGGCGCCTCCTAAGTTAACTAATATGGCAAATCTAATTGGTTAACTTTTAAAGTATTGATGGTTTAAGGGCCGACATGTCATTTGGAATTTTATAGAGTGCATTGAGAAATATCTGATCGAGGGTTTCAAACGACGTGCGGTTTGCGTGGTTGTCTTTTCTTTTAAAAACCAAGCGCGTGACAAAAACATGCCACGTGACAATGCAATCGGGCGATCGCGGCACACGGGCACGTTTTCAGGTATTTTTTTTATTGCTTTCGTTTTTGTATTCATGTGATAATCCGCACACTGGATTGGATGAATAAAATATACAAAACAAAGTGAAGATGGATTCGAGTAATCCTCCGTGTCAAGCAGAACACGTATTGTCTTCTGAACCTCAGGAAAGATTAGTCGATCGGTCGTCTCGCGTATTAACGAACGTCGGCGATCACTTTCGATTGCCACATCATGAAAAACGCCTTCCGTTACTCATCGCCGGGCTACTACAACTCAACAGCTGATATATACGCCTCACATTTTAAAGCTGGCTCGTGACCTTTTCGGAATACACAATCTATCGAAAACGTTCCTCTCAATTTCTGCTCCCATTCTTTCCTGCCTGTAACGACAAGCGGGGAAAATGTCAGAAGCCCGCGAAACCGCGGTTGATGCATTTACTCCAAATAGGATTACAACACGAACGGAGCGAGCGCATCTGGTTACACTGACATAAACTGCGTCGCGAGTTGTGAAATGTGGACCCTTTGATATATTTAAAAAAAAGGAAAGAAAGGAAAACTTGCTACGCGACTCCAATATGCAGGTGCGCGTGTTGGCTTTGGAGGAAAAGCTAGCGCATTAGCTATATTTTACTCCGCAGCTGAAGTCGCCACGGCTTCGGAAACAGAACTTGTATTTCTTTTTTTTTTTTCTTTTATGGACTTTGCGTTAGATACAGATAGTGACTTCGGGGCCAGTGGTGTTTCTCTCTTACTATCTTACGCCCACACGGTTTGTGTTGGTTCCTCTTTTGATTAACGCTTTGTTGTCCCCTAAGGTACTCCGTTTTAGACTTCGGGCGCGGAAAACTTCACGGTCCCTTGAGAACAGTTACGCAAAGAAAAATTGCGAAGCAGTTATTTATGTCCAGGTTCTTTTCTTAAGGTCGTCATGGTGGAGGGAACGTCATTTTTCCACCTTATACTTACTCTAGCCGCGTGTTTTTACACAATCGTTCACGAGCAGCAGGTCATATACGCGAAGCGAGGTCTTATACAGTCCGATATTTTTCTCTACCATCGACGTTAATTCAACTGATTTATTAATTTAATGCGATTAATCAGGTCGATATTTTTGTTTCATTATGTGTATCACTGGAATCATCTGCGCTCTCCGTATACCATATATAGTCCTTCCTTATGACTTTTATGGAACAAACATCCTTTTAGAACCCTTGGTATCGAGACCTCGCTATCCTGAGCGTACTGGAGTAGCAGGCCCAACGTATAGTTGGGCGAACATCTCCATATTGCTAGATCAACAGTAGCTGGACCTGGAGCTGGATCAACAGTATTGAAAAATAAAAATAAAATATAATAAAATTTTTTTTTCTTTTTTACAACAACCAACTAGAGCTAGAAATGTATCGTTATTTTTCTAAAGAAAAGAACAGACTCGACAGTATTTTTTCCATAGATTGAGAAGTTACCCGTCAAAAAGAACTCGTTATAAGTTAAGTTACCCTGTGAAAAATGTAACTAAGTTAATAACGAAGTTCTTCAGCCTGAAATGTAACTCGTAGTTACCGAGTTACTTAAAAAAAAGAACGAGTTACTTCCAAGTTACTTCGGACACAAAATAGCATTACGCAGGTGCAGCGCGTGTGAGCAGATGAGTTAGACCTTGAGTTCCCTGCGGAGGAATGCAACACGCTTAGATCGTCTTCGTTTATATCCAACAATAGACCTCTCCCTGTTTGTAAACAAATGACGTCATAGCGTTCGACAGCGCTACAAATTTGGTAGAGTTGAACAAGAGGTGAACAAGGAGCTAGAGGTGAACAAGGTCGCACCCGAAAGCCACTGTCTTGAGGGGACTACGATGGCCCCTGAAAGGGACGCAACCTTCGGTCCTACTTTTCTTTCAATAGGGGGCAGCGAACAAGTGCCCGTTCCTGGAACCAAGCCCTCTCCTTCCGCTTTGTTGCGGTTTCAGTGTGTCTACCAACGTCATGATGACGTTTCTCTGGTAGAGGTCTATTTGAACACTTTGCATCTTACTCCCTGTGGGCGCACAATGGTTCAGCTTCATTTCAATGGCAGCGGTTCTTACTTCCTGAATAAAATACAGTCATTGACTGAATATCGCGTTTTATGGCAAAAAATGTCATGAAGGAACCGGAGAGAAAGCTGAAAATGTGTGGACGTGAGTGAAAAGCGAGTTAAAAGTAACTTGGAACTTAACTTAACTTACCTCGGCAAAGTTACCTGAAAAAGGAACGAGTTCCTCTGAAAGTTACCACGGCGCAAAAGTACCGAGTTAAGTTACAAGTTACCAAAAAAAGGAACTTAGTTACAGTAACGAGTTACTTGTAACGAGTTACCTCGAACTCTGATTTTTTCTGCTTCACTGTCTTGTAATTACCCTACTCACACTCTTAAAAATGAGGTGGTGGTGGTGGTGATGGTGGTAGGGCTTGCCGTTGTCGGCCTCACGTATGCGGGCAACGTCACGACTGACGCCCTGGGGGAATGTGCGTCCTGGGCCGACTTCTAAGGGAACTGTGCCGACATATGTCTTAAAAATGAACTTCACCACATAGCACGCTCCCAGCCAACCATCATCCTGGGTGATATCGTTCCCTTCCTTGATTTATTGAAAACGGGAGGCGTACGCCTTTTTGTGACACTTATGCAGAAATGTTAATTGTCACAAAAAGGCGTACGCCTCCCGTTTTCCACAAATCATGTGAGAGAACGATGTCACTCGGGATGATGGTTGGCTTGGGGCGTGCTATGTGGTGAAGTTCATTTTTAAGAGTGCAGTGTGCTAATTGTAGTGTTTGTAACTGGTGTATCGCTCACCTGGTACTTACTAGGTAAGAACCTACAACGGGAAGCATTTCCTACCGGGTATTCCACCCTATACATTTTCAGAGCATTATACCGTCACGTACGAAGCTAATAAAAATCAACTGAACGAGCGGATAAGTAATACGGCTTTCTGCGAAGCGCATAATACGCATACACAGCTGCCTGAGACACAGGATCGAGGAGTGCCTACCTCATCCCGAAGTCCGAAAGCGAACGCAGGTGGAACCGCTCCCCGCTCGTGTGTACGGAAGCATGCAAAGAAGAAAAAAAAAGGAAGAAAAAGAAAGAAAGATCGCCTTTATTGAATAAGGAGAAGGCAGGAAATAAGGAAGATTTCCGGGACGATCGATTGATATCGATGCACTAAAATTACCTCAAGTTTCTGGAGTACAAATGTTATTTACTTTTCATGCTATTCATATAACGCGCAACTCAGAGTGTTGAAAGTTTTTTTTATTGATTGATTGATTGAAAGAAAGAAAAAAAAATGGGGATTGTAGCCCTCATCACGAGGGCCGGTTACCCCAGATCACCTAAGGAAAGGAATTCCAGACACATCCACCATCACCCACTGGAGATGTCCCGAAGCGGCGACGAACGCCACAGACAGGTCATAGCCCATCTAACAGCTTGGTGTCCCTTAAAAACTGTGTAACGGCTCGCAAAGCTGGCAGTTGAGTGCTCATTGGCCATGGGCCCAGCACCTTCTGCACTCCGAAGGGTCGATTGTCAACCCGGCCTAACGCGGCTACAAGTCTGTCACAACACTCAGAGTATCTTGGGCACGTAACTATAATATGTTCGACGTCTTCGATTGAGCCACAGACTGGACAATTAGGAGAGTCCGCCTTCCCAAGCCTGTACAGGAGTCTTGCACTGTATGGTACATTGAGCCGGAGCCTGTGAAACAATGACGTAATCTGCCGTGGCATGGATGTTTCTTTTTTATTACACTTCGTATCTTACGTCGTATCGTCACATCGTCGTAATACGTCGCACACATTTACGTCTCAATACGGTGTGCCGCGGATGATGACGACGTTGGCGGCACGAATACGAAATTTATTACTAGCAATTAACTTAATTGCTTGGGCTTTTACTTGTGCCGCCGACCCTCTCGTATTCTCACGTTTTACGATTTATTTTGTTGCTCGTAGATGTATTATACCAATTTTAAACAGCATTCAATCAAAAAAAAACTTCGTGACAGTTCGTTAAGCAAGGACGGGAACATACTCGGAAGTCGCGCTTGGTAAATAAACAGAGCCAGTTGGGACAACCTGCAAAATATTCTGATCCTATAAATATTTGCGCCTGTCGCGCACCTTATGTTCGCGTCGGACGAGAAATACGGTTTTTTCCGGACAATAAATCAGTCGGAGGAGCGTGTGCTTTACTTGGCCTCGCGTAGCTATCGAAAGCACACGAGCAAGAGACTCAGCTGACTCTTGACGTAACTTATACAGTCGAATAAAAGTCCAATCTCAAAATCAGTCGACAGCCTAGCGACGGCTCCTTCGAAACAAACAGTACGGAGCCTAGAGACTGATTTTATACTCGACTGTAAGTTACGTCATAGCTTTTGAGATAAACTAGAAAAAAACGGCATCTATAAACTCGACACCAGAGTTCTGTACAGTTACATGACTCTGACACTATCTGTAAGTCCAGGATAATTTACTCGAAGTAAAAAAAATTATTGAGTGACAGTTATACTCGTCAAATGTACTTAAGCTAGCTTTGAATTACTTCATTACTTCAGGCTGTGTGCGTTTAAAGTGGCCACACATTACATACGATACTCTGAGAGGCTATAGAGGCTACTCGATGAGAGGCTATATGACATGAATGTCTGTTTATTTATTCTTGAAATCGATCAATCAATCAATGAATGTTTGCGAACACAGAATACCTGAACGGAACGCGGGAGCAGACAGCACATTCAACACTGGCGTATAATTAGTAATTTTGTGGCATAAAAAATTAAATTTATGCTAAACTCTTAAAAATTAACTTCACCCCATAGTACGCTCCTAGCCAACTATCATCCCGAGTGACATGGTTCTTTCCCCTGATTTGCTGAAAACGGGGGCGTACGCCATTTTTGTGGCATTATGCAGTTCATAATTGCGTACGCCCCACGTTATCATCAAATTAAGGGAGAGAACGTTGTCATTCGGGATGATGGTCGGCTAAGGGCGTACTATGCAGTTAAGCTCTGTTTTTAGAATTTAGGTGTGATGAGCGTGCGCATGCGCAGTTCGCACCCCGTTTGAACGTATTATGTTCTAAATTAACTGTAAAATATGTACAAATCAGACACGCGAAATGGAAAACTTGAACGCAGTTGAGAAGCCACAGACTTTTAAAATAAATTATTATCATTAATATTATTTTAAAGGACAAATACTGTAGACATACGTTTAAAACGAACTCCCGTAAAACACGACGGCAAGGAACTGTCCCTTGAGTACAAGTCAAAGGCAAAGTGTAGTTAAATTGCAGCTATACAGTTACTCATTTCTGAAGGTGTTTAGATATACGCTAATTAAGTAGCCTAAAAGTAATTAATTCCGATAAGTTAATTTGATAACTGTCCGTGACGTGTTGTTCTCCGTGTTTCTCAATTTCAGGGTCGATGTCCTTCAACACCAGCACCTCTGCGTCTTCGCCGTTCTACGAGGAAAACGAACTTTTTACTCTGATAACGAACTAAATTGTATTCTTATATCATGGACTGTTTATCACGGAATACCAAACAGTCCGGTTTTTATCCCCTTTCCTTTCGTACTCAAACGGACTCAGGAAGAACCGGATTCGAACCGGGGCCCATCTGATCTGAATTTCATCGTTTCTTGGGCGTTGAGGAGGCCGATGCGTTTGTGTCACTCTTTTTCCTTTCTTTCTTTCGTCACAGTACATTTCTTATTATGATGCTGCGACGTATAAGAGTACGACGTGATGAATGGTACATTAATCACATTATGCGTATATAGGCGACGTGCTTCACAGAATATAATACAGTGAGCCCGAAAGCACCCGTGCACACGTCAAGCTTCCCATTAATAAAGCCATCTATACTGGACTAATATTATGCACCGAGGCGCGTCCCATAAGAGAAAGATGAGCGAACAAGAACAACGGCAGAAGGAATCAAGAAGATTAGTGGTCCCCTGGGCCTGCCCGTAAGAGATCTATCATTTCTATTGTAGCGCTGCATTGTCACATAATGGCAAAAAAACAAAAAAAAAATACTAAGGGCGCTAAAGGTACGTGTGCCATTCTTGGATGGATCTCGCCTCGGCTAATTCCCGTTTTTGCAAGAAAAACAGACGACATGTTTACATCCGGTTCCGGTTCCGCGGTGACGTCACCGTAAGTTCCAGCACCTTAACTCACGCCACGCGAGTATGTGGACGAGATAAATGTGATCGATGACTGTTGCGAGATACAGCATAAACGTAATCAGCAAATTTTGATGGGTTGACAGCTCGGTTGGCTTGACAGCTCGGCTGAATAAGACCGGAACCTATAGTGTATACGGGCTCTGACCTTACACCCTTTTTGTGACACTCATGCGGTTATGTTAATTGTCACGAAAAGACGTATGCTCGGCGTTTTGAATAGGGAGTGAAAACGGTATCGTTCCCTGCAACGGTTGGCCTTCAGCACGTTACGCGGTGAAGCTAATGTGCACAACAACAGTAAATGAAGGAGAAGTGATGATTACATGGGACGTTTCCGCGTGGTAATGTGTAGAATGTACGAGTAGTGTAGAATCATGGGCGAGAACGTTGTCATTAGGGAAGATGGTTGGCTAAGAGTGTGCTATGTGCTGAAAGTACGCACCTATCAAATTCACCTATACAAAAGGTGTCACAGACAACACGTTGAAATCGCCGTTTGGAGCCGACACAGTCGGTGCACTGTTAAAAATGAACTTCACCGCATAGCACGCTCCCAGCCAACCATAATCTCGAATGACATCGTTATCTGCCCTGATTTGCTAAAAACGGGAGGCGTACGCTTTTTTTTTTTTTTTGCACCATGTCATCATCACTTCTTCATTTATTGTTGTTGTTGTTGTTGTGACACTTATGCTGTTCATAATTGTCACAAAAAGGCGTACGCCTCCCGTTTTCAGCAAATCAGGGAAGATAACGATATCATTCGAGATGATGGTTGGCTAGGAGCGTGCTATGCGGTGAAGTTCATTTTTAAGAGTGTGGGCTCGCTTTGTACAGTTCATATCTCCTTTAAAACCAGCGCATAAAACGCGGACAAGACAGAGGTGAGGAACCAACGACTCGCTGGGACTAGCAACAGTTTAATGGCACAAAGTGTTTTTCGGCAGAGCAACACGCACCTGCGCCGTGCAGCGGCCAAAAACTGCCCAAAAGCCAACTGAAAGGTGAAGATCGAATACAGAGCGTAAACACACCTGCCAAGAAGCACATCGCGGCCCTTGCAGGAAACCGAATTGTTTCTCTGATAATGATATAAGCAGGGAACACTTACACAAATGACTCATTCCATGCCTACACATTTGATAGGCGTCAATTATCTCTCTTCCACATTTCGTGCGGCCTCGACCAATAATCTCCACTTGATCAAGGAAAGGAAAACATCCGCACCCACGACAATGTGCCGGTAGATTATCCCCCTCCCCCCCCCCCCCCCACACACACACTCCAGACTTGAGTGTCGTTTGATGTTCTTTTGTGCGTACGTTGATGCATCTACCCGTCTGACCGATATAGACCTTGCCACAAGACAAGGGTGTAAGATAAACCACATTTGTAGAGCAGTTTCTAAACAGTGTGGATAGCCTGACAATACATCCTCATCCCACTCATGTATTAACCCACATGCACTGGGGTATGCGCAATTGGTGCGGTGAGTCACCTCATCTCATCGTCATTCATGCAATTGTTGTTGTTGTCGTTGGCAATACACACACTTTTGATTCTTTCGTTAGCGATTCTACACTCTTAAAAATGATGGTGGTGGTGGGTGCTACGCCTTTTTGTGACAATTATGAACAGCATCAGTGTCACAAAAAAGGCGTACTCCTCCCGTCTTCAACAAGTCAGGGCAGATAACGATATCATTCGAAATGATCGTTGGCTAGGAGCGTGCTACACGCAGAAGTTCATTTTTAAGAGTGTAGGACACAGTCCAGGGAGCTAACGACGAGCACAGAATACGACCTGAACGCAATGCCTACCGGCTATATTTTTCAACTTGTGGGGGACCTTGGGCATACTTTCCGCTTTCTGCAGCTTTCACGTATTCCTGCCATCACAGTAGACGAAAGGTGACACAAGCGCTTGTATAACGGCGATCTCGAAGACCGTATCAGTTTCGCAAACTAATTTAATGCACAGAAAGGCGCCCGTTATCATCTTGCAGCCTTCATTTCACATTCTTTGAAACGGGTTGCGCTGTTCTATAGGATCTTTAAAGTCTTCCAGGTCATAATATAATATAACATCTGACATATTTTCAAACTACGGTGTTATTTGCTTGGAAACTGGCCTTTGAATCGCAAGATCACTGTTAAAACAGTCGCACTCTTAAAAATAAGCTTCAGCATCGCATAGCACGCGCTCCTAGCCAACCATTATTGCCAATCATATCGTTATCTGCCCTGATTTGTTGAAAACGGGAGGAGTACGCCTTTTTTTGTGACACTTATGCTATTCATAATTGCCACAAAAACGAAATCATTCGAGATTATGGTTGGCTAGGAGCGTGCTATGCGGTGAAGTTCATTTCTAATAGCGTGTGTGTGTAAACAGGGGTGGGTGTGGGGGAATATATTTATTAGACGAAAGGAAAAAAAAAACTGGAGAAAGTTCAGCCAAACGGGACGTCGGCTTGTAAACAGGGCTTCACCACATAGCACGCTCCTAGCCAACCATCATCCTGAGTGACACCGTTCCTTCCCATGATTTGCTGAAAACGGGGGGCGTACGCCATTTTTGTGGCATTATGTAGTTAATATAATTGCCACAAAAAGGTGTACGCCCCTGGTTTTCATCAAATCAAGGGAGAGAACGTTGTCATTCGGGATGATGGTTGGCAACGAGCGTGCTACGTGGTGAAGCCCTGTTTTTAGAGTGTAGCCAATTATCATCCCGAATGACACCGTTCTCGCCCCGGATTAGTTGAAAACCGGTGGCGTGTACACCTCTTGTGACACTTATGTATCACTCTTAAAACATAACTTCACCGCATAGCACGCTGAGGGCCGGCCATTGCCCAGAATGATACCGTTATCATACCTGATTCGTGGAAAGCACGGGGCGTACGCCTTTTTTTTTGTGACGATCATCATAACTGTACAAGTGTCACAAATTGGGAGGGGGGGGATGGCAGGACCGGCTCGCCGTTGTTGGCCACACAGAAGTGGTCGTCGTCACGACTATAGCCCCCCAAAAAAGAAGGACGGACGGATGGAGGATAGAGGATGAAGGGTGGAGATGCGTAGAGGGTGCAAGTGTCACAAAAAGGCGCACGCCACCCGATTTCGACCAAGAGAACGATGTCATTCGAGATGACGGTTGGTTACACTCTTAAAAATGAACTTCACCGCATAGCACGCTCCTAGCCAACCATAATCTCGAATGATATCGTTATCTGCCCTGATTCGTTGAAAATGGGAGGTGTACGCCTTTTTTGTGACACTTATGCTGTTCATAATTGTCACAAAAAAGGCGTACGCCTACCGTTTTCAACAAACCAGGGCAGATAACGGTATCATTCGAGATTATGGTTGGCTAGGAGCATGCTATGCGGTGAAGTTCATTTTTAAGTGTGTACAAACGTACTATGTGGTGAAGCTCATTTTTAACAGTGTAGTTACGCTAATTAACATAGAAAAGCTTACGCCTCACACTTTCCACCAATCGGGTGTGATAAACAGTATCCTTCTCCGCAATAGTTATCGTCCTTCAGCGTGCTGGCTGTGTACAGCGAAGTTGTCTTTTAAGAGCGTATATACACTTTCGCGGCTGTTGACTTCCATCGTATATTTATAGTGCACATAATGTTGCGCCAAGATTGCTATCACCAAAAGCTGCGAAACAAAACGCTCATTTCCTGATACAGAGATCGAGAAACATCGCTTAGGTGCCTACACTGTAAACTGAAAAACACCCTTAAGGGTGTAAATGGCTCGTCCTATAACTAACACCTCTTTTTACACCGTATGGTCTGGAGCGCCCTTTTTAGAGGGTGTACTCCGTGTAAAACACCCTTTGAAAGGGTGCTTTTCCTTGAAAATGCCGTTTTTTGCACCCTTTATACACCCTTTTAGGAGGGCGTTTAATAGTTTTACACACTCCTAAAAGGGTGTTTAAAGGGTGCAAAAGAAGGCATTTTCAAGGAAAAGCACCCTTTCAAAGGGTGTTGTTACACAGAATACACCCTCTAAAAAAGGGTATTCGAGACCATAAGGTGTATAAAGAGGTGTCAGTTATAGGACGAGCCATTTACACCCATAAGGGTGTTTTTCACTTTTCAGTGTACTTGGTATGAGACAACCTGTGCTCGCGGAACCGAATTCGCTCTCGGAATACAGCCTCACGAACCTTCCTCCTCTCTCTCTCCATGCACTCAGACACATGCTGTGACACGCAGTGCGGGAGAAAGTGTCAGTCGCCGACGACGCGGCTTACCTAGATCCCGTAAGTGATCATTATACATCGAGCCGAACGCCGCCGCGGCTACCGCGACTCTAAACGCGCAAACCTGTTTTTCCCCAAGCCGGACATCGAATCGCGGCAGTTAAGAGGCAGCGTGCCAGACGACCAGATATGTATGTCGGTGTGACATTGAAATTCTTTCGACACATGCTTAGAGCGGTTCGATTCGATGGATAAAAGTCGTCAGGATATATAGAGAAAGCTTAACGTGTGGCCGTCCTCCTCCCGGGGAATCCCCGAAGACGGCAAAGTGCAATGCTGACGTCTCTTGCATCGTCTAACCGAACGGCAACGTCGTTGAGATTCGAGGCAACTGCGCGAAGAGATCAAGTTGGCCCGAGCATCTCGAAGATTGCACTTTCTGTTGAAGTATATATATACGCGGATGGGGACGTCATATTAGTTTCCCCCCGATTGCGACGTGATTTTATTTTTGCGAATTTGTTTGCAATTTGTTAAATTGCGACTAAGACGTTTTGCGTGGCATACTTTGTTCTTGGCGTGATTAAAGCTAAAAAAAAGGAAATGAAAGGGAGGATCCAAGGTTGCTTCCTTCATCGGAGCAATCGGAAACCGCGCTTCACGAAGTCCTCGAAGTTTAAATAAACAACAGATCGTCACACATATACTTTGACAGTTGAGTTTCAGTATGTGACAGTCTCAGTTTAAAAAAAAAAAAGATTCCACTAAACAACTGTCATCGCAAGGAACGCTACTTATGGGCCATGTTCCTAGCCGAGAGTGTCAGAAATTCTAAAGTGAATTCTTCAACGCTTTTCTATAATAAGTTAAGAAGGCTTCTGCTGCACGAAGCAAAATGTCAGTACACTCATCGTGTTCATCGGCACTTCCTTGTGCACGAATCTTATATCACCGAGTCATTATCACCGACATCACGGATATCGTCATCACTACATCTCAGATGTAAATCGAGAGCCCGTCATCGAACCAGATCATTGATCACGCCAGCCAAAACGGGCACGGTCTTTTCTTATTTTATTTCTCTTTTTTCCAACAATTACTATATACGCAGACGGTCGCAAATTCTGTAATTCCGCGCGACAACAACACTAATAGTCTTACATTCAACATTAAACGTGCCACAAATGAAACGTGATACTTCAAGATTGTTACCGAAGACAGCGTCACACGAATGTCGACATCGAATTAAAACGTGGTAAAGCACAACTACATTGCAGAGTTCCCTCCAAGCGACATATATGTCGCAAAAGTGCGGGAGATTCAACATGCCACGCGCGACTTTACTTTTTACGTGTCCGTCTCCACCTAAACAGTTTCAAACTCCCCACCAAACTTCTTCCGGTAAGACAAGGAACGGCAACACTCACGTTGCAACGCCATCATCCAACTCTCCGTTGCAGGCGAGCTCCAGGGTGACGGAACCCTCATCGGGGACCTGTCCCAGGATGGTGTGGCTCTGCTCCACACCTGTCACAGACGTTCCGTTCACACGTAGCACAACATCCCCCGCTTTGATGAGGCCCGTCTTGTCGGCTTCACCGCCGGGCACGACGCTCTGAACAGTTACCACACCGACGAAGCTGCTGCGACGCTGTGCGGGCCCCGACGCCCCACGGGGCACCTGGCCCAACACCAGGCCCAGACCCCCGTCCCGCCGCTTCACTAGGGTCACCGGTCGGGACATGCTTCCGACGCGCTGTGCGCAACGCACATAGAGGTGAGCACAACTTGAGCGCTAAAGAAGTCCTTCGTCTGCGAAAAAACACAGCCGAGGGGGAGGGTCTCCGCGTGCGTCCCCGTGTTTTGGTGAGGAGCGGGGAGAAGAGAAAGCTGAGAGAGCCAATCGGAACGCGGAGCGCTCGCGCTCGCGACCGCTAGGGAAACTGGGGAAATTTGCGCGTTTCCCCAGTTTGCGCCGCGCGTGCGTCCTTTTCAGGATAACCGCTCGTTGTCTGGAGGCTTGTTCCCTTTGTTTGGAAACTGTTCTGTGCGGATGTAGATATTTCTTCTGGACACACGGTACTGTATACGTATACTCGATGTGCTAACCTTGCTTTGATGTAAACATGTACACGCGTCGCTTGTGTTCCACATTGTCGTGTGTATTGTCCGATATATTTGCCGGACCACCGTTGCATTTGCTGCTGCATGCTGTCCACGTCTCGTTGTCTCGCGACGTTACGCCCGCGAATTATTATTTTTTTCTTTTCTTTTTTCTCGCGTTATGTACGCCATTCATTTATCTACGTCTCAGCTTCGTATATATGTGCCCGTATACATGTGCTTGTCATTCTTAAAACTGGTGGTGATGGTGGTGATGGTGACAGGACCGGCACTCCTAAACCACAACTGCACACCACGCTATACCGACCAAGCATCACCCCGAATAATATCGACAGCGTCTCTTAGTTGAAAAGTGGTGTACGCCCTTTTGTGACACTTATGCGTTTACGTTACTCGTCACAAAATGTCGTGCGCCAGGCACTTTTTCAAAAATCAGGAATATAACGCTGTACAGTGGATAGCCTTCGGCATATTATATGGCGAGGTCACTTATTGGCGAGGCAGAGTACATTATGGTATTCCTTCGGCTCCGCAAAAAAGAAAGAAAAAAAGCCTTCGGCACAGCAGACACGGAAACTTTCGGCATTTATATGTGGTGTACCAAAAAATCGTGTCATCTTTTCCTTTCTTTTTTTTTCAGTTTCCACAGTTGTTTCAGTGAACTATTCAAAAATAAAAGCCACTTTTTCTAACACATTTCCAGTGCTCTGTGTGATGCGGTAGAGGAAGAAAAAAAAATCGGGCCAGTATACCCTATGCACTCGTAGTCTTCAGGTTTCGGGGAATCGCTAAGACGGTGCAGATTACTCTCAAATGCATATTTATTAAAAGCATACAACAAAAACACATATTATGCTTCGAAATGTAGTTATAAGTAGAGCTGTGCGAACAGAAAAATTTCCATTGCGAATCGAATCCGAATAATTTCTTCAGATGGCGAATCGAATTCGAATAATCAGAAAAAAAAAAGGCCCAATCCGAGTAATGTCCAATACATCATGGTGAAATATATTGTGCGATGCCCTGCTCATTCGATGATATGTTGCGCTCCAAATTTGTCAGCCTTTTCACCTAAGCATAACCACGGCATAACCACGGCATAACCACGGCATAACCACGGCATAACCACGGCATAACCACGGCATAACCACGTGGCATAACGTATCGTAAGAGAAGGGTCCCTCTGTGTTGTCTATGGTAGAATACATTAGTGGGATGAACTCCATTGAGAGTTACTCAACATGTTCCATGCAGCCTGCTCCTCGTTTCTATGATTACATGTTTTTTGGTTTTTTTTTTAGAAACTGCACATATTTCCATCTGTTAGTGAACATAACTCACGGACTATTGGAGGAGATGAGCCACGTCATCCTGTGCCACCCAACGGTATTACAAGCATAACCGGCGGAAGAAAGAGTGAAAGAAAGGGAAAGATCAGAGAGAGAAGAAGAGAGCGAGTTATTATACCCCTGTCAGACGGACTAATTTAGTGTCACTTTCAGCGAGTGACACTTGCGCTTAGTGTCATTCGTGTGCTGTCACACGATATCTTTTAGCGACTCTCTGCAGAAGGTGCACTAACGATTTGGTGAGTTCCCCAAACTCACTTCACTTCCCTTCGGCTGAGGAAGTGTGTAGCCTCGAAGGCAGGCTTTGTGGCATAGGTAAAAATATTGAGAAAAAGCGAGGGTTCTCGACACCAGAGTATTTTTTAAACAAGTATTTTCAGCAGCGTGTTTGTTTTATTTAAGTACAGTACGAGATGGTGCAAAAAAAAATGTAATTACTCTCGTTAACAGCCTGTGAGAACTTCGCGGTCTCGGCGATCCGGTGGCGGCCATTTTTGTTGTGGGACATGTTTGAGGCCAATTTGTTTAATGTTGGAAGAAGATTAACAGGAGGCGTTTCTAAATTAAAGAAAAAAACATTTTGAGGAAGGTATTGCGCAGCGCGTCCAAAAATTTTGCCGCCGTTTATTCTTGTCTATCGTAATAGACCTTTTTAGAAAAGCAAGCGCCACCTGTGACACGCAAAAGCTCATGGGGACTTGGAGCGCCTTAAAGCATTATGAGACGACCAGAGGCGGAGGTAGAAGAAGAACAACACATTCCCGGTGTGCGTAGCAGCGGCGTCAGCCGAGATACACCATAACCGTAGCAGATGAGAGCAGTGTCCCTCAAAGTTCCCATGCTGCTTTGCGCGGCGCGCTTGGTGGCGCGAGCATCTTTTTAAAATCGCCTATTGCCATCACTGCTATAAGTGACACTTACTTAAGCCGTGTAGCAAGCACGTAGTGAAAGTGACATTCGCTGGTTGGAGTGTACTACACGAAAATGACACGAAATCATCCCGTGTGACGGGGGTATTAAGAGAAAGAAATAGAGAGAAAAAGTGGTAAGAGAGAAAGGTAATTCATTAACTTATAACTAGGAACACTAACAGAAAGAGCGAGAGAGAGAGAAAAACTAGAATTTAAATTTAAACAATTGACTTTAACTTAACATAGCTCTGAAAGTTGTGAGTACATTTACTGGATCATGCAGTGCCCAGAGTATACAGCGTTGACCATGAGCTCACAGCAGGTGTAGATTTTAGTGACAGGATGCCGCAAGCAGTGTAAAGCGGGTTTCACCTAACACTTCAGTGAAATGAAGTGAAGCCGACTTGCAGAACAAAGCCGTACACACACACACAAAAAAAGACAATGGCGGGAACGTGAACAGGGCTTCATCTAACTCTTATATGCAATGAGAAGCCCAGTTGCGGAATGGCGACAGCGAAACTTTGCTTCAGTACCATGCGAAAAATATTCGAAAATTTCGAATAAACAAAATACAGAAACCGACACTGAAGATTTTTTGTTTAAGTTTAATTTGTACAAGCTTTCGCGTGGACCTCCACGCGAACACACGGTTTCTGTATTTTGTTTATGTGATCTACAGGGCTTGACTCCCCTCTTCGTATACGCTTCTCTAAAATTTCGAATACTGAAAATAGGTGGCGAACAGTATTCGAATAGCATCAGATATTCGGTTCGTATTCGAACTTTCGAATATTCGCACAGCTTTAACTAAAAGGTAGCAATGTTAATGTCGTAAAACAGCTTAGACTGCTACGAAACTGCGCAAACAGGTTCAGCTTAGAGCATAATTAGGCTTTGCGGGCGGAACAGGTCATTGGAAATGTAAAGGCGGGAGCAGCTGCTCTTTTTCTTTCTTTTTTTTTCACGATTTATCTATAAAAAATGAACCAGAAAACAATTTCACACGATTTTTTTATATTTTCTATAACACAATTTAGATCTTTACAGTTTACGCAATGTAGATTTACATTACGTTTACAATTTGCTTTCACATTTTACAATTGCGTATGAATGTTTACATTTACGTTTTTACATTTCATACGAATTTTTACATACGAATTACGCAGTCTAGCTCCGAAACACCAGAAATCAAGATGCATGGATGTGCCCTATGGAAGTACACTCTTAAAAATGAACTTCACCACTTAGCCTGCTCCTAGTCAACCATCATCTCGAATGATATCGTTATCTGACCTGATTTGTTGAGAACGGGAGGCGTACGCCTTTTTTGTGACACTTATACTGTTCATAATTGTCACAAAAAAAGGCGTACGCCTCCCGTTCTCAACAAATCAGGTCAGATAACGATATCATTCGAGATGATGGTTGGCTAGGAGCGTGCTATGCGGTGAAGTTCATTTTTAAGAGTGTATAGCAAAAAAAAAAAAAAAAGAAAGGCGGAGAGGGGGGGAGAGGGCCAACCATCGTCTTTGTGACAATTATGAAGCGCATAAGTGTTGCAAACAAAGGCGTACGCCTCCCGTTTTCAGCTAATTAAGGCAGATAACGATATCATTCTAGATGGTTAGGAGCGTGCTATGCGGTGAAGTTCATTTTTAAGAGTGTATAGTCTCGGGGGGTGGGACGGGAGCAGATCCAGACCCTCACTTTCGATTGTGGGGGGTGGGGGGGGGGGCGGTGTCATTGTCGGGGCGCGTTGTGGGAGAGGGGAGAGGGGCAAATCCCATGCATAAATTGACGCTTTGGGGGGCGATCACCCCACCCCCTGGATTCGCCCCCTACACTGCGACTGCAATGCCCAGGTGCCAGGCGTTAAAGACACGGAAAGGGAAACGTTCCGTGGCACGGCTGTGTACGTGTCTTAAATTAATAGTTAATGAATTAAATTAAATAGTTAGGAGCACCTATGCTCTTAAAACAGGGTGGTGGTGGTGGTGGTGGTAGTAGTGGTGATGGTGAAAGGGCTCGCCGTTGTCGACCTCACACAGGTGGGCAACGTCACGACTGACGCCCAGGGAGAATGTGCGTCTTGGGTCGACTTCTAAGGGAACTGTGCCGATATATGTCTGAAAGCGCGTCTGAGGAAAACCCAGGAATACCCCCAGACAGAACAGCCGGCACCGGGATTCGAACCCGGTTACCTCCCAGTCTCGACGTGACATCGCCGAAGTCCACCGCATGGCACTGCAAAGGCCAGCTATTGCACAGAATGATAGCTTATTTATCACTCTTGATTTTGCGGAAAGCGCGAGGGGTACGCCTCTCTGTGACAATTAACATAAGTGTCACAAAAAGGCGTACGGCTCCCGTTTTCAACAAACCAGGGAAGAGAACAATCTCATTCGGGCTGGTGGTTGGCAAGTAGCGTGCTCGAGGTGAAGTTCTGTTTTAAGAGTGAATTCCCTACTCTTAAGAATGAACTTCACACCACATAGCACGCTCCTATCCAACCGTCATGTCGTTTTCCTCTCGTTTTCAACAAATCAGGACAGAAAACGATATCGTTCGAGATGACGGTTGGTCAGGAGTGTGCTATCCGGTGAAGTTCTTTTTAAGAGTGTAGGTTCCCTCCCTTGATTCGATTAAAACGGGGGGCGTACGCCACTTTTTTGGCAATATGCTGTTCATGTAATTGTCACAAAAATAGCGTACGCCCCCAGTTTTCATCGAATCAAGGGAGGGAACCTACACTCTTAAAAAGAACTTCACCGGATAGCACACTCCTGGCCAACCGTCATCTCGAACGATATCGTTCTCTGTCCTGATTTGTTGAAAACGAGAGGCGTACGCCTTTTTTGTGACAATTGTGAACAGCACAAGTGCCACAAAAAGGCGTACGCCTCCCGCTTGCAAGAAATCAAGGCAGAAAACGATATCATTCGAGATCATGGTTGGTGTTATGGAGCGTGTTATGCGGTGAATCTCTGTTTTTAGAGTGCTGTAGGTCTCCCAGTCAATGTGCAAGATGCCCACCTCATCATCATCCAATGCGTGCGTGTGCGGGCGTGCATAAGAATCGTACTGAGTGAAATGAAAATTGAATTCCAGAATTAAGAACTCCTACGATTTCTAAACAGCAGTATACTCGCAGAATTGCTGCCGACACGTTATGAAAAGCAACCGTTACTGAGTCTGGAACACAGAAATTAGACCAACACAATACGTACAAGCTCCAAGGTAATTGATTGATTACCTTCCATTATGTTCACCAGTTGCCGTTGTGTATTCACGTTTCTTTGCATTGAGAAAGCTCACAGGAAATAATGTGAAAAAAAGTCAGTGCGTGTGTGCCGTGCGCAGACTTGTACACGTTACTAAAAAAAAGTAATTGATTACCGTTACCGTTACCTTGTACGAAAAAGTAATTTTTTACCGTTACAGATTACTTGCCGGAAAAAGTAATGAAGTAACGCCTTGAAAAGTAACGCGTTACTTTCCCAATTACTTTCTACATCTGAGAAAACGATATAAAAAAAAGATAGAAAAAGATATCCACAAAAAAAAAGGAAACTGAGCGTCGACATCGTTGTGATATCGACAGTATTCCGCACAAGACTGACAGGGGCTCATGGTCACAAGAGTGGCATTAGGTTATCGGGGTCGAGAGTTCTATGAAAGATGTGTGGAGAGGTTGAGAGTTTTGAAAGTTCTGTGAAAAGAGTCCTAACTGGAACTCCCACAAATGACTCATCAGGTTCACGGTACAACTTACAGTCCAACTTACTGCATACAGGCCGGGTTACGGATAGATAGTACACATGAATGGGGAGAGGACAGTGGACTCAAAAATACACTACACGTGCGGAACACTGTGGCGATTCACCTCGGGGTCCTTGGGTAAGTAATTGTTGCGGGAAAAGTCCTAGAGATAAGACAGCCGCCTTGTGCCGAACTTGCAGAGGGCAGTTGGTTTTGTCTTCTGGCGGCGGTGAATCATCCCATATATGTGTGTGTGCGTCGTCCCGAACAATGTGGATTCTTTAGTTTCCAAGTAATCGATTACTTGGTAATTGATTACTGAAAATTGTAATTGAATTACTCAAAAAATTACTGGGCCCCAAAAGTAATCGATTACGTTACAAATTACTCAAAAAAGTAATTGATTACTAGTAACGCAATTACCCGTTACGTACAAGTCTGGCCGTGCGTCGGATGAGGCTCCTTGACAAGTCGTCGGCAAACCATGTCAGCGTCGTCATTGTGGACTCTAAACACAGAACTTCACCGCATAGCACTCTGTGCGCCAACCATTGCCAAGAATGATAGGGTTATCGCTTCCGATTCGAAGAGCGACGGGGGCATATGCCTTTTTGTGGCAATTTTCATATATCGAAATTGCCACAAAAAAAAGGCGTACGCCCCCGTCGCTCTTCGAATCTGAAGCGATAACCCTATCATTCTTGGCAATGGTTGGCGCACAGCGTGCTATGCGGTGAAGTTCTGTTTTTAGAGTGTATAGTGTCTACTGCACTCTGCCGGCAATCGAGAGGGGACGTGATGTCTAGCTTTCTCGACGGCTGCCACTTTTCAATGCATCTGGAGTCTTCTACTGTTTCTTTTCTCTTTTTTTTTTTTCTTTTTTTTTATGGCAGACTCGAATTTTATTTATTTATTTATTTATTTATTTATTTTGGGTGTCCCGCAAAAGGGGACCAAAGCCCCGTGAGTTTATTTGCAGTTTTTGAAATAAACTTGTAGCTTTGCAGTTTAGTAGTGTAGGAGTTTTTGTGATGTTGTATTTGCAGTCTTCTAGGTTTTGTAGTTTATTTACACTTGTGTTTTTTTAGATAAACAGGAAACAAAGAAGGGCATGCTCACATCCGCCTTCACTTACTCTAAAAACAGGTGGTGGTGGTGGTGGTGGTGGTGACGAAAACCGGCTTGCCGTTGTTGGCCTGACTTATACGTGGGCAGCGTCACGACTGTAGTCAGGATGGGATGAGATGACATGATAACAGATGTTGGAATGATAACGGCCGAAAGTTAAGATGTAGGCCGATTTCTTCCAGGATTGGTAAGAAGTCCGAGCAAAAAGTACGAAGGGCTGGGCGGGGGGGGGGGGCGGAATGTCGAAACTGGCTTGCCGTTGTTGGCCACAAACGAGTGGGTTATCGGCACGACTATATAGTCAAAGAAGAAGAAAAAAAAGATGAAGGTGAGGAAAAGATGAGAAAGGTGAGGCAGGTGAGGTATGATGTATTTATAGGCTGAATGAAACCGAAGTGCACTTTTGATGGGAGGTATATGCTAGAGGGGTGATTGCGCAAGGCCCGTTTCCTGAAGACAAACGCATGAGGTTCGCGAGAACTTCACGAGGCGGGGGTAATGGCAGGATAGGCTCGCCGTTGTTGGCTACACAGAAGTGGGCGTCGTCACGACTACAGCAAAAAAAAAAAAAAAAAATAGAAAACAACGCAAAACACAAAGAAAGGACGGACGGATGGAGGATAGAGGAGGATGAAGGATGGGGGATGTGGTGAGGGTGCACGAGTTCGTCGGGGGGAGAGCAAAGAGTTAGATGGGTCGTTGAGCAAGGCCTGCCTTCTGCAGAAAGAGAATAAGGTTTCTTGCTTTTGCGGAACGTTCGGCAGGAGAACCACCGGCGGTAGAGGATGTCAGCTAGCGTGCCCGACGGGGTGGAGCGAGGGAGATGGGTATCGCGCGCAGGACTTCACCAGGAATTCGCCGCACAGCACACTGTGCACCGATCATGGACACGAATGATACACCCTAAAAGATGAACTTCACCGCAGAGCACGCTTCCACCCAACCATCATCTCGAATCATATCGTTATCTGCCGTGACGCGTTGAAAACGGGAGCAGTACATCTTTTTCGTGACACTTATGCAGTTCCGAAATAGCCGGCCGTTGTTGGCCACACACGGGTGAGCATCGTCACGACTTATAGTCAAATAAAACAAGGAGGCGGAAGAGAGTTGAAGAGTTCAAGGTGAGGTTCAGGGGCAGGATGAACGATACCGGTGAGACGGAAGTGCACTGTTGATGAGAAGAGGCACTAGATGGGTCTTTGCGCGATAGGCCTGTTTCTCGGAGAAAACGCACGAGGATGCGAGTTTTGATATAGGTTCTACGTAAGAACCTTCGGGGAAGAGGATGTCCGGCACTCTGCCTGGAGGCCTGGAGTGTGAAAGGCTGGTTCCCCGCATAGTGTGGTATGCGCGACATTCTTTCAGGATATGTTCGACAGTTTCCAGATCATAACAGTGACCGCAGCTGGACTCCTCCCTGGATCCTATACACGAAATTTCAATCCTGTTTACGAACGCTGTGCATTTCTGTCAATTTTTGAAGATCTGCTGAGCATCAACAAGTTTCGATGACGCGAGGAGCGGGTGACGTAATCATAAGCCCACCAATTGCAATGATGTCACGTTCTGGAGAGGACACTCGTCTCCTAGCAACGACGCCGGCGTCCGGGGAGGGTCACGTGATGGAGAAGTCAGGTGACGTTGATCGAAAAAGGGGAAAATAGGAGGGATGTTTCTCCCTCGTCGTTTTTTCTCGAAGGTCGGAGCGTTCGGTGGTTATGTCACGTGGGGCTCCGCTACCGGAGTGCAAAAAGTGAGCCCCCCCCCCCCCCGGAAGACGCGAAGGGTAACAACGTTGCCAGATGAGAGCCGCGCGCTCCGTTGAAGCCTAACATGACGTCACAGTCAATAAAAATTAATTTTCTTTAACTTTCGCGTCATGCAGAGCCAAAATATTTTGCAGGAACGTTAAGTGAGACAAGGAGATTTCAGTAACATAACTTTAGTAGGATTCTGAAGACACGAGATTTAGTCCGTAGTGGCACTTCAAACTTATAACGTTGTTTGGAATACGTCAACGCCATCACTACGAGTTAGCAGGAGCTGAATTTTACAGCAAGCGAGGACAGATAGTTTTATATGCACCCAGTCGGAATGAACGCAAACACAGGCTCTGTGGACAATTGATCGCTCGTCTGCTCTAGAGTTTAATTAATCCGTATACCGCCGCCGTCCGGACACTTTCGTTGGAAACACCGTATTATCAAACTTAATTGGCAATAGTTTAGTTGAATGTGCAGCAGAGCAAAAACCATGCAGGAGCCAGTGAGAATGAGGGCACGGCTGCAAAGCGCTCGCTATAAAGTTCAATTATAAGTAATTGGCTGCGAATTTATCTGAAATGTCTTGCGCCTTGAGCAATCCGTACTCAAAATATTGTCTTTTAAACACTCTTGTTAATATTTTAGTATGTTGCTCAGTACTTTTCGAAATATTATTTGTACGTTACATCAAATTCTTTTCTCAACATTTTTCTTCTCAATACTCTGATTACTTTTCTTTTATATGTTTCCCTTTATGCCATATTCAGTTTCACAACAACGTAGTGCAGCTCACCATAAAGGTATGCCCTTGCTTCCATGTTTTTATTTTTTCTTGTTTTCAATACACCGTGGAGAAAGAAAACTTATTGACTAAACCGATTTTTTCTTTATTTTTTTCATAGGAAGATCAGCATCACCATCAGAGGCCGAGAGGAAGGTTCACCGACGGAACACTGGTGGTGGTGGTGGTGGTGGTGGTGATGGTGATGATCATGATGCTGATGATGGAAATACTTGATCGCAGGGGTGTAGGGAACACTGCGGAATGCAACCCCCATAGAACGACCCTATAATATATAATACCTTATCTTATATCTTACACGTACCTTATCTATCTTATGTTAGAATTTATATTCAATGTATCATTCTACCCCACTCCACATCTACTTTATTTAACAAGCATTTGCATTGTAACTTAAGTACGTGATCCATTCGGTATTTAGTACGGTATTTTGAATAAATTTTTCTGGTATCTTGTGACCGTCTACACTCTTAAAAATGAACTTCACCGCATAGCACGCTCATAGCCAACCATAATCTCGAATGATATCGTTATCTGGTCTGATTTGCTGAAAACTGGAGGCGTACGCCTTTTTTGTGACACTTATGCTGTTCATAATTGTCACAGAAGAGGCGTACGCCTCCCGGTTTCAACAAATCAGGGCAGATAACGATATCATTCGAGATTATGGTTGGCTATGAGCGTGCTATGCGGTGAAGTTCATTTTTAAGAGTGTACCCTGAATATACTAAGTACATGAGGTCGGTGCCTTGGCTGAGCTTTGGACCGCGACTGTAACACTAATAACCGTAACGATAAAGCAGATATATTCCTCATTCACAGAGGGTCGTCGGAACTGCACTCTAAAAACAGAACTTCACCGCACAGCACGCTGTGCGCTAACCATTGCCACGAATCCGAAGAGAGAGGGGGCGTAGGCGTTTTTGTGACAATTTTCATATATTCAAATTGCCACAAAAAGGCGTACGCCCCCCCCCCCTCCCTCCTTCGAATCAGAAGCGATAACCCTACCATTCGTGGCAATAGTTGGCTCACAGCGTGCTGTGCGGTGAAGTTCCGTTTCTAGAGTGTGCACTGCATCGGAGGATCCTGCACTCTAAAAACAGAACTTCCCCGTATAGCACGCTCTGTGCCAACTTTTGGGGTCTTCAGTGGACACCTTTTATAGAAAAATCTGTGAACGAAGCGGGTCATTTGTTGCAGTAATTAATTGGTTTAGGTTTACATACTTTTGTCGCGGCGAAGCACAAAAGGACGTAATTCATTGGTGGATAAGGGAGTGGAAGAGCGTCCCTTTGCGCTTCACCGTGACCAGCCGCGACAAAAATGTGTAAACCGAAACCAATTAATTACTACAACAAATGACCCGCTTTGTTGCAAATGTTTCTCTAAAAGGTGTCCACTGAAGCTCTCAAAAGAGGTACACTCTTAGAAATGAACTTCACCACATAGCACGCTCCTAGCCAACCATCATCCCGAATGACAACGTTCTCGACCCTGATTTGTTGAAAACTGGAGGCGGAGCGTATGCTGTGCCGTGCATAATAAGCACAAAATAGGCTCCGCCTCCAGTTTTCAACAAATCAGGGCAGATAACGTTGTCATTCGGGCTGATGGTTGGCTAGGAGCGTGCTATGTGGTGAAGTTCATTTTTAAAAGTGTAGTACCCATTTTAATGCCGACGGCGCCCCGCTTTAGAAGTCATGTTTTTTCACGAAACTCGTTTGAATTTTTATTTAAATAATGAGAGCCTCCCACTCATTCACACGGTGCGCAGCTTGTAGATGGTATCGGACAGATTCTCGTAAAGAAGAAGGTTATTCGATTGGTGCACCCGTTCGCGAATTATTTAGCCTGGGGATTTAACTGAAACACCGTGTATAATGCACGCACTGCCACTGCCACTCCGCGCACAAAAGAATAAAAACAAGAAAGAAAGAAAAGGAAAATGAATTGTCTTGCCTTGTTAATATATGTAGTGCCGCACTCAGACTGGGCGGAGTCAAAGAACAGACGTCTCTATTCGGTTGAAGCCCGGGCGTAGACTGACTAACTATGGTCAGTCGAACAGCTGATCCACGCGGCGCGCGCGTCTCATCTTCGTCAGTCTACTACAATATGGACACTTCCATCCCTGACCAAATTGGCCCATAAAGAGAACCGTCCATATTATTGAATACTAAGGCTTCCTTTTGTGCGAGAGATTTTGTTGTAAATATTCTGCTGTCTTGTTGTTGCACGTCGCTTGCCGAGATGTTGCGTGTAATGAACTGTATATAGACTGATTTTACTGACTTGTGTTCCTTGTAGTTGTGGAGTTTTCTGTATGTATTGCTGTTTGTTTGCTGTACTAATTGTCGTATTCACACTTGTATGCATTACCACGTTATATTAAATTTTCCTCCAACAACTACTAAGGAAATAACAAAAACGATGCTGAACGTTTACTGAGAACATTCACGAATTAGTGCCTGCTTGAAGGTATACTTCGTTGCACATTAGCAAAACGTCGGCAACACGTACAGCCTGCTCCACATTGCCCTCAAAGGATTGAAGAGCCGTCTGTAGTCCCACATGAGCCAAAGCAGACGCGGCCTCTGGCTCGGCGCTGCTGAAGCCTGACAACATGCCTTGACAGCTGTACAGCCTCTGTCCTCGTAAGATGCCGAGCGACTGCACTATGTATAACTAAAGGCACAACTTATTGCCCGAGGATCAATCGGAACAGTCATGACGTCATACATGACTTTCCAGGCTCTTCATGTCCACAAATGACCCCCTTTCCTCTTATAGTTCTTGTGGACGGTGGCGAAGGAGAGGACATAGCTCCCTATACGCTACGGAGAGTCCTATTTTCAAAAGTTCTCCTCTATAGAATCCTCCATACCGATACCGTACATAATAACCAGACACATGGAGTACATATGGTTTGGATCTTACTGGACCGTCCATTGTCCGAAAAGCCACGAAAATGCATTGAGAACGTTTGGTCCATAATTAGAGTTGTCCATATTAACGGAGTCCATATTAACGAGGCACGACTGTTACTCCTTTTCTTAACAGATAAGAATAAAATGTCGTGGTAAGATTAATGCAGTCTTCTAGATTCCCCTTTCACCTGCAAAAAAACAAAAAAACAAAAAAAAAAGCAATTAAAAGCGCTGCTCACAAATTCGCAGCGCTCACCTTGCAGGCGCCCGTCGCCCTAAAGCACATTATACCTTGCTACGAGAGCCGTAGGCAATATTTTACCGGGCCTTCTCAGTAACTACAATTAATTGCGGGTGACAAAGAAAGATCGAATCTCCCGCGGCAGAGAGGGAAATTGGTCCTCAGAGGGCATTTGAGATAACCTCTGTGCACACAGCACTCTCCCTCTCTCTCTCTTTCACTCTCTCTCTCTCTCTTTCACTCTCTTTCACTCTCTTTCACTCTCTCTCTCTCAGCTCCATTGCGAAAGCAGCACAGGCCTCTGAGAGAGCAAGGTGACAGCAAATTGCACTAAAAGGTGGTCCCCGTGGAATAATTACGGAGTGCTGTATTGAGAACTTTTATTTATTTATTTTATGTGTCGTCGCTAAAGGGGGACTGAACCTCCGTCGAGGTATAGAGACACATTAGACCTTATCCGGTACAGGCACTATAATATACAAATTAGAGATGGGAGGAATCTAGAATTTCTCGA